>NC_083233.1:80576070-80886494 GCF_032191835.1 Heteronotia binoei | reverse complement strand
ACATAAGAACATAAGAGAAGCCCTGTTGGATCAGGCCAATGGCCCCTCCAGTCCAACACTCTGTGTCACATAAGAACATAAGAGAAGCCATGTTGGATCAGGCCAGTGGCCCATCCAGTCCAACACTCTGTGTCACATAAGAACATAAGAGAAGCCATGTTGGATCAGGCCAATGGCCCATCCAGTCCAACACTCTGTGTCACATAAGAACATAAGAGAAGCCCTGTTAGATCAGGCCAGTGGCCCATCCAGTCCAACACTCTGTGTCACACAGTGGCCAAAACCCAGGTGCTACCGAGAGGTCCACCAGGAAAGCCAGAATTTTAGTAATTTAGTATTACTAAAATTAATGTTGACTTTCTATGAAAAGGATCGCAATAAGTTCAGTTTTGGGACTCTGATGCCACAGTCACACCCTAAACGGGAAAAAGGATTGTTGTTATAGGATGATGTTAATCCTATATTTTTCTTGTATGTGGGTTGAATTATGTTGTCCAAGATTTGGTGTTGTTAAACGAGGTTTGTTTATGTAATTTTTATTTTCTGTTTTGTTAGCATGGTTTAGGTATTATTGATTAGTATATATGTTTTGTATGGATGAATAAAAGAAATATAGTTTAAAAAAAAAAAAAAAAGGAAAGCCAGAATTCAAGAAAGATAATACTTTAGGAAAAATAATGCTGCTTCTTGGCTTAGATTGAGACCTATCCCACGGCAACTGTACTGGCTCCCAATTAGTTTCCAGTGCCAATTCAAAGCATTTGTATTTACCTTTAAAGCCCCAAATGGTCTGGGACTCTCATACCTTTGGAACCGCCTCTCCCAACGTTATCCTCCCCATCTTATCTGATCTTCACCTTGGAATTTATTGAAGGTCCCTGATCCACAAACTTGCCCACCTTGTGTCCACAAGGGTGAGGGCCTTCTCAGTAGTGGCCCCCATCTTCTGGAACCAGCTGCCTGAAGAGGTGCGTGCCTCATGGGACCTCCCTAGGTTCCACAGGGTGTGCAAGATTGTTCTTTTTCAGGCAGCCTTTAGGTGATTGTGATCCAGTCTGGGATATTTCAGCTCTGACTTCACCATCCACACAACCTACGCCGCTTGATAGCGGATAGATTTTAATGTGGATAGATTTTTAACCATTTTATATTTTAAAGATTATGATTGTATCTTTGATTTGTTTTTATCGGTGTATTTTAAATGCCGTTAGCTGCCCCAGGTCCCTTTTGGGGGAGAGGGAGCAGAATATAAATTCTGACACAGCCACTATATGGCTGCTGCAGTGAAGATGCTGTGGTAGCAGGCAGCGGCTGCCAATGCAGCATTTTTAACCATCTGTACAGCCCATCGGATCTGAGCACCAGTCTGGTGTAGCGGTTCAGAGCAGCGGACTTTAACTTGGAGAACCAGGTTTGATTCCCCACTCCTCCTCTACATGCAGCCAGCTGGGTGACCTTGGACCATTCCCAGTTCCCTCAGAGCTGTTCTCTCAGAGCTCTTGCAGTTTTGCCTACCTCACAGATGGTGTCTGTTGTGGAGGAGAGGAAGGAAGGGGATTGTAAGCCCCTCCGAGGCTCCCGAGTGAAGGGTGGGGTATTAAATCCAACTCCTCTCCTTTTCCTCCCCAACAGAACTTTGCTGAGCAAAAGCCCCCGCCTGGCCTTGCCGACTCGGCAGCCGCCAGGGAAGGTGTTGGTGGGCACCCGTGTTCCCTCTAAATTGCAGAGTCTCGTGAGCGAAAATTCCACTTTGTGAGCTGCTGGCATTAAAGCGGTGCGCTGCTGCGTCAATTAGTGTGCTCTGGGGTCTTCCTTCCTGAGCGAAGACAAAAAATGTGTGAGCCGGAGGCTAAAAATCTGTGAGCTAGCTCACACCAACTCAGCTTAGAAGGAACAGTGGTGGGCACCATAGCACACATGGGCACCATTTTGGGGACGCCTGGACTAAGGGAACAATAGAACTAGGTTAGTGATCAAGTCCGCCCCTGCTGTTTAGCAGTCAACTTGTGGACTGCACAAGACCTGCAGGACGTTGGTCTCTCTCTGTCTCTCCCCGCAGGACAGAAAGCAACAAGCCCCAAGCAGCGGACTGCATATTGCGGAGGCCTGGTCTACTCCACATGTTTTTCCGATGCAGTCTCCTGCTGTACAAGATAGTCCACATGGCCCAGGCTTCACGGCCCTGATCCTTGGTGTCGGGTACTTTACTGAGCTAGACCCTGGGTGCTGCTTGTCAGAGGTCATGATATTGAGAAAGCTGCCTCTTTATTTCAGGCCTGACCGTCGTCACGCGCTGCCCGGACAGCAACAATGTGGCCACCAGCACTGTGGGAACCGCCCTGCCTAAGTTTGCTATTCGTGGGATGCTGAAGACCTTTGGGCTCCACGGAGTTGTTCTGGATGTTGATTCGGCAAGTTGAACTGCCCTTAAGTTAGAGTTGCAATCTCCGACTCAAGAAATATCCGGGGGCTTTGGGGGTGGAGCCAGGAGCCAAGGGTGTGACAAGCACGATTGAACTCCAAAGGGAGTGCTGGCCATCACATTTAAAGGGACCGCACACCTTTTAAATGCCTTCCCTCCATTGGAATTAATGGCTAGGGGCAACTTTTTTGGGGGGGCTCATAGAATTGGACCCCCTGGCCCAAACGTTTTGAAACTCGGAGAATGTTTTGAGGAGAGGCGCCAGATGCTATGGGGAAAATGTGGTGCCTCTACCTCAAAAAACAGCGGCCCCAGATACCCACAGATCAATTATCTGTTATACCCTATGGGAATCGGTCTCCATAGGGTACAATGGAGTGCCCAGCAGACATTTCCCTCCCCTCCCCCTGCTTTCTGATGACCCTGAAGCAGGGGGAGGGCCTCCAAACCAGGGGATTCTCTGACCCCAACTGGGGATTGGCAGCCCTGTCTTAAACTTGGAGATAACGGAGGCTAAATTTTCCCAAAAGCAGAATGGAACTTTTGTGCCTCTCGCTTCTCATTGCAGCCCCCTGATCTCCACAAAATACTGTCCCTGAGGGGCAGGGTTCCCTGGGGAATGGCGCAAAGGGGGGTCTGCAGCAGGAAAGGGGAATTAGCAGTGGAGAGAACATTGACCTTTTAGTTGGAATCCAACCAATATTTGCTGTGGTCTCTCACAGTGGCTGAAAGGTGTCAGATGACGGTGGGGTTTGTCGTTTTAGGTAAATGAACTGGTCCAGGTAGAGACATACCTCAGGAGTGAAGGTGTCTTGGTAAGATACTGGTATCCTATTGATATGCTCGAACGACCACCTGCCGGCTATAGACGGACAGCAACAAATGGACTGGTGTCTCTGGACAATGCAAACATTCAGATCCACAGGTAAAAAGAAATGAAGTCTGCTTTTCCTTCATGGTCATTCCTTTGGCTTCTTAGGCTCAGCTAATAGCCGTTTTTAGCTACAGTTTTGTTAATAAATCCTTAAACGTCTAAAAAAAGGAAACAGATTCCTGGCCCCTTTGTGAAGTTCTGCTCCAATGACTTTTTTATGTCTGAGTACTCAGCACCAAAAAACCTAAGATCATGCCATCCAGCCCCATCACACCTTGGCAAATAGAAGGGGAAGACGTGGAAGTAGTGACAGACTTCACATTTCTGGGGTCCAAGATCACTGCAGATGGTGACTGTGGCCATGAAATTAAAAGACGTTTGCTCCTTGGGAGGACAGCTGTGGCGAACCTGGGCAGTATAATAAAAAGTAGAGACATCACCCTGCCAACAAAAGTCCGTGTAGTCAAAGCGACGGTATTCCCAGTAGAAGTGTATGGCTGTGAGAGCTGGACCATAAGGAAGGCCGAGCGCAGAAGAATAGATGCTTTTGAGCTGTGGTGCTGGAGAAGACTCTTGAGAGTCCCTTGGATCGCAAGGAGATCCAATCAGTCAGTCCTAAGGGAAATCAACCCAGACTGTTCCCTGGAAAGTCAGATGCTAAAGCTCAAATACTTTGGCCACCCAATGAGAAGGGAGCACTCCCTGGAGAAGACCCTGATGCTGGGAAAGACAGAAGGCAAGAGAAGAAGGGGACGGCAAAAGACAAGAGGGCTGGACAGCGTTACTAATGTAACAAACACGAATTTGAGCAGACTTCGGAGGATGGTGAAAGACAGGAGGGCCTGGCGAGACTTTGTCCATGGGGTCACAAAGAGTCGGACTTGACTGTGCGACTGAACAACAAACTGTTTGGAACAGTTAGTTCTGCTAAGCCCAAAAATTTCCACTGCAGTGGGTTTGAAATTCTTACATTGTGCATGGGATTCTTTTACTGCTTAACTGTGGTTAATTCCTGCTTGTTCTGTTAATTCAGGGTTAGTTTACGCTTATTTTCATACATTTGTCTGCGGTTATATAACTTGATCCCACTGGCTTGCCTTGCCCTGTCTTAGATAACAGAAAAGCAGCTGTTTTTCAAAAAGGTGGGTTTGTTCTTTCACTAGGTGTTACTGTAACGCTGATGCTTGGTGTAGGCCCATATAAATGGCACTGTAGCAGTACCTAGGAGAGAATGCCAGCCTCACAACTCAGCAGGTTTAGAACAGGAATCAAAGGACAAAGAACAATACTTGCACTTTCTGCTACTGAGAGGATGCATGTTTCAAACATTTGAACCAAGCAGTCAAACCCAGCTTCATAATGGCCCATATTCACTGTACGAACTAAAGCTCTGCCTTATGAGACCTTCTGAATGCTTTTATTATTGGAATTAAATATTTTTTAGCCGTCAAAAGTCCCCTCTTGCGAGGCGACTGAATACTGTGCAGGCACACGCCCTGCATTTTTAAGTGCCTTGAAACGTATCTCTCTGTCTCTTCCCAGAGAACTTCTGCGATGTGAGGCTGTGCTCGCTAGGCTGTACTGCCGCATGGCTCTACTCAACATTTTTGCCCCTAAATCTCCTCACATGTTTACTCGTCTGTTTCACATCCCTGCCATCCGGGACATCACCCTGGAGCACCTCCAGCTGCTGTCCAATCAACTTCTGGCACCACCTCTTCCTGGTAAAAAGGCACTAGGTCATCTTGTGGGAGGGGAGTGGTAATGCAATAGACTCCACCATACCCATAAAAAGAGGGGGGCGGTGTTATAAAACTGGCTCATTCTCTGCTGCTGGGTGTTGAGCTTTCATGAGGCATGCGATCCGTGTGTCCTAGCATCGTGATGGAGTGAGAGAAGGTAGGCTTTTGGAAATCAGCATCCTGACAGTCGCATGCCACCTTTCCTTAACAGACGGGACGATCAGCTCCAGCTCCATCCTCCTGGCTCAGTCGCTCCAGCACTGCATCCATTCCCAGAACTGCTCAGCCACAGACCTCTTCTACCAGGGCAGTTCCCAAACCATCCAGGAGTGGCTGTCCGTCGCCATCACACGCAGCCTGCATCAGGGAGAGGAAAGCCTCCTTGACCTGACAAAACAGATCTGTTCCTTCTTGCAGGCAAGTAGGGGGGAAAAAATAAAGGCTAAGATACAGTCTGGTCATGTTAGAACATAAGAGAAGCCATGTTGGATCAGGCCAGTGGCCCATCCAGTCCAACACTGTGTCACACAGTGGCAAAAAACCCCCCCAAGTGCCATAAGGAGGTTCACAGGTGGGGCTAGAAGCCCTCCCACTGTGCCCCCTCCCCAGAACCAAGAATTCACAGCATCACTGCCCCAGACATAAGAGAAGCTATGTTGGATCCGGCCAATGGCCCATCCAGTCCAACACTCTGTCGCACAGTGGCCAAAAAACCCCCCCAAGTGCCATCAGGAGGTACACAAGTGGGGCTAGAAGCCCTTCCACTTTGCACCCCCCCCCCCCACGAAGCACCAAGAATACAGAGCATCACTGCCCCAGACAGTTCCAATAATATACTGTGGCTAATAGCCACTGATGGACCTCTGCTCCATATTTTTATCCAATCCCCTCTTGAAGCTGGCTATGCTTGTAGCCACCACCACCTCCTGTGGCAGTGAATTCCACATGTTAATCACCCTTTGGGTGAAGAAATACTTCCTTTTACCCGTTCTAACCCGACTGCTCAGCAATTTCATTGAACGCCCACGAGTTCTTGTATTGCGAGAAAGGGAGAAAAGTACTTCTTTCTCTGCCTTCTCCATCCCATGCAGAATCTTGTAAACCTCTATCATGTCACCCCGCAGTCATTGATAAGATGTTGATAAGACAGCATCTTAGAAGCCAGATAGGGACCTCCCTTGACAAAATGCTTTCTGGTTGTAACAGTATTTTTGTGAAAGCAGATGTGGAAAATTCCAAAGAGGACCAGAGTGTGGAAGAGGCAGAAGAGGAATGTTCAGAGTAGTTTCCTAGCAGTAAAATGCTTCTGAAGATGAAGATGATTTAAAAATACTACATACACATTTACTTAAATTACCAAATACAGCAACAGCTCTGGGCTGTACCCTTTAGCCTTTCTCTGCCAAAGACGTCCACACCCAAGAGATGCAGCGGTTGCCCTGTTATTGCTTCCAATCACTAGTTCCAGAGGTTAAAAGTCGTCCTGCAGCCTGGCCAGTTTACTACTTATCACTTCCACCTGCTTTCACCCAAGTTCTAGGTCTGCTTTTGGTAGAGAGCCAGTTTGGTGTAGTGGTTAAATGATCGGACTCTTATCTGGGAGAACCAGGTTTGATTCCCCACTGCTCCACTTGCAGCTGCTGGAATGGCCTTGGGTCAGCCATAGCTATTGCAAGAGTTGTCCTTGAAAGGGCAGCTTCTGGGAGAGCTCTCTCAGTCCCACCCACCTCTCAGGGTGTCTGTTGTAGAGGAAGAAGATAAAGGAGATTGTTAGCCGCACTGATACCCTGATTGAGACAGAAGGGTGGGGTATATATCTGCGGTCTTCTTCTTTTCCGGCTTGGGTCCTTCACCAGGTTTTTGTAATTCCTGTCTAAGGCCATTGCAGCCTTGCTACAGGGTTAATGCTGGGGGGTAGCTAGGCTGCTGAACTTTAGGGGCAGTGATACGTGTGGCCCCTTGGCCAGGACTGCCATCTTCCTAGTCCAGAAGAATATTTTGTCCCTGCATACCATAGAGAGCTCAGACCTGGCTACTACCTGCTCTCCTTCCCTGCTGCTAGCTGGTCTCAGATGGCCAGTTTGGTGTAGTGGTTAAGTTTGTGGACTCTTATCTGGGAGAACCGTGTTTGATTCCCCACTCCTCCACATGCACCTGCTGAAATGGCCTTGGGTCAGCCATAGCTTTCACAGGAGTTGTCCTTGAAAGGGCAGCTGCTGTGAGAGCCCTCTCAGCCCCACCCACCTCACAGGGTGTCTGTTGTGTGGGGGGGGAGAAGATATAGGAGATTGTAAGCTGCTCTGAGTCTCTCACCAATTCCACACTCACCCTATGCCGCTCTGGCATTCATCTTTTCAGTGCGACGTCCTTCTGATTTCCCACTATCTGCCTCGGGGCTTCAGTTTGCATCGCCGTTTTTGCATGGCAAAGAGAAACTGGTTTTTAGTGGTTTCTCTTTGCCTTGCAAATACGGCGACGCAAGCTGAAGCCTTGAGGCAGATAGTGGGAAATCGGAAGGACGCCGCGCTGTAAAGAGGAACGTCAGAGCAGCGTAGAGTGAGTGCAAAATAGGTCTCCGATTCAGAGAGAAGGGCGGGGTATAAATCTGCAGTCGTCATCTTCTTCTTCTTCAGCCAGCAGCTTTTCCTCTTCCTCCCTCTACTAGGACCATTTTTTAAATCTTCTCTCTCCTGTACATGCCCAGTTCTGGCTTCCCTGTGCCCACTCTCATGAAGACCTTTGCTCTCAAGGAGGGCTTCGCTTACTCCTGTCTGCTCCTGCAGACCCAAAGGGGCTCCTTCTTGCCCCATTGCCACGTTCCCAGCATGCTTAAGGAGGTGTCCCTGTCCCGTCCCTTCTCCCCCCTAGGGCTGGAGTACCCAGAGAAGTAACAATAGCTGATTGCACTGCTTTAACAGTATAAAACTCATTACGTATCACTTGGCATATAAAATTGCTCTACCTGGCATAAATGCCCTAGTTTTCTACATGCACAATTCTGAACATGCTCAGTATTACAGAGAGAGCTGCAAACTGCTGCATCTTAATGCAATACAGGTGTCCTAGGTTTTGTCATCTGGAAGGCAGGATAAGATAATGGTGGAAAACAGAAAACACAAAAATTGTGGTTTTGAAATGCACAAGAACTCTCGTACACTTGTGACTGGACTGGACTGGCCGTGTTTTCTATTGGGGAAATGAAACAGTCAGAAATGGGGGGGGGGGGTGGCTTCACATCTTTATTTCTGTGCAGCCTTTTCAGCATGAGGAGGTGGCACCTTCTGACTGCAAAAATTTGCAGGATGCAGGATATATCTACATGTTTTTTTAGAACCTGAAAAGAAGGGGTAGCTGTGTTTTCAGTTGGTGGTTTTGACTATTTAAAAAACTCATTTCAGAATGCTCCTGAACAGTTCCCTTCTGAGGAGTTTCCTATTTCTGAGTCGAAAGTCAACATGGACGTTAATTTCCCTGGCGCAGCCTTTGTGGTTGTGTCCTGTAAGGAAAGCCAATCCGGATTCCGCAAAGAGTGAGTGAGGAGGAATGCACGGAGGGTGGGGAGTTGCCTTCTGAAATGCTCCATGAAATGCTGAAATGGAGAGCCAGTTTGGTGTAGTGGTGAAGTGTGCGGACTCTTATCTGGGAGAACCGGGTTTGATTCCCCACTCCTCCACTCGCAGCGGCTGGAATGGCCTTGGGTCAGCCATAGCTCTGGCAGAGGTTGTCCTTGAAAGGGCAGCTGCTGTGAGAGCCCTCTCCAGACCCACCCACCTCACAGGGTGTCTGTTGTGGGGGAGGAAGGTAAAGGAGATTGTGAGCTGCTCTGAGACTCTTCGGAGTGGAGGGCGGGATATAAATCCAATCTCTTCATCTACCTCACAGGGTGTCTGTTGTGGGGGAGGAAGGGAAAGGAGATTGTGAGCCGCTCTGAGACTCTTTGGAGTGGAGGGCGGGATATAAATCCAATATCTTCATCCACCTCACAGGGTGTCTGGTGGGGGAGGAATGGAAAGGAGATTGTGAGCCACTCTAAGACTCTTCAGAGTGGAGGGTGGGATATAAATCCAATATCTTCTACCTCACAGGGTGTCTGTTGTGGGGGAGGAAGGGAAAGGGGATTGTGAGCCGCTCTGAGACTCTTCAGAGTGGAGGGCAGGATATAAATCCAATATCTTCATCTACCTCACAGGGTGTCTGTTGTGGGGGAGGAAGGGAAAGGAGCTTGTGAGCCGCTCTGAGACTCTTCGGAGTGGAGGGCGGGATATAAATCCAATATCATCATCTTCTACTTCTCCTGCCTGTGCAGTAACTCTGTCATATTTATTTTTGCCAAAGTCAGAGCTTGACATTTTTTTTTAGTTGGGTGACTGTGGGAAAGGAAGACACCGTATAACTATATTTATACAATGCAGTAATAACGTTAAGCAGTCCCATTGGCACATAGCATATATGGTGCTTCACAAAATATTCTAAAACAGAATAATAGGTTCCTGCTGCAGTGAGCTTTGCTGTATTGAAATGTGAGCAATTCCCTTATTTTCCAGCTCCTCCCTGTATAAGGCCCCATGGGCCCGGGTTCTCGTCTATGGCCTCGGCCACAAAGTCAAGAGGAATGGCCAGTTGAACCTTATTGAGGCAGTGTGTTACCCTCGGGATGCTTCTCCAACCAACACGGGCCTGACCCCGCCCCCCACAACCAACCAGTATCCTTCAGTCATCATCTCCACAGATAAGGTCCACATCAAACTTGGTAAGATTAAAACGAAAACCCCCGCACATTCAAATCAGGATTTGGGAACCACAGCAGACAGGGAAGCGCCTGGGTGCAAATATCCACCAGACCATAATCTTGGAAACACGCAGGCCTCAGACTCATCAGGAGCTCACAGGAGCACAGCTCCTGAACCATTCTGAGGGTTCCCCCTTCTCCTCCTCCCCACCTACCTTGTCCATTGAATAGGAGGTGCAGCTGCATAACAATCCCTGGATTAGGAGAGCGGGCAGCCAGCCAGCCACCAGGGGCTTTGCCACACCCCCAGCAGCCCTCATTAACCCCTGGAGAAGCCCACGCCACCCTTTCTCCACTTCCGATGTGATTTTGGGCAGCAAGTGACTAGGGATCGCTAGCCAGCCCAAGCAGGCCTCACTTGCCCAGGGCTCTCCTGTCTTGCATCAGGTTGCTCTTGGCTGGGGGGGGGGTGGCATATGCTAATGAGTTATGCTAATGAGCTTCACCACCTATTTTTCTACAAAACGACCCCTGGGAACATGACTTGACTATAGTTTGGCGCTGTACAGGGCAGGAGCTCAAAGATTGCCAAAGAAGCTTTTCAGTAGTGTTATATTACTGGAAAAAACCCCACCGCTTTAAAAGAAACCTGTGTCTTGGGAGAAGTCCCAAGAGCATGTCTAATTTGGGGATGCGGAGGGCCTGAATACCCTTTCCGCCCCTTTGTTGCAAGCTTTCTTTTAGGGGTGGCATGGCACTCAATTAATAGAAGCAAGCTGTAGCAACTACTCCTTTTCTGTGGCTCTCATTCAAGGAGTGTCCCCGCCCCCTGGAGCCGTGCTTGTCTTGCACTCCCTTCCGCTGGAGTTCCCATTGGCCACGGCGTTCACGGAACAGCTCCTGACTTGGAAACTGGATGACAGCGACGGGAAATCGGAAGAGGAGCTGGACACAATCCCCGCCTCGGTCCTCCTGCAAGTGGTGGAAATCTTAGGTGAGAGTGGGGGTGTTGCGGACCCTGCACTCGGGAGTGTGGGGAAGGGTTGTCTGGCAGGGATTTTAAGCCAAAGCAGGAAATGGTAGCCCTTCCCCAAAGATGCAAGAAGCCAGGAAAGTTCAGTTGGAAGCCATCTTCTGAAAACTCTGGGAGGCAAACTCTGGTTGGATTTAGGCCTCAGTCCTGGCAAAAAAAGACTTTGACCATTCCTCACCCTTGTATCTAGACCCACCTAATAAGTTGTCCTGTAGGGAGGGACTGACTTGGCTCCAGCAGGAAGGAGGCACAAGTCCAGGAATGGCATCGAAGGTGGTATTTTCAGTCTTGTGAGAGTCCCAGGAGATGCCACCTGCATTCCCTCACCTGGGGAATGGAAAAAGTCGCTTTTTAACGGCAGGAAGGACGGCGCTGGACATTATCTGCCCTGTGAGCAAAGGGTGGAGTGCACAGCCTCAGTACAGACTAGAGTGAAAGTGCCGTCCAAGGGCTGTGCGCCGTCCAATCACTCAGACTTCACATTCACTGTTTTGTTAGATGCACGCTCCTGTGAAGCTTCACTTTTGCACTTTGTTCTCTTGCACACCAGAACAGAAGTTTCCATTGGTCTGAGATGCCTTTTGAAAATGCCTGAAAGAGGGGAAAATGACATAGTACATTATGTTAATGTTTTGTAATGTCTTTTGATTGGCTACATGTAAGGGCTGCTTTATTGTTCTGACACAAACAGTTGAATAAACTTTCTCTGCACGCTCCTGTGAATTCTGTAACATCTGTGAAATGCTTTAAAGACACCTAATGTTCTCTGTGCCCTGTCTTGACTGTTCCTAGGAAACTTCCTGTGGACAACAAACATGGCCGCCTGCGTGAAGGAGCTGCTGTTCCATCTCTTGGCTGAGCTGCTTCGCAAAGTCCACAGCCTGGAGCAGAAGAAGAACCCGGCAGGGCTGTCGTCCTCCATCGCGCTCCAGCTCAACCCTTGCCTGGCGATGCTGATGGCTCTCCAGTCGGAACTGCACAAGCTGTACGATGAAGAGACCCAGAACTGGGCATCGGGAAACACCTGTGCTGGCTCTGGGGTTGGAGCAGACCAGGGGAGATTTTCCACCTATTTCCATGCACTGATGGAGGTTTGCCTGGCCGTAGCAGAAGTGACCTTGCCGATCAACATGAGCATAACCGCCAACGTGATGTCATCCACCGGAGGCCCAAACCTCAGCGATTCCTCCTCCTCCTCTTCCTCCTCTCCCGGGCAGACCCCCCAGAGCCCAAGCCTCCTGTCAAAGAGGAAAAAGGTGAAAATGAAGCGGGAGAAAACATCGTCCTCCGGGAAGCGCACTTCGTCCCGAGCCGCTGAAACAGACACGGCCATGCTGAGCATGGGCGGGAGCAAGCCGGAGGACATGTTGTGGTTCCACCGGGCGCTGACCTTGCTCATCATTCTCAGGCATCTAACCAAGAAGGATCCCCAGGGGCTCGGCGTGACGAACGATGCCGTGACGGACGCTTGCCAAGCCTTGGTTGGGACGACGGCTCATAGCCGCTTGCTGGTGATTTCAGGGATCCCCACCCACCTGGAAGAGGGCACCGTGCGGAACGCCATCCGCAAGGCCTGCAACGCTCACGGCGGCGTCTTCAAGGATGAAATTTACATCCCTCTGCAAGAGGAAGACCCTAAAAAAATTAAGGACAAAGCGGAGGGAGGGGAAGGCAGGACTGAGATGGACAAGCCGCTGGTCTCCGGCAGCGTGGACAGCTTGGATATCAGCAGCTCCAGCAGCGTCACGCCGGCCATGAGCGTCAGCGCATCCGCCTCCACTAGCCAGGCCTCCCTTTGCAGCTCCCAGGGCATCTCCCGGACAATTAGTGACATCTCTGTGGACCAGTTCCAGGCGAGCCTAGAGGTGCCCATGCCACCCGGGTTGCTGGAACCACATGTGGTTTCCAGTCAGGAAAGTTTAGACCTTTCCCTTTGCAGCACCGGAAGCCTAGGCAGCCTGGGGAGCCTCGGGGAACCCCTCGACAACGTGGAGACGGCATCGGTGTCAGACGTCGGGTCAATGTACACCGTGACGTCACTGGACAGTCAGTCGGTCCCATCGAGGCCCATCAAAGGCTTTGCTGTTGTGGAGGTAACAGAATTCACTTCAATGAGGCAAACTTTTAATGCGCACACCGTCGATCACAGAGTTTGTGAATGTGTTTATTTTGTAGTCTGCCTTTCTCCCTGAGGCTCCAGACAGATTACAAAATACAAAAAATATTAAAAGTGTAGATACCCTGCGTCACATGTCCTTTGCATACGATCGTTATTCTGAGCCTAGAAATCTTTTCATTCTTCTTTTGCTCGAAAATATAGATCATATGGCAGCATTACCTCTTTTATTAGAAGGTAATAGCAGACATGTCACTCTTTTAGCTGCAAAATTTTATGCACCTGTGATAGATATTGGCAGCCGTTCGGACGAGGTCTAGCTTTAGTAATCTGCTTAAAACAGATAAATAATGAATCAGTATGAAGTAGAGACGGAGAATTATAAAAATGATGCAGTCATTCAGTGTAAGACATCCCATATACAATAGGACCAGGCCTACAAAATTAGAACATGGTGCAAAGCTGAGACATGATACAGAAAAAGAAGATGCTGTCATAAGAGCAAAATAATACATGCAGCAAAAAGTGCTATAGACTGCAGTGCTAAAAAAAAGTGCAGAAGAGGGCAACTAGAATGATTAAAGGGTTGGAACACTTTCCCTATGAAGAAAGGTTAAAATGCTTAGGGCTCTTTAGCTTGGAGAACCGTGGACTGCAGGATGACATGATAGAGGTTGACAAGATTATGCATGGGATAAAGAAGGTAGAGAAATAAGTACTATTCTCCCTTTCTCACAATACAAGAACTCGTGGGCAATACAAGAACTCGTGGGCATTCAATGAAATTGCTGAGCAGTCGGGCTAGAACGGATAAAAGGAGGTACTTCTTCACCCAAAGGGTGATTAACATGTGGAATTCACTGCCACAGGAGGTGGTGGTGGCGACAAGCCTAGATAGCTTCAAGAGGAGAATGGAGCAGAGGTCCATCAGTGGCTATTGGCCATAGCTTATTGTTGAAACTCTCAGTCTGAGGCAGTGATGCGCTGTATTCTTGGTGCTGGGGTGGGGGGGGCACAGTGGGAGAACTTCTAGTGTCCTGGCCCCACTGGTGGACCTCTTGATGGCACTTGGGTTTTTTGGCCCCTGTCTGACACAGAGTGTTGGACTGGATGGGCCACTGACTTGATCCAACATGGCTGCTCTTATGTTTTATATTCTTATGCTCTTCTCTTTGTAAAAGTGCCTTCCTGAACATTCTGTTATGCACGTTCTGCAGTATGGGGGTCTTCCTGACCTCACATAGACCCTTCTGCAAAGTGGGAGCCACAGTGAAGAACAGAGGTGCATTGGCAGCTGTTGACCTTGCCCATGTGCAGGGTTAGGTGTAGGGAGAGTGCCGACCACCAGTGGAACAGATCTGCAAGGTGTAACCTGCTTTGCAGTCCTTTCTGCAGTAGACTGACATGACCGCTCTTCTGGAATGTCATAAACATCTTATGTTCTTATCTGAGCAGTTGGGTTAGAACAGATAAAAGGAGGTACTTCTTCACCCCAAGGGTGATTAACATATGGAACTCACTGCCACAGGAGGGGGTGGCGGCTACAAGCATTGCCAGCTTCAAGAGGGGATTGGATAAAAATATGGAGCAGAGGTCCATCAGTGGCTATTAGCCACAGTGTGTGTGTATATATATAAATTTTTGGCCACTGTGTGATACAGAGTGTTGGACTGGATGGACCACTGGCCTGATCCAACATGGCTTCTCTTATGTTCTTATGTGACACAGAGTGTTGGACTGGAGGGGCCACTGGCCTGATCCAACATGGCTTCTCTTATGTTCTTATGAACAGTAATGCTACTTAAAATGCATCTCAGTGCTGCAACAATTTAATTTTGTTTAATCTGTATGACGTTCAGAGTTCTCGATCTTGGATTTTGGAAATTTGGCTTTGGGGATGGGCTTTACAGTTTGAGGAAAGGTGGAGGGGAGCTGTTGGTGAGACCAGGATGGGAGCAAAAGAGCTAACGACTAGATGCGAAAACTGGCTTTAGCTTCCAAATCTCTGCTGAAGGCAGTGTGTTGTTACCACAGATAAGATCCCGGGCCAAAATAGAGAAGATCCGGGCCAGTTTATTTAACAGCAGCGACCTGATTGGATTATCGAGTCTCGATGGGGAGGATGAGCTCATGGAAATGTCCACAGAGGAGATATTAACCGTCTCTACCGTGAACCAGAGTTTGTTTGATACACAAGGAAGTCCCGCACTCGAAGACTACTTCAATGACAAAACTATCAAAGGTGTGTGCTTGCAGTATCCAACTGCTCTATGTATGTGTGTGTGTGCGCGTGTGTTTTACATGTGTGCGAGAGTGAGAACTTATTTCCATGAGACTTGTGCAGTGGAAGACCCTGAAGTCTTACGCTGCAGCTGCAGAAACGCCAGCTCTCCCACTTGCACACAGCCTTGAGCAATGCAGGGCCCTTTCACAAGAGTACCCCCAGGGCTTTTGTTTCGTAACAGGAGCTCCTTTGCATATTAGGCCACACACCCCTGATGTAGCCAATCCTCCAAGAGCTTACGGGGGCCTACTGTAAGCTCTTGGAGGATTGGCTACATCAGGGGTGTGTGGCCTAATATGCAAAGGAGTTCCTGCTACAAAAAAAAAAAAGCCCTGGGTACCACTCTGATGAAACTTGATAATGAAAGAAGCACCTCCGTCTTTAGAAATGTGTTCAGAAATATTAAAAGTTTGAGCCCCGCTTCAAAGCGGGGATGTGCATTTATTTCCAAACGAATGGAAAAGTCACATTTCTTCCATTTGAACAGCAGAAGTGGATAAGTAAAGCCCTGAATGCAAACGTTCTGAATCCTGAGAAAGCCCCCTTCTTTGCCCTCTCGCTCTCCCTCACGCTTCCTGGTGCAGAATTCTGGGGCTCTTGCCACTGCTTGCCACACCAGGCAGGATTCTGACCGGCCGACGTGTCTCCTTCCACTTTCCCCAGTGCAGCAGCTTGGTGCGCCCTCGAGAACGCTGGCGTTGAGGTGTCTGGCAAAACCCTGGAGAGGCACTCTGAGAACAATGTCCAGGCAGGCCCGTCAAGGAGGCTGACCCTCTAGGGAGTGTCTGAGGGGGAGGGAAAGAGATTCTCCCCCACTCAAACTTGCTCCTGGAGGACTGGCCAGCCCCACAAGCAGGAGTCCCAGCCACCAGCTCAGTAGGGGGAAAGGGGCATCATTCCCAGAAAGGAATAGAAAATGGATGCAAGTCACAAGGAAGTACAGAAATGGATTTTTTAAAAATAAAAAATAAGCAATGCTTTTAAGCGGCATATAAATGGAAGGAAAGCTATTTTAAACTGGCTTTAACACCCTCTTGCAATTTCTAACAAACCCTGTTTCCATCAGGAGATAAGCTGGTGCCAGGCGCTCGCGAAGTCCTCACTGAAATATTTAAAAGCTGCCTCCACTCTGAGCAAATGCTGAGCTTAACTCCTACAAAACCCACCAAAGTGGCAGAGATCTATCTGAGCAAAGAGCAGATCAATGCCCAGACTCCTGGGAACCTCTTGTTTGCCTTCTTCACCAACGTCCGTCCCCCAAAGAAGGTCCTGGAGGATCAGCTGACTCAGGTGAGCATTACATTTTTGTGTAATCCTGTCAGTGTGTAAAGAAGAGGAAGTCTGTACCATGAAAAACTGGATTCTGCAACTTGCGTTATGTGCACCTATTTGTGTTTAATCGTTCTTCTAATCCAGGGGTGGCCAAACTTGCTTAACATAAGAGCCGCATAGAATAAATGTCAGATGTTGGAGAGCCGCAAGACGTGAATGTCAGATGTTGGAGAGCTGCAAGATGGGTGGAAGGAAGGAAGATGGGAGGGGGAGGTAGAAAGAAAGCAACTTTAATTTTAAATGCATTCTCCAAGCTGCTGGGTGGCTTGGCTTGGAGATACAATTTAAAGAGAAATGCCTTCTCCAAGCCGACTGATGGGGTGGTGGGAGCTTCAAGAGCCTCACGATATGTGTGAAAGAGCCACATGTGACTCCCAAGCCACAGTTTGGCCACCCCTGGTCTAGTCATAGGGAGGAGAGGTAAAGAAATGCAAGTACAGAAGCTGTGTTCCTTAGCAGCTGCTGTCTCTCCCCTGCCCTGGTTTCCTAAGATTTCCCAAGATACCCAATCCAGTTTTTCTTTGCAGTCCTTAAGGAAGTCCTTATAGGAAGTTGCTATAATTGAGAGAACAGAGATTCTTAGGATGCCGAGACTTGCTGCACACAAATCGCATGCCTTTTGTAGCACACACCCTGTGTTGCCTGACAGAATGAGTCCCCAGTGCCAGCTAACACATCTTTCTTCCGACTTTTGAAGATTCTGAGGAAATACGGGGCTCCCAAGCCAAAGTTTGACAAGAACAAGTACAGCAAGGCAGGCAAAGAGCAGCACCCCGTGAAAGTGGTGAGCACCAAGCGGCCTGTCACGAAACCACCAGCCAAGGAGAAGGCCGTGCTCAACAGCGTCAGGTGAGAGCCTTTGGCCTTTCTGGACACAATCCCGGCGCTGCAAGGGCAGCTTTTTGGGTGCTGCACAAGGGACTTGAAAGGATCGTCCCTTGGTCTGGTGAGCAACTGGTAGCCCAGAAACTGCCCTTGAGGAAAAGGCAGTTTTGTGCATAGTTAATGCTACACCCACCTCCTCCAGTGAATTCCTTCCAACTTGCTGTTTGAGTTCCAGCCTCTATTTTTAGATGGGGAGCATTGGGGGGGGAATAGGCTTGCATTGGAATAAAGATTACTATTTGCCGGCGTATAAGACGACTGGGCGTATAAGACGACCCCCCAACATTTCCACTCAAAATATAGAGTTTGTTATATACTCGCCGTATAAGACTACCCCCACTTCCGCACACCATTGTACGGCCGCAGCATGACCGCAGCGCCTCCGGCCCGCCCCTGCATCTTCCTGTGACCGGCACTAGTGCGCATGTGCAAGCTCTGCATAGACAAGGGGCGGGCCGGAGCGCCGCTGCTTCCCGCTGAGCAGAACGGGCCGGTCACGCCGAAAAGGCTGGCACCCCTGACTCACTGCTGATGCTCGCCGCAGCCACGCTGATGACCCACCGCGGCTGTGCTGGATACCGTGCGATACTGGACGGTATGTAGAATGAGGTGGGCGGGCATCGGGAGGCCACTATGGGCACCAGGCGAGCATCGGAAGGCCACTATGGGCAGCTATGTCTATCCCAACTGAAGTGCACCCGGCGTATAAGACGACCCCCCCACTTGGAGGCATGTTTTTCTGGGCAAAAAAGTAGTCTTATACGCCAGCAAATACTGTTAAGTGCCTTTGTGTGCTGCCCGATCCAGAGACTCAGTCCTTGTCTTCTGTTACATGGTCAGGATTCTGCTGTGGATCCCATGGTGTTTGGAGTTGTTTCTATATTATACTTTAAAAACAAGCACACACAAATTTTGCTCCAAAGAAAGCTGCAACCTGTATGAATTTCACAAATCGACATATATCAGTAAGGACTTGCTCACCGGCCATTATTTTTTTTCCCCTTCTAATAATTATCATATGACAGTGCGTGTCGCAGAGCCAGGAGATCCTAAGATTGTCCGGCAGCCAGAAGTTCTTTTAGCATTCTGCTCCACTAGGTGGTGAGCTAGATTGTTTTTTTAAGGCTGTGGCGGAACCGGCCCGATTGTGCCTTCAGACCCGGTCCCGTCAGCTCCCTATTGAGTCGCCAACTCCTGGAGGGAGCTATTTCTCCTCCTGCCCCTTGGGCGCGCTGCCACCACCTGCTCAGTCCCGGGGTTCAGATTGAGAGGAACAGGACTCCCAATCCCCCTCTCCAGCTATGAGGCCCGGCCTCAAGGTCCTCTGCCACCCTGTACTTGGGTTTCACAGAGACCTCAGCACTTCTTTGGGGCACCCCTGGAGGATTGGCACCTTATCCAACTGCATGCCTTCCCCCTTCCCTGGGGCCCCCTTCTTAAAAACAGCGTGGTCTAAAGCGGTTTGGGGATCTATGTGGTACAGAGATTGACTGCCAGTATTTAAAACAGAAAAAACATTTATTTAAAAGAGAAAAAGATAGGGAAAGAAAAACAAAACAAAAACAGTTGCATTTAAAAAAGTAGCACAGCACAGCACAGCACAGCAAACAGCATGACAAAGGAAAGGTGTTTATAAACGCTTTCTACTGTCCCTGGTCTAACCTTGTCCTGTCTTGAGAATTACTTACTTTGTCTGCCTGCCTGGGGCCTCCCAGGCAGGAGCCTCCATGCTCACCACATGCTCGCTCGAGCCCCAGTTCAAATCTGCCTTTCTCTTCCTGCTAACACACATGCCAAGAACAAAGCACTTCCTGCCTCTCTAGGAGATTTTCCCCCTAGCGTTGTTGGTTTGGCTCTGGAAGGGAGGGGGGGAGTGAGGGGAAGGCTACAAAGCCTGCTGAGGGATTTACTGACCCCTGCCAAATGAAGCACCACCACTGACTAAAATGGCGTTTCTCCACAAAGGCAAGTGACTTTCGGAGGTGGTTTGCCATTGCCTGCCTCTGCATCGTGCCCTGGTGTTCTTGGAAGTGGCCCATCCGAATCCTAGCCAGCACCAGTTCCACTTAGCTTCTGAGATCGGATGGAATCGGGCTAGCCTGGGCTATCCCGGCTTCCTTCTGCTTAACCATACAGAAGGATAAGAAATCACATATTAAACCAGGCATTGTCTACATCCATGAGAAATAGAAACTGTAAAAGAAAATGTGTGTTTGCTCAGTCACTGAACAAGAGATCATGACTTGGCGTCTGCTAGTACCTTCCCCAGATGCTGCTAAAGAGAGAGATAGGTATATACCAGGGGTGGCCAATGGTAGCTCTCCAGAAGTTTTTTGCCTACAACTCCCATCAGCCCCAGCCAGCATGGGGAGAGCTACCGCTGGCCACCCCTGGTATAGACAGTATAACCTCCCGGTTCTCAAATGGCGTGTAAGTCTTAATGGGAAGATGTCGTCAACAGCCACATTTCTTTTGTTGTCAGGACAATGGGTAGGCAAGCTTTAATCCTCACTTCCAGATGGGAACTGTGTTGTGTTGTGGTTTTATTGTATGTGCCTGGTTTTATCTGGATGTAATCCGCCCTGTAGAGAGCCCCGTGGCACAGAGTGGTCAAGCCGCAGTACTGCAGTCGGAGCCCTCTGTTCACGACCTGAGTTCGATCCCAGCGGAAGCTGGGTTCAGGTAGCCAGCTCCAGGTTGACTCAGCCTTCCATCCTTCTGAGGTCGGTAAAATGAGTCCCCAGCTTGCTGGGGGGAAAGTGTAGATGACTGGGAAAGGCAATGGCAAACCACCCCGTAAAAAGGTCTGCCATGAAAATGTTGTGAAAGCAGCATCACCCCACAGTCAGAAACGACTGGTGCTTGCACAGGGGACCTTTCCTTTCCCTTCCCTTGCCTGCCCTTAAATAACCAGGAGCCCTTGCATGGCTTTTTCATGGAGCTGTTGAAGTAGGAGCCCCGTGGCGCAGAGTGGTAAAACTGCAGTACTGCAGTCCGAGCTCTCTGCTCATGACCTGAGTTCGATCCTGGCAGAAGCTGGATTCAGGTAGCTGGCTCCAGGTTGACTCAGCCTCCCGTCCTTCCGAGGTCAGTAAAATGAGTCCCCAGCTTGCTGGGGAGGAAGTGTAGATGACCGGGGAAGGCAGTGGCAAACCACCCTGTAAAAAGGTCTGCCGTGAAAACGTTGTGAAAGCAGCGTCACCCCAGAGTCGGAAACGACTGGTGCTTGCACAGGGGACCTTTCCTTTCCCTTGCCTGCCCTTAAATAACCAGGAGCCCTTGCATGGCTTTTTCATGGAGCTGTTGAAGTAGGAGCCCCGTGGCGCAGAGTGGTAAAGCTGCAGTACTGCAGTCCGAGCTATCTGCTCATGACCTGAGTTCGAACCTGGCAGAAGCTGGATTCAGGTAGCCGGCTCCAGGTTGACTCAGCCTCCCATCCTTCCGAGGTCAGTAAAATGAGTCCCCAGCTTGCTGGGGAGGAAGTGTAGATGACTGGGGAAGGCAATGGCAAACCACCCCGTAAAAAGGTCTGCCGTGAAAACGTTGTGAAAGCAGCGTCACCCCAGAGTCAGAAACGACTGGTGCTTGCACAGGGAATCCGCCCTGAGCCTGTCTGGGAAAGGGTGGAATATAAATTTACCAAAATAAATAAATAAAATAAAAATGGGATCAACTACAGAAGCCATTGTTAAATCGCAGTACCACAGTTTTCTGTCCTAGATGTTAAGTTTTGTGTACCTCCAGGCTGCCTGGAGAAGAGTTCCACTAAGTGTTACATGTGCAGTTATTCCACAGTGGCTCTCGAAAGCAGTTGAAAGTGTGCATTCTGACAGAGCAATTTCCTCTCTCTCAGCAGGACAGCCTTGAGTGAGAAGAAGCCAACCGTGAAACCCAAGTCCCCTGAGAAGAGCAAACCTGATGAAAAGGACCCAGACAAATCACCCACAAAGAAGCAGGAGGGTGAGAAATGCTTCTGCCCTTTTCCCAGGAGAGCCATGGCAGCACATAGCAGAGTAGCAGCACCTAAATCTGAAAGCATTTTTCCTCCCAGATTGGACTGCATGCCGGTTGCGCTTGTTGCTCCCGTGAATTAAACACGCCTGGCCTGATCCAGTTGGCTATCATGGCTGGCTGGAGAGTGGTGCAGCAGAGTCCGGCGCCCTTGTGGGTGATGGTCTTTTAATGTACTTTTCGTAGGATGCAAAGTGGTGAGACTTGTAGGGTGTTTAATAAGCATTTCCTCTATTCCTTCATCCAAATCATTTACGAAGATGTTGAACAAAATAGGTCCCAGGATAGACCCTTGAGGCACTCCTCTTGTCACTCCTCTCCCAGAGGATGAGGAACCATTCACAAGCACTCTTTGAGTGCAGTCTGTCAGCCAGTTACAGATCCATCTAACAGTAACAGGATCCAAACCACGTTTTACCAACTTGTCAACAAGAATAACATGTGGAACCTTATCAGAGGCTTTACTGAAATCAAGATAAACTATGTCTGCAGCATTCCCCTGATCCAGCAAGGTAGTAACTTTTTCAAAAAGGAGATCAGGTTAGTCTGACGTAACTTGTTAATGAGAAACCCATGCAGGCTCTTAGTAATCACAGCCATCTTTTAAAAATGTTCAAGCTCCCTGGTAGCTTTTCTTGGCATCCTTTTGACTTCTTCCCTTTAGGCAAGTATTAAATGGTCTGCTGCCTGTAATTGCTGGCTGCATTCATTTTATTCTGTGCGCTTTGGCTGTTCTTACTTTAACTGCTTTGGAATGTATTAATTTTATTTATTTATTTGTTTGTTTTTCATATTTGTACCCCGCTCTCCCTGCCGAAGCAGGCTCACTTACACCCTGCCTTTACTTCACTTACACCCCGCCTTTCTCCCCCACGGGGACCCAAAGTGGCTTCCATTGTTTTCCTCTCCTCTGTTTTACCTTTACAACAACCTTGTGAGGTAGATTAGGCTGTGTGTGTGACTGGCCCAAGGTCACCCAGCCAGCTTCCATAGCTCGAGTGGGGATTCAAACCTGGTTCTCCCAGATCCCAGTCTGACACTCTAAGCATCACACACACACTAGCTCTCAGAGTGCACACCTGTTTATTCCCATGGATTTTAAAGAATCAGGTGAACCACCACTGTGACCTAAAATTGAAAGGAGGAGGGATGGAACTTTGTTTAAAGGATAAATAATAAAAATCTAGGCTGCAATTTGAAAAATGAGAAGGCAGGGGGCCTCGCACACACGATGGGGGGGTGGTTAATCCAAACGCATGGCTGGTTTTTTAAGCTGCTTCTCTCTCTCGATACCCCTTTTAGTTCCGGAGGAGAAATATTTGACACTGGACGGATTTCACAGGTTTGTCATTGATCGGGCAAAACAGGACATCCGAAGTGTATGGCGAGCCATTTTGTCGTGTGGCTACGACCTTCATTTTGAAAGGTGAGGGGGAGCTTCCTTGCAAGAGAGGAGAGGGGTGTGTGCGGATGATGCTTGGCCTGCAGATTTCGCAGACATGGTTGCTTTTGGCACCTTGTCTGTCCATACGGCGAGGCCAGTCCCGTCATCCCCAAACCAGGTGCTTTGCATTTCCTTTGGAACTGTAATCTCCCCAGCCCTGTAGCTAGGGGGGAGGGACTGTGGAGTGCCATGTAGGGTTGCCAAGGCCAATTCAAGAAATATCTGGGGACTTTGGGGGGCGGAGGTGGAGGCAGGAGACTTTGGGGGTGGAGCCAGGAGCAAGGGAGTGACAAGCATAATTGAACTCCAGAGGGCGTTCTGGCCATCACATCTAAAGGGACAGCACACCTTTTAAATGCCTTCCCTCCATTGGAAATAATGAAGGATAGGGGCACCTTCTTTGGGGGCTCCTAGAATTGGACCCCCTGATCCAATCTTGTTGAAACTTGGAGAATCTTTTGGGGGGAGGCACTGGATGCTAAGCTGAAAACTTGGTGCCTCTGCCTCATAAAACAGCCTCCCTAGAGCCCCAGATACCCATGGATCAATTCATTATACCCTATGGGAATCGATCTTCATAGGAAATAATGGAGTGCTCAGCAGACAGTTCCCTCCCCCCCTCCCGCTCTCTAATGACCCTGAAGCGAGAGGAGGGCCTCCGAATTGGGGGATCCCCTGCCCCCACCTGGGGATTGGCAACCCTAGTGCCATGGGGGAGGAGACAGGAGGAGAGTAGGAAGCTGGCGAGTCCAGGGCTGCATCCCTCTCCCTCTTGGGTGTTTTCAGTCACCTGGGAGGAGCTTGCAGGAGCACCGCCCACCCCTCATGCCTGGTTTAAAGGGGGGAGGAGAGAGAGGGAAAGGAGCGTGAGGGGGAAAGGGGGTGGGGGGCCTCCCGAAATTGTCAGGGGGCCAGACCCCGTGGCCTCTGGCGAACGACAAGGCTGAACCTCCCTGTGACCCAGGTGCGCCTGCATTGATGCCAGACACGCTCAGAAGGCTTCCCGCAAGTGGTCCCTGGAAATGGACGTTGCCCTCGTTCAGTACGTCAACCGCCTCTGTCGCCATCTGGCCATCACCCCTGCCCGACTGCACCCACACGAAGTGTACTTGGACCCTGCGGACACTGCTGACCCCCGCGTCTCCTGTCTGCTGAGTATGTGTGGGCTTGGGGCATATGCTGGGTCAGACCAGGGGCCCTTAGGCTGAAAGGGAGAGCTTGGAGGCCCAAGCAGACCTCGGTGCTCCTTCCCTTCCTTCTCAGCAGCTGGCTTCTCTTTCTCCCCCGCCAGACGTTCCTCTCGAAAGCCTGCGCCTGCGTTTTGCGCTGCTTCAGTCCCTCAACACCACTCTGGAGACCTTCTTCCTGCCGCTGGTGGAGCTGCGCCAGACCGAGATGTACGCAAACAGCATCGCCGCGCTGCTCCAAGTGGCCAAAGGTGTGTGCCTAGCTGAGCCACAAGGGAAGTGGGGCTCGTTTTGCAGGCAGACAAAATGGAGACGCTGACAAGACTGTTGCTTGGGGGAAAGAGGCTGGAAGGGCTGGGGAGCCGGCTGCTTTCCTCTCTTCCCCAAGCTGAGTAGCCACAGCCGTCAGGCAGCAGTGGAGGAGCACCGTGCGCATCGTTCCGAGAAAGGAACCTTTTCTGAGCACCAGGGGCTGACAGGGGAACGCCAAGGCCCTACCAGACGTCCGGATCACCTGGCACGTGGTGTCCCTGGATTGTGGCTGTTCTCTGAGGAAGAGCCACTTAGTCAGTTCCTTGGGTCTTCCTTTAGGGTTCATCTTTTACGACACCAAAGTGATGGTCATGAATCGGGTGCTCAATGCCACCGTTCAGAGGACAGCGGATCACGCAGCCCCGGAGATCACCCTGGATCCACTTGAAATAGTTGGAGGTATTCTTGGCCCCGGTTTGTCATTTCTGTTGGAAACGCTGGATTACCGGCTGGGGTAGGGAGGAAGCAGGCATGGGTTTTTTTTTTTGGTTTTTTTTTTGGGGGGGGGGCTGTTGAGAATTTCTACAGATGTAAACCCAGGCGTGTGTTTCTTTCTCTCTGCTCTGTTCCCCGACCCACGGGTGGCCCAACAGGAGAGATTCGTTCTTCCGAGAACTCCTACTTCTGCCAGGCTGCTCGGCAGCTGGCGTGCGTCCCCTCCTCCCAGCTGTGTGTGAAGTTGGCCAGCGGAGGCGACCCCACGTACGCCTTTAACATTCGCTTTACGGGCGAGGAGGTCCACGGCACCAGTAAGGGTCCTTGCTTTGCTCCCTGCGGTTTTGCAAGCAGCAGCCGTGCTGCGAGCCCCAAGTGTGTGAAACCTGGGGAAACGGGTGGGGAATGTTTAGCCTAGAATCCACCTCCCCCCGCCCAGGAAGTCCAGGTCAGCTGAGAGGACTCACAGCGCTGCACCCACCCACCAGCGCTCCCTCTAAGCTGCGTTAGCGTGAGTTAACTCGCTGTTTTTTGGCCTCCGGCTCATACGTTTTTGCCTTCGCTCAGGAAAAAGGGCCCCAGAGCGAGCTAATTGATGCAATAGCCAAATTGCTCGCTCACAACTTTCCTGCCAGTAGCTCAGAAGGTACATATGAACATATGAAGCTGCCTTATACTGAATCAGACCCTCGGTCCATCAAAGTCAGTATTGTCTTCTCAGACTGGCAGCGGCTCTCCAGGGTCTCAAGCTGAGGTTTTTCACACCTATTTGCCTGGACCCTTTTTTGGAGATGCCAGGGATTGAACCTGGGACCTTCTGCTTCCCAAGCAGATGCTCTACCACTGAGCCACCGTCCCTCCCCCATATATCGATGCCCACCCCAATATGTGGCTACTGTTAGTGGGTTTTGATTTCCAAAATCCTTTCCCGGTTTCTTCTCGATAACTTTGTGAGATGTCAGATTGGGAGGGCTGTGGGGGAAATGGCTGTTGGCTGTTTGGCAGTCCGCTCCTCGGTTGACAAAGCTCCCCTCCCCCAGGAGCTGAAAGATGGCTTGTGACGGAGGAGCGGGGGGGGGGGAGGGGGCCGTGGTTGGCTGGGGTGTCGCTCTGAAGAGTCCATCTTGGCTTCTCCCAGGTGGCTCCTTCCGTCACTTCCTGTGGCAGGTCTGCAAGGAGCTCCAGAGTTCATTGCTGTCCCTCCTCTTGCTCTGCCCCAGCTCGGCTGTTAATAAGAACAAGGTACGACGCTGCCCCAGCCTGTGAGAAGGGCAAAAACGTTGCCTCGCCCTTCCAGCGCAGTTGCCGGCCCCTGTGGTGTTGGGAGGGGGAGGGGGAGAGGAGAGGGTACCCTCTGCTTCGTTGCCCTCCTGGGCCGGTGGCATCACCTGCCTCGTGGTTCACGCTGTTCTCTGTCCCTCAGGGCAAGTACATTCTGACGCCCAGCCCCATCAGCTACGGGGAGGAGCAGCTTCTGCACTTCTTCGGGCAGCTCCTGGGTATCGCCATCCGGGCGGATGTCCCCCTGCCCCTGGATCTCCTGCCTTCCTTCTGGAAGACCTTGGTGGGAGAACCGCTGGATCCAGACCTCGACCTCCAGGAAGCAGACGTACTCACCTACAACTATGTCAAAAAATTTGAAAATGTAAGTCTCAGGTGACGCTCCCCTCTGCTCGATTCCCAGCAGCCATTGAAAAGTCCAGAGGCCCAGACCATCGAAAAGGGCCTTGGGACGGTTTGTTTATGTGTTAGATTTATACCCACCCCCCTCGCAACACAGGGCTCAGGGTGGCTCACAGCATTCTAAAAGCAGAGCCACGAGGCTCGTCCTTCAAACAATTAAAATCTTGACATTCTCCCGGTACCTGCAAAGATTCCAAAGAGAAAACATCTGGCAGACTTAAGAACTGCTGAAAATAAAAGGATGAAGGAACAATTCCATTTTGCGTGCCCTGCAGAACTTTGACAGGGCAGATGTTTTCTCTGATAAAGCATTCCATCAGGGAAAAGCTACGATGGGAAAAGCCCTCGCCCCGGGGGAAGCAAGATGGAATCCCCAAGGGCCAGGCACTGTCAAAAAATAACGCAAGCCAAGTGTGTGTTTCGGGGGGTGGGGTTTATATCAGGAGAGGCAGTCCTTCAGGTATGGACCCAGATCATTTAGACAGAGGTTTAAAGGTTTCGGGCAATAGCAGCTTAAGAACTTCCTGACCATTAGAGTGGTTCTTCAGTGGAACAGGCTTCCTCCTTGGGAGGTGGTGGGCTCTCAAGGGGAGGGATGGTAGCTCAGTGGTACAGCATCTGCTTGGTAAGCAGAAGGTCCCAGGTTCAATCCCCGGCATCTCCAACTAAAAAGGATCTAGGCAAGTAGGAGTGAAAAACCTCCGCTTGAGACCCTGGAGAGCCGCTGCCAGTCTGAGTAGACAATACTGATGGACCGAGGGTCTGATTCAGTATAAGGCAGCTTCATATGTTCTCCTTCCTTGGAGGTTTTTAAACAGAGGCTAGATGGCCCTCTGACAGCAATGAAGATCCTGTGAATTTGGGGGGAGGTATTTGTAAGTTTCCTGCCTTGTGCAGGGGGTTGGACTAGATGACTCTGGAGGTCCCTTCCAACTCTTAAGATTCTAGGTTTTTCAGCAGAAGCTAGATGGCCATCTGACAGCAATGAGGATCCTATGAATTTAGGGGGAGGTGTTTGTGAGTTTCCTGCCTTGTGCAGGGGGTTGGACTAGATGACCCTGGAGTCCTTTCCAACTCTAGGATTCTATGATTCTATGACTGTTAGAGCTGTTCCTCAGTGGAACAGGCTTCCTCCTCGGGAGGTGGTGGGCTCTAATTCCTTGGAGGTTTCTAAACAGAGGCTGGATGGCCATCTGACAGCAATGAGGATCCTGTGAATTTAGGGGGAGGTGTTTGTGAGTTTCCTGCATTGTGCAGGGGGTTGGACTAGACGACCCTGGCCATTAAAGAGCGGTCCCTCAGTGGAACAGGCTTCCTTGGGAGGTGGTGGGCTCTCCTTCCTTGGAGGTTTTTAAACAGAGGCTGGATGGCCATCTGACAGCAATGAGGATCCTGTGAATTTAGGGGGAGGTGTTTGTGAGTTTCCTGCCTTGTGCAGGGGGGTTGGACTAGATGACCCCGGAGGTCCCTTCCAACTCTATGATTCTCTGAGTCTATGACATTCGTCAGTCACTTCTTCAGACACAGAAGCTCCTCCCCTGCAGCCACAAATGTGGTTCGCCTTGAAGGTGCTCCCGGACTCTGACTCTTTTCTCCTGTTACTGACAGACTGACACCGCTCCCCATCTTGATCTCTCTTGGGTGGAGTTACTCAAGGGTTGGATGTCCCAGATCCTTCCCAGCCATGGAGGAGGTGTGCTTTCCCCACAGCTCAAGGAACCTTCCTCTGTCATAAGAGGCCCTCTTGCGATAAGGGAAAGCGCCACCATCAGCAGAAAGGATTTGCAGGATCCAGCCCAAGGGCCTTCCCCTCCCCTCTTGCTGGGGGATATCCTCAAGAAACCTGGTGGAGAATATGGAGATCAAGTGGCAGAGAGAGAGAGAGAGGGATGCTGCGTGGACTAGTGTGCCCAAGAGGGAGAAAAGACATGTTTACCACCCTTGCAGGGTCAATCCTAAAGTCCATCTACAAACAGCTGCCCCTTTAACTGGCCTTGGGCTGGTTGAACAGACCTGCAAGTTGAATCTGTCATCCCCAGAATGTTGAGCCCTAAAATGGCTGAGCATTGGCCTTTCCTCCGCTGCTGGATGGATGTGAGGCAGAAATGCCCAGCACATGGCGCCCTCAAAGGCTCACTGGAGTTTTCCCCAGGTGGTTTTCTCAGAAGGGAAGAATAAAGACAGCTTTTTGCAGTGACTCAGCACTGCTCCATTCGGGTTGCATTCCCAGAAAAACGTGGGTTTTTATGGCAGCCTCTTGCGGTCATCATTTAGGTAGTGCTACAGAGTATTTGTTCCTGATGCTGACTCAGCAGCCGTGGAGCAGATCCTAAGCAGTGTCTTTAAAAAAACAAACAGTCTGTCTGGTAGCAGAACCAGCTCCTTCTGAGCGCCATTGTAAATAAAAAAACCTCTAAGATTCAGAAGGTAATCTGTAAGATTTCCAGGTTCTTACAGACATGTTCTGAAACTTGTTGGTCTCCTGTGACTGTATTGTAAAGACTGGGTTCCAGTGATAAATAAGCCTCCAAACTGAAGAAAGACGGATGAAACGTCTTGATGTCTAGAACAGACGTCTTTGGAAGGGCTTCTTTTAGTTCCATGAGCTAAATGCTGGACTATTGCCACTCTGTGATTGGAAAGACTGCTTTTGAATTGTATTCGGTTTATGTTTTTTTGCTACATGCTTGGCGCAGAGTGTTAAAGCTGCAGTACTGCAGACCTAAACTCTGCTCACAGCCTGAGTTCGATCCCCAGCGGAAGCTGGGTTTTCAGGTAGCCGGCTTGAGGTTGACTCAACCTTCCATCCTTCCGAGTTCAGTCAAAGGAGTCCCCAGCTTGCTGGGGGGGGGGGAGTGGAGATGACAGGGGAAGGCAAGGGCAAACCACCCCGTAAAGAGTCTGCCGTGAAAATGTTGTGAAAGCAACGTCACCCCAGAGTCGGAAACAACTGGTGCTTGCACAGGGGACCTTTCCTTTCCTGCTATTTGAAGTTCTATGTGCAAGTTTTGTCAGGACACCACTGACCTCTACATCACACCGTCTCGTTGTTTAAAATCTATGGTGTCTCTTAGCGGTTTTTTTATTTACATAGCTGTCCACTAAGATCCTATCGTTTCACAATGCTCCTTCTGAGCACCAGGCAGGTCTGTCGGGCATATCAGGCCTCAACCAAGGGCAGCAAGAAGGCATCTGAGTGCCTTACTGGGAAAGCGCCCCCCCCCCCGCCTCCGCCGGAGTCCTGGGCAGGGGCCAAAGAAGCCTTCAAAAGGGGGGGGGGCTTAACATAAGAACATGAGAAGCCATGTTGGATCACGCCAATGGCCCATCCAGTCCAACACTCTGTGTCACATAAGAACATTAGAGAAGCCCTGTTGGATCAGGCCAATGGCCCATCCAGTCCAACACTCTGTGTCACATAAGAGAAGCCCTGTTGGATCAGGCCAATGGCCCATCCAGTCCAACACTCTGTGCCACATAAGAACATAAGAGAAGCCCTGTTGGATCAGGCCAATGGCCCATCCAGTCCAACACTCTGTGTCACATAAGAACCTAAGAGAAGCCATGTTGGATCAGGCCAATGGCCCATCCTGTCCAGCACTCTGTGTCACATAAGAACATAAGAGAAGCCATGTTGGATCAGGCCAATGGCCCATCCAGTCCAACACTCTGTGTCACAGTGGCCAATATATGTATGTACACACACACACATGTACATACATACACACACACACACATATGTATACACACTGTGGCTAATAGCCACTGATGGACCTCTGCTCCATATTCTTCTCCAATCCCCTCTTGAAGCTGGCTATGCTTGTAGCCGCCGCCACCTCCTGTGGCAGTGAATTCCACACGTTAATCACCCTTTGGGTGAAGAAGGACTTCCTTTTATCCGTTTTAATCCAACTGCTCAGCAATTTCATCGAATGCCCACGAGTTCTTGTATTGTGAGGAAGGGAGAAAAGGACTTCTTTCCCTACTTTCTCCATCCCGTGCAGAATCTTACCTCTTCCTTCTGGCTCCTGTGATCCAGCGCAGCCTTGTGGCCATGCCACTTGTTCTGGGCAGGGCTCCCGCTCCTTCGGCCAGTCGCTCTACCAGAAGGCAGCCCCTTACCCTCCCCCGCAGCAGGTAGATTCAAGCAGGTCACCCTGCTGGTCTGAAGCAACAGAGCGAAGTGTGAGTCCAGGCAGGCACCTTGAAGACCGGCCGAGTTTAATTCTGGGTATAAGTTTTTGTGCGCGTGCCTGTATCTGAAGAAGCGGGCAGGCCCACGAATGCTTCTACCCAGAATTAAACTTGGTCGGCCTTCGAGGTGCCCCTGGACCCAGACGTCGTTTCTTTCCCAGCAGTCTTCTCAACTCTTGCTGTACAGCTTTTTGATGTTCTCTGTGGAGCTGTGGACAATTCTGGCTGTCCCTGTTGCAACCCTGCCTTCCTCTATTGGTCCTCCCCTGCTGGTTGTGAGGCCTGTCTGCAGCCAGGACGAGGTCTCTCTGATGCCTGCAGTGCCCTGGAGAGTCTCCCCACTGCCCAGGACTGTGTGCCAGGCCATTGCCCTCCGTTCTTTCCGCTGGGCTGTTGGTGATCAGGCTTCTTCCTCTGGGTGTGCACAAGACAACTCCCTCCGGGGCAACGAATCGGGGAGTCCTGCTTGACCGGGCGGGGTCTAGTGGCAGCAGCTTTTGCCCTCGGCTTGCTTGCTTTATCGCCTGGAGAGTTCTGCCGGCCGTCCCTCATGACACTCCTCCCTGTTGCTCTAGCTCAACGACGAGGCAGAGCTGGAGGCCCTGTGTGCCGAAATCGCTTCCCAGCACCTGGCGATGGAGAGCCCCGACTGCCCCAACAAGCCCAGCTGCAAGTTCACCTACCTGACCATGACAGGAGAGGAGGTGGAGCTGTGCGCCCGAGGCAGGCACATTCCCGTCGTGTGAGTCACGCAGCCGGCAAAGCAACGAGCGGAGGGTGGCCGTCCCGGGAGCCTGGGTTGGGCAAAGGGGCCGGTAGAGGCCTGTGCCACGGAGGCAGCCGCGGCAGGCATGCCAAGACTGAGGTGTCCGCGTGCCTGTTTGAAAAAGGGCTGTGTGCAGTTCATACCTTGTGCATTTCTGTCATTTGGACTGGCACGTTTGGAGTATTTTGCATGGGAGTGGCAGAGGGGTGAGCAAGCCGTGGAGAATGACAGAGAGAGACCCACCCATGTGGCGCACTGCAGGTAGATCTGCTGCCCCCGGGGTGGGAGTCCCTTTGTTTTCCAGCAAGGACAGAGGAGCGGCTGCTTTCTGCCTTCCACTCCGTGTGCCCTCGGTCTTCAAGCCACAAAAGGGGGCCCCCTTTTTGTGTCCTTGTTGCTTTTGCTAGCCATCTTGAGTCTAAGGTGATAAAGCAGGATAGAAAGAAAGAAAGAGACAGTTAGTTGTACTTAGGAGTGAGTAACTACTTATGAATCACTCTCTTTACTCAAAAGTACCCCGAGTCATTGCATGTACACGTTTCTTATTCCAAGACAAATCTTAAGATGATAAACTTGCCGTTCGTTGGGTGACAGTTTGGCCAAGCCCCACAGTCAAAGCTCACTAACTTGGGCGAAAGGAGATCAGTTGACAGCAGGGCACCCAATTAAAGCCCAGAGAGGAAAGCTTTATGGCACCAAATTGAAATGCACAATGAGTTGAAACCAGGAAGAGACTAAAGGCACTTCAGATATGTTAGCTCATGCCATTTCAGTTCACTTCAGTGACTGTTTGCAAGTGGGTTTTGCTGTTTCACACAGCAAAATCCAGTTGCGGAGTGCATTGAAAATGGATTAAATGCATTTTTTTAGTGCGGGTGAAAGTGCCCTAAGAGTGAAAGTGGATGGGATGGAGCCAGCGGAAGTGTTTAGTGGGACGGGGGAATCAAAAATCAGCCTGCAGACTGTTCCGGGTGGCTGCAAAGGACGGCGTGGCGGCCGGGAGAGCCCTTTTGTGCCGTCTGCTCAGCTATTCAGAACTCAGGACATCTTCTCTCATCTCAGGTGGGAGAACAAGGATATCTATGCCACAGCAATCCGGAACCTGAGGATGCACGAGCTGCAGAATCCCGAGTGTGTGACAGCCGTGCGAGCCGGTCTGGGCTCCATCATCCCCCTGCAGCTCCTGACCATGTTGACGCCCCTGGAGATGGAGCTCCGGACCTGCGGGCTTCCCTACATCAACCTGGAGTTCCTCAAGGTTCGTGGTTTCATGGCTCTCTTCCCCAGACGCCAGATGTGATTCCGGACCGTTTGTCTCTGCAGACAGGATGTGGGTTCCATGGGCCCTGGGCCTGCTTGTGTGGGCTGGGTGAGGGAGGGAGCACAGAGAGCCACACTCCCTTCCTGCCCAGGAATAGTGCAACAGCCTTCCATGGAAATCAGAGACTGCCACCGGCCTTAAAGGTCTGGGGGCCGCAAACGGTGGCTGCAAAAGAGAACCTGTTTGGGGACATGACTGAGTTTTTCTCCTCTCTCACTCTCTCTCTCTCCTTCTCCCTCCGTCCCTTCCTTTGTGGACAGGCGCATACCATGTACCAAGTGGGACTGATGGAAACGGACCAGCATATTGAGTTCTTCTGGGGGGCCCTCGAGATGTTTACGCAGGAGGAACTTTGCAAGTTCATCAAGTTTGCTTGCAACCAGGAGCGGATTCCTTTTACCTGCCCGTGTAAGGATGGGGGGCCAGACACAGCCCATGTCCCCCCCTACCCCATGAAAATCGCACCTCCAGATGGCACTGCAGGTAATTGCCCAGAGGGCTCTGAAACCGCTTGGTTTGTGTATCGTGCAGGGAAGTGAAGACCATTTTAGATGTTACGTTTGGGGAAACTGAACTATCAAAAGATCCAGCATCAGGGGATTGGAGTCTCCCAACATTTGTATGCCTAGATTGAGTGACTTTTCTTCCCAGCAGGTTTGAGAACCAATGAGGCTGTGGCCCAGTTTGGCTTCTGATGGCTCCTTGTCTTTGGTGTCCCTAAATACGTCCAGCAGGAGGAGGCAACTTGCTTAAATGCCTCCATCCTACCTTCCTGGCCTCTGACTTTGCATGGTTTCAGGAGGACTTTAAAATTCTCAAGGGACAATAGCTCAGCTGCCTCCGCCTTGCACAATAAGAACATAAGAGAAGCCCTGTTGGATCAGGCCAATGGCCCGTCCAGTCCAACACTCTGTGTCACATAAGAACATAAGAGAGGCCATGTTGGATCAGGCCAATGGCCCATCCAGTCCAACACTCTGTGTCACATAAGAACATAAGAGAAGCCATGTTGGATCAGGCCAATGGCCCATCCAGTCCAACACTCTGTGTCACATAAGAGAAGCCATGTTGGATCAGGCCAGTGGCCCATCCAGTCCAACACTCTGTGTCACATAAGAACATCAGAGAAGCCATGTTGGATCAGGCCAGTGGCCCATCCAGCCATCGCTCTCACAGAGCTGTCCTCGAAAGGGTAGCTTCTGTCAGAGCTCTCTCAGCTGCACCTACCTCACAGGGTGTCTGTTGTGGAGGGAGGAAGGCAAAGGAGATTGTCAGCCACTCTGAGATTCAGAGCGGAGGGTAGGATATAAATCCAAAGTCGTCATCGTTGCCTTATTATTATTATTATTGCATTGTAATATATAATGAAAAAATTATACAACTCATGGCCCGGTTGCTTACAGGCCAAGGAGCGGTACCGGTCCATGGACCAGGGGTTGGGGACCCTTGACCTAGAAGGACCAAGGCCCCGCCCTGCCCAGTCAAGTCACAAAATCCTTCTCTGCTATTCTTTCCAGGTTCTCCAGACTCCCGCTACATCCGGGTCGAGACCTGCATGTTCATGATCAAACTGCCTCAATACTCGTCCCTCGATATAATGTTGGAAAAACTCCGGTACGCCATCCACTACCGCGAGGACCCTCTCAGCGGCTGAGCTGCCCTGTGCCGAGGCAACAGGCACCTTTGGAGAAGCCCTTTCCGCCCCCTCCCCCCCCCCCCCCCGCTGAAACGCGCAAGGCTCTACGGAAAGCCTCCCCCGGCACCAACGGCGAGAGCCAAACACTGACCCCACTGCCTCCGGGTTTCGCCGCCACAGTGGCTGGTTGCCGGAGAACTTCCATTTTGTAGTCATAGGTGGACGGGTTGTCTTTACTGCCTTGTTTGTGAAACACTCGTAGGATAGTTTAGCGCACCGACTGATGGTCAAACCTTGAAATCCATACATTTCTTTTGTAATTTCAAGCACCGATTGCGGAACAAGAGCTGACTGTCCAGACCTTTCGAGGCAAGGCTACATATTATTGTCTCTTGCCCATGTTTCTGAGCTCAAACAGGAGGCTGCTGCAGCGACAGGTACCAGCTGCTTCCTGCGAGGGCCTCAGAGCCTCTGAGGGGTTGAGAGGGTGGGAGGAGTCATCGACTCTGGTAGAATGGAAATGTGTGTTTCCAGAGGGTCTAAATTTTAATGGCGCATTGAAAGTATTGGTTGCCAGGATACTGCAAGAATGGGACTTTTGTTCAGAGACAAAAGGAAAGAGGCATATCTCCATTACTCCCAAACCAGCGGAGAGCACCGCTAATCTTTGGCACTCAGAAATGATGGCTTTGAGATTATGTTGTGTCTGGAAAGAGGGAAGGAAAAGTGGGGCGGGGGGGGGGGGGGGGCAGCCACGCTGAATTCCAAGAGGCTGTTTTCCTCTTCCCTGGAAAAATGACAGGGGCGATCCATCTAGCTTGGCTATTGTGGTCAAGTTTATTTGAGAGCCCACTGGGTAAATTGCATTTGTGCCCGATCCAAGATGCAGCTGTCCGGCATCCATATTCTCTTTTCTTTTATTTCTCTTGTCCCTCTTAAACTGCTGTGAGGGCTCTCGCAGAGCTTTGGGATGCAGCCTTTCGATGTTAAAAGGTATTGCTGGATCAAAACTGGCTGGCTGGCTGGGTGCTCGCCATCAGCAAAGGACTGAGCTCCCAGTTTTATTCTAGCCTGCTCTGACCTATAATGTCAAACTGGTGGGAGACAGAAAAGCAAGTCCAAATAGTTTTGCTTCTCTGCAGCGGCCGCAGCAAAGCTGCTATCCTGACGGAACACGACTGTGAATACTGAGAGAGGACGGGGCGGTGTGGTCTATGGGCAGTGGGGTTTTTGAAGTACTTCCCTGTTGGCGCATGACAAATCCAGCTTGCTGCCCACCAGAGAAGGAAGCAAAAAACCCTGTATCGAGGCCTCCTTTTTGACGCTGGAGATCTACCCATTTCCTGGCCCAAGTGGGCACAAATGTATTCAGACTAAAGATGAATGCCGTTACGATAAGTTTACAAAGACCCAAGAGAAGAGCCCGCCACGGCAGACATGGAAGGGACGTGCTTTGTCCCACCTACCCTCTGCTGGGCAAACGGGGTACCCAGCTGGGTGCCAACGAAGCCTGCTTTCGGCAGGGCGCTCTCTGCCCTTTTGTCTTGAATTGCCACGTCTTCTGGAGGGGACTTCTCGTTCTGTCAGATACCTCACAGGCCTTCCTGTTGCCACATTGGCAGAGAAGTTGCCCCCCCCTTCCTCCCTCCCCCCCCCTCCCCGCAGAGGGTTTCCCCCCGCCTTGGCCCTGAAGAGAGTGTCCTGTTGAGTGGCTTGATGTGTATATTTATTAGTAATTTATGGTTGCATTAACAAAAGAGAAACTTGTTCTTCCTGGTGTTTTAACTCCACCCTGCGTAACGGAGCTTCTTTCTCGGGGACCTTGTGCATCCAAATAATCCGACGCCCTCCTTCATCCACGTTGAGGATTCCTCCGGAAGAGCAGACAGAGCCAGCGGAAGGATGTGGCTGAGAACGGGTGAGGAGTCACGGGTTGGGGGCCTGGAATCCCCAAAGCTCTCCCTCGGTCCCTGTTCGCTGACGGGGCTGTCAAGAAGAGGGGACCCCCTCTTGGATCACAACTGCTGTTTCCTTTCACTTGAATATACTCATTCCGAATGTACGGCTGTCCTAAGAACAGCAGCAACTGTGGATGTCGAGGCACTGGGGAGGGGGGGGGGAGGGAAGCATCCCTCTCGACCTGTTTTAAGTGCTCTTGGGCAGGTGGCAGACATCCGGGCTAAAGGGAATCCTTCCGGTGATGGGTTGTGCGTCTGTCTGTCTCTGTCCGTCTTCTGCGGCTCCCAATTCCTGGCCCAGAAGCAAGCGAAACGCCGTTAACCCACACCGAAAACTACTTGAGAGGACAGGCGGGAAGGATGCCTGCTCTCCTGCTCTTTTGGGGATAGGTTCATGCACTAATTTTTATTTGTATTTACTTAAAACAGCAAAGGTGTAAATATTTTGTATAAAAGGGGGGGAAAAGTGAGCTTTTGCTCTTGCGCAGGAGCGACCCTCCTTCCTCTGCTGCTCAAGGGCAAAGGCCAGCTGTGCAGACACACACCTTTTGTGTTGTTAATTTATTCTCTCCATCCTCCCCGTTCTGCCACCAAAGTGTTCCCGTTGAACTGTCGCCCCTTCGAGTGTACCCGACCTCTGACCCGGCTTCCCTCGTGACCCCCTCATAGCACTTTGCTCTTCAAAATAACACTGCAGGATTGGTTGCTACTGGTTTTTAAGATCTTTCTCTGGCTTTTCTTGTATTTAATAAATGCTTACTTTTGGTGGAAGTGTCTTAAAGCATTCAATAACTGCAGTAAAGGGAAGGTCATGTTTAAATGGTGAGCTGAAGGAATGGAACCCCAGCCAAACTTTAGATGATCTGCTTTTTGGAAGTCTTCAAACGTATGTGGGGGGGGGGGGGAGTATCACAACCACCCACCTCAGGCCCTAGCACAGGGGTGGCCAAATTGTGACTCTTGAAGCCCTCAGTGCCCTGTCTACCAGCTTGGAGAAGACATTTTTCTCTTTAAATCATTTCTCCAAGCCAAGCTGTTTAGCCTGGAGAAGAGGTGGCTGAGAGGTGATATGATCACCATCTTCAAGTACTTGAAAGGTCTGTCTTATAGAAGATGGGGTGGAATTGTTTTCTGTGGCCCCGGAAGGTAGGACCAGAACCAATGGGTTGAAATTAAATCAAAAGAGTTTCCAGCTCAACATTAGGAAGAACTTCCTGACGATTAGAGCGATTCCTCAGTGGAACAGGCTTCCTCCTCAGGAGGTGGTGGGCTCTCCTTCCTTGGAGGTTTCCAAACAATAATGATAAAGGTAGGGAGCAGTCACTTTGTGAATTCCAGTTGGACTATTTCCAAGTTTGGACTTATATTTATTCTTGGGGTTTCTGTCACTTTAAGAGGTCTTCGCACCGCTGACCTTTATCATTATTGTATTGTTTAATTTGTGTTGTACACGACTCTTGTTAGATATATTTTTGCAAACTGAAAGACCGTGGCGGCTTTGATCAGTCTACTAATTACACCAAGTGAACATATGAAGCTGCTTTCTACTGAATCAGACCCTCCTGGGTCCATCAAAGTCAGTATTGTCTACTCAGACTGGCAGTGGCTCTCCAGGGTCTCATGCTGAGGTTTTTCACACCTCTACCTTTCACACCTCTACCCTTTTTTGGAGATGCCGGGGATTAAACCTGGGACCTCCTGCTTACCAAGCAGATGCTCTACCACTGAGCCACAGCCCCATTCATGGCTCTCCAGGGTCTCAAGCTGAGGTTTTTCACGCCTACTTGCCTGGACCCTTTTTAGTTGGAGATGCCAGGGATTGAACCTGGGACCATCTGCTTCTCAAGCAGATGCTCTACCACTGAGCCACAGCCCCATTCATGGCTCTCCAGGGTCTCAAGCTGAGGTTTTTCATGCCTACTTGCCTGGACCCTTTTTAGTTGGAGATGCCGGGGATTGAACCTGGGACCTTCTGCTTCCCAAGCAGATGCTCTGCCACTGAGCCACAGCCCCATTCATGGCTCTCCAGGGTCTCAAGCTGAGGTTTTTCACGCCTATTTGCCTGGGCCCTTTTTTGGAGATGCCGGGGATTGAACCTGGGACCTTCTGCTTACCAAACAGATGCTCTACCACTGAGCTACCGTCCCTCCCCCTACTACCGTCCCCTTCAAGCAGCAGCAGTAAAATAAACCAGGCTGTGGAGGGACAGGCCAGTATTAGCGGTTGTTAAAAGAGATGGCAGACAGAAAGCTGGTAAATACAAATTTTTATTACAAGAAATTTAAAATGGACATTCTCTACTACAGAACAGTCAGCACGGGGAGGAGGAGCGCAAGTTGATTTTCTGTCAAAACCTGCCTCAATTCTTAGGAAATTTAACTGGGCACTTCTGGTATTAAAGAAAGAACAAGACCTTTAAAGGCTCACCCGCCATGGATTATGGCTTTTCCCTGCGTTTCTCTCTTCTTGATTGGTCAGAGACTTCGTTAGGAACTCAGCCCAACTGGCCGAGTGCAAGAGGAGAAATTCTCCCCGAAAGAGCGCAAGGCAGCAGTGGACCTTCCAGCCTCTCTTGTGGGGACTCCTCTGCTTTCCGGACCAGCCTCAAGCTATTCGCGTACTACTGACTGAGCTCAAAAGCCTCTTGGGCTCTTAAGAGTTTCTTAAGGGCAAGCGCTACCAAAGCAGGTCACCCGAGACCCTCCGAAGCCATACGATCGCTAAGCAAATAAGCCGAGACAGTCTGCCCGGCCCATGAACACGGTGCACATTGAGGAACACAACACAAACAGGCGTTTCCTGCTGCCACGTTCTCTGCCCTGCAGCTGTGGGAGGGACCCACCCCCCAAAGCAAACCACCTACATTCAGACCAATACTGGTGCAAACATCCTTTGTGCCAAAAGAAACGCAGGCGGTGGCGACACCCTCCTACTCTTCTTTGTCAGGGTAGCCCGAGTCCCTCTGCCACGGTTTTGCCTGCGAGAAAGAACACCGGGAGGTGAGCGGAGGGAGGCCTTTCCCAAGCTTCAGGGGGAGGGGAGAGGAGGCGGGTGGGGCTCCCTGCTGAAAAGGGACTAGGCCAGCATGCGTGCCTTTATATCCCGCTTCTCTTCTTAGCTGGGACCCAAAGCAGCCGAGGTCATCGGAGCGGCTCTCCCTTCCATTCCCTCCCACCCACCCTGTGAGGCAGGCCAGGCTGAGAGCACGCGATGAGGCCAAGGCCACGCCCGAGCCAACTTCGGTGCTGGGAGTGGGGGAGCCTGAGAGCCCTGCCCTGTGGCCCCAGGCAAGTGAGCCCCGCGAGTTGGCCTTACCCTGCTGCTGCTGCTGCTGTAGTGGGCAGGCCCAGGGGGAGTCGTGCCACCTTCGCTTCTCAGCCTGGGGGGGGGGGGGGACAGAGAGAGCACCAGGAGGGCAACCTGAGAATCACTTCTGAGTTACAAGCTTCATGAAAGGGCGATTTGGGGGGGGGGGGGTGGCTGGATGTCCCCCTACCCGTTGGGAGCACAGACGACCTCCTCTTCTGTCTTGGTTGCAACCGTCTCATTCCCTCCCTCTCCCAAGCGTAGCTCTCCTGTTCTTCTTCACTGACTCCGTGGGAGGGAAAACCCACGCCTCCTGGGGTTTTTGCGGACGACCGCAAGCCCAAGCAAACTGGCCGGCCTCAAGGGCAGAGCACGGCGTGGCTTCTGAAAGACCGCCGCCCCCCCCCCCCGAGCCTCGTGTGCTCCTGCTGCTCCTCCGCATGTGGAAAAGGGGGCGGGGGGACCCCAGGACGCCACTTGAAGCTGCCCGAAAGCCCTGCCGGCCTATGGGGCGGCAGGCGCAGTCGATCCCTAATGGAAACCTGAAGTGCTTCCAGCCTAGGGGGGCACCTGCGCTTTCCCGGGGCACTCTACCTGGGTCGTGCTGGAACTGCCACAGGGAAGCTTGGCACGTAACCGCTGGGAGGAAAGTTGCGAGGGGGATGCCTTGCTGGCACAGGTCCGCGAAACTCTGCCATCCTGTCCATTGGGCTCCGGTGCTGCCCTTTCTCTCCTTTGCCCCCGTCTGCCTGGTTCTTGGTCTTCCCTCGCTCCGGCGGGCCGACGGCAGTCTCTCTTCTGTTGTTGGCAGTGGCTGGGTTGCCCCGAGGAGAGGGGCTCTGGCCAACCGGCTGGGGAGGCCTCTGTTGCCTGAACTCCTCGAGGTACCGAGGTGAGACTTCTCCTGGAGCAGTACGGGGGGGGGGGGAAATCCCACCTGAAGCCACGTTTGCAGAACGGAGTGCCGAGTAGAAAGCACAAGCCATCGATAAGGAGGCAGAATGCCTTGGCCCGGGGAGCTGGCCGCACTCATAGCTCTGCACCAGGAAGGGGCGGACGCTGGAAGGATAAGCCCAGCGGCTGCAGGCTTCCTTTCCAAAACGCCAGCTTCGCAAAGCATCAGCGGCAGGGGAGAGAAGCAGAGCCAGAACTTCAGCTCCTGCTCGCCCTTCGCTCTAAAGCGCGCGCGGCCCTTTCCCCCGTCCTGTTGCAGCAAACAGTCTCCACAAATGAGGGGTGTCCCTGCTCTGAGAAAGGAGGCATCGTTTAGTCCCCAGGACCCTCCAGTCCCAGCCAACGAAGCCCGCACTTCTCCCCTTCCCGCTCAGGCAGCGATACCTTGATGACGGCTGCGTCTCTTGGGCAGGTCCGGTGAGTCCGTTCTATCCAAGTCTCCCCTGGCTGGAGGCTCAAGCTGTGATGGGGTCCTTCCTGTGGCTGGACGCAGGTCACATTGGTCCTGCAGGGGGAGTCAGGAGGCCAGGTTTTGGGGGATCTTCTCGGAGAAGCACGAACATATGAAGCTGCCTTCTACTGACTCAGACCCTCGGTCCATCAAAGTCAGTATTGTCTACTCAGACTGGCAGCGGCTCTCTAGGGTCTCCAGCTGAGGTTTTTCACACCTACTTGCCTGGACCTTTTTTGGTTGGAGATGCCGGGGATTGAACCTGGGACCTTTTGCTTACCAAGCAGATACTCTACCGTTGAGCCACCATCCCTCCCATACATATGAACATATGAAGCTGCCTTCTACTGAATCAGACCCTCCTGGGTCCATCAAGTCAGACTTATCTACTCAGACTGGCAGCAGCTCTCCAGGGTCTCAGCTGAGGTTTTCCACACCTATTTGCCTTGACCCTTTTTAGTTGGAGATGCCAGGGATTGAAACTGGGAGCTTCTGCTTACCAAGCAGATGCTCTGCCACTGAGCCACCATCATAAGAACATAAGAGAAGCCATGTTGGATCAGGCCAATGGCCCATCAAGTCCAACACTCCGTGTCACACAGTGGCAAAAAATTTTATATACACACATACACTGTGGCTAATAGCCACTGGTGGACCTGTGCTCCATATTTTTATCTAAACCCTTCTTGAAGGTGGCTATACTTGTGGCCGCCACCACCTCCTGTGGCAGTGAATTCCACATGTTAATCACCCTTTGGGTGAAGAAGTACTTCCTTTTATCCGTTTTAACCTGTCTGCTCAGCAATTTCATCGAATGCCCACAAGTTCTTGTATTGTGAGAAAGGGAGAAAAGTACTTCTTTCTCTACTTTCTCCATCCCATGCATTATCTTGTAAACCTCTATCATGTCACCCCGCAGTCGACGTTTCTCCAAGCTGAAGAGTCCCAAGCGTTTCAACCTTTCTTCATAGGGAAAGTGCTCCAGCCCTTTAATCATTCTAGTTGCCCTTCTCTGGACTTTCTCCATCCCTCCCATACATATGGACATATGAAGCTGCCTTCTACTGAATCAGACCCTCATTCCATCAAAATCTGTATTGTCTACTCAGACTGGCAGCGGCTCCCCAGGGTCTCAAGCTGAGGTTTTTCACGCCTATTTGCCTGGACCCTTTTTAGTTGGAGATGCCACGGATTGAACCTAGGACCTTCTGCTTACCAAGCAGATGCTCTACCACTGAGCCACCATCCCCGGAGTGAGCGGGCCAGCCTCCTTGCCTAAGCCGGTCAGACGCTGCCAGGGACAAACCACGTTCCCTCTAAGCTCATGAGCAAAAATCCTACTTTGCGAGCTACTGGTATTAAAGTTGTGAGCTACTAGCATTAAAGTTGTGAGCTGCTGCATAAATTAGTGTTCTCTGGGGTCATCCTTCCTGAGCTAAGACAAAAAGATGTGAGCTAGCTCACAGTTTTTTAGCCTTGGCTCACACATAAGAACATAAGAGAAGCCATGCTGGATCAGGCCAACGGCCCATCAAGTCCAACACTCTGTGTCACACAGTGGCAAAAAATGTTATATACACACATACACTGTGGCTAATAGCCACATTTTTGTCTCCGCTCAGGAAAAATGGCCCCAGAGCAAACTAATCTCTGCATTTGTGAGCTAAGCCAGTAGCTCGCAAAGCAGAATTGTTGCTCACAAGATCCCACAGCTTACAAGGAGTATTGATGCTGGATGGTTCTCTTGCAAGGGATACGGGCCTTCCTGATCGACCTGAAATGCTCCCCTTAACCAGTGTTCCCTCTAAGCTGAGTTAGCGTGAGCTAGCTCACAGATCTTTAGCCTCCCCGGCTCACACATTTTTGTCTTCGCTCAGGAAGGACGACCCCAGAGCACACTACTCGATGCAGCCACTCACAGCTTTCAGGTCAGGAGCTCACCGAGTAGAATTTTTGCTCACAAGACTCTGCAGCTTAGAGGGAACACTGGTGATGAGTGCCGTACCTGGTGGTGGAAGAGCACCTCTTCTTCCAGCTGGACTCCACAGAACTCGCAGGGAATCATGACGCTCCCTCCCGAGTCGGGCTGCAGGGAGGTTTCCCGGCCACTGGGCTGATTCTTCTGCAGCTGCTCCCACAGGTCTGTGAGACGCTCGTCCGGGTCTTGCCGAGGGAGGGAGGAGCTCCTCTTGCTGAAGGAAGCCAACGCGCTGGCTGGGCTGCACCCCGTCTGCCGCACACAAAATTGGGGAAGGGAGGTGTCAATCAACGCCCATCTCATGAGAGCCCTGGGGCAAGTAAGAAACAGTTCTACCCGACCCGATAACGTGAGAAAAGGTCCCCAGAACCCTTCGGACTCCGCTTCTGCAAGTTCATTTTCAAATGTTTCTCGAAGCCCCATTCCTCCTTTCCAGGTATACCGTGCAATCTGCAGGAAGCACAGATTAAGCGTCTCTTTCCCCACCCAGCCGTGACCTCCAGTTTCTTGGTTCAGTTCCGAATCACTGGATTATAAATATTCCCTGCTCTCCCTTGCTTAGAAGGCTGAAGCCAGAGGACAATCGCATATTTATACGGCACCAACTGTTGATTTAAAAATGGAACGCTTGAGACACTGAAGAGCTTTTAACTCGGCAAACGTGTCGCCACTGCTGTGGCACCACCACCAAGGGGGCCCTACCCAGAGCTCCGCAAGATCTTCCCTCCCTGTGCAAGATGGCACCTGGAGTAGACCTCCTCCTGGGAGGGATTCTCAAAGGCATGCAGGAACAGACCACGTATTTCCCCCCCACATGGATGGAGTCCACGGATCTCCGCCACTAACAACCACACGCTTACCCCACAGCTCAAGGAGCCATACCTTGGTCCTCCCTGGCTGCCTGTCTCCCGCTCCCTTTCGCTGATTAAAACGACACACAGAAGAAAGGGGTCGTCGGGCAGATTATGCCCATCAGTGCAATGCAAGGGGAGCCAACTGCAGCCCCTCCGCTTGGAGAGTGCCAGAGCCCTCGGCAGACATGGCCAGACCTACCTGGTGAAGGATGAGATCTTCCTCGGGGTACAGCTCTTCACAGAACTCACAGGGCAGCAGAGTCTCAACTGCAAGGTGAAAGGAAGTGGGATTATCCATTCACGTGTACCCCAACGCAGCACCCCTTGAGCAGGCCTGCCTTCTGAAGCAGTCAGAGAATCTTCGAGACCAACAAGATTTCAAGGGGGGGGGGGTGGAAGCTCTCCAAAGGTCATGCCCTGGAACTCTCGTGCATCTTTAAGGGGCTCCAGGACTCGAATCAAGCTCTTCAACTGCAGACTGGCACAGCTTGTGCACGCTCCGAGCCTAACGCTCCGTGAGGCGGGTCACCCCTCGTCCCATTGTGCAGTTGAGGAAACAAGGCCAGCTGATGGTCACTGGGGTGCATTCTTGCTCCAGCAAATGGGTCTGGTCCCACTACATTCCCCTAATTGGATCCCCTTAGAATCACAGAATCCTAGAGTTGGAAGGGACCTCCAGGGGCATCTAGTCCAACCCCCTGCACAGTGCAGGAATCCCACAAACACCTCCCCCTAAATTCACAGGATCCCATTGCTGTCAGATGGCCATCTAGCCTCTGTCTAAAAACCTCCAAGGAAGGAGAGCCCACCACCTCCCAAGGAGGAAGCCTGTTCCACTGAGGAACTGCTCTAACGGTCAGGTAGTTCATAGAATCACAAGAGTCGGAAGGGATCTCCGAGGTCATCTAGTCCAACCTCCTGCACAATGCAGGAAACTCACAAACACCTCCCCCTAAATTCACAGGATCTTCATTGCTGTCAGAGGGCCATCTAGCCTCTGTTGAAAAACCTCCAAGGAAGGAGAGCCCACCACCTCCCGAGGAACCCTGTTCCACTGAGGAACCCCTCTAACGGTCAGGCAGTTCATAGAATCAGAGTTGGCAGGGACCTCCAGGGGCATCTAGTCCAACCCCCTGCACAATGCAGGAAACTCACAAACACCTCCCCCTAAATTCACAAGATCTTCATTGCTGTCACATGACCATCTAGCCTCTGTTTAAAAACCTCCAAGGAAGGAGAGCCCACCACCTCCCAAGGAGGAAGCCTGTTGCACTGAGGAACCCCTCTAACAGTCAGGAAGTTCATAGAATCACAGAGTTGGAAGGGACCTCCAGGGTCATCTAGTCCAACCCCCTGCACAATGCAGAAAACTCACAAACACCTCCCCCTAAATTCACAAGATCTTCATTGCTGTCAGATGGCCATCTAGCCTCTGTTGAAAAACCTCCAAGGAAGCAGAGCCCACCACCTCCCGAGGAACCCTGTTCCACTGAGGAATCGCTCTAACGGTCAGGAAGTTCTTCCTGATGTTGAGTCGGAAACTCTTTGATTTAATTTATCAATTGGCACAGACAGATTTGCCCTGTACCTTAAAAACTGTGACCTGCAGGCGGCAGGGAGGCCAAAGGAAGCCCCCCTGACTGGACCGAAGGCAGCAGATGCTCCAGGATGGGGCAAAAGCACCTCCTGAAAAGACGGCAGCAGCTCTATGCAAATCCAGCTGGAGTGAGGCAAAGCACAGGAGGGTTAAGAGCGCAAAAAGGCTCTGAGAAGGGAGGGGTAGTGTTGGGCTTGAGCCCTGGGGATGAAAAGGGCAAAGTCGGGGGGGGGAGGGTGTCAGCAACGCAAGGTGGCTGAGCAAAGTCGAGGAGGTTCAAAGCAGGAAGAGAGACCTAAAGGAGGAGCTGGGGATGGGGGCAAGATGAGGCTACCGAGCTGGGACAGGTCTAGTAGAACAACCCAATGGGGAGAGAGGCCCAGCAAGGGCACCTCATGTGGCAGGTCAACCCCGAGACCCACTAAAGTGCCCCTGCTAGAAGGGAAATCAAGCCCCCCCCCCACTCCTTTCAGCTCCCTGGGTCTAAAGCCCCACAAGCCTCCAGGGATCCTCTATCCCCTTCCTACCAATGGGTCTCATTCACATACAGCCTATTTCTGGAACTGGTTCCAGTTTTTCTTTCCAGCCGATTCAACCTGAAGAAGAAGACGACTGCAGATTTATTCCCCGCCCTTCTCCCTGAATCAGAGACTCAGAGCGGCTTACAATCTCCTATGTCTTCTCCCCCCACAACAGACACCCTGTGAGGTGGGTGGGGCTGGAGAGGGCTCTCACAGCAGCTGCCCTTTCAGGGACAACCTCTGCCAGAGCTATGGCTGACCCAAGGCCATTCCAGCAGGTGCAAGTGGAGGAGTGGAGAAGGAGAAGACAGCAGATTTATACCCCGCCCTTCTCCCTGAATCAGAGACTCAGAGCAGCCTACAATCTTCTTTATCTTCCTCCCCCACAACAGACACCCTGTGAGGTGGGTGGGGCTGAGAGAGCTCTCACCGCAGCTGACCTTTCAAGGACAACTCCTGCAAGAGCTCTGGCTGACCCAAGGCCATTCCAGCAGCTGCAAGTGGAGGAGCGGGGAATCAAACCCGGTTCTCCCAGATAAGAGTCCGTGCACTTAATCACGACACTAAACTGGCTCTGTAACTGTAACTTGCTACCTCCCCGACCCAAGTTACAGTGTTTGCAAGCTGCTTATCTTTCGTTCGGCTATGCTCCCCAAATGCTAGCCAAGCATTCCACAACCAACGGCAGTGACGCATTTTCAGTGTGCTGCTCGACGAGCTTACCTTTTGACTTGTTGGACAGGTCCACGGATCCCAGCAAGTCCCGAGAGAAGATCCCAAAGTCATTCGCCTCAAGGGAATTGCCCATGGTGCTCGTCCTTGCGGGGAAGATGTTCTTCCAGACCTCCCTCTGGAGCTCGGCTGCGCTGCGGCCGTGGGGGGAACCGTCCCGCTGCAAGCTCAGGGCCAAGAGGTAATCCAGGTGGCAGTCAGGGTCTCTGGCTCCAAAGGCCAAGGTGTTGGTTGTCTTCTCCAGGCGATCTTCATGAGGAAGGAACACAAGCGGCTATTAAGACTTACGCAGAAGCGCTTTGAGCCGAACCATCGGGACGGTCTTGAAAGTACCTGATGCGTCAGCCTTCCAGGTGTGTTTTTGGCTTAACAATTAGGCCAAGGAGGCACTGCCCTAGGGGCCCCCCGGGGCTGGCTTTTCCCCCACGGCCTCCCCCCTGCTTGCAGCACTCTGAGCCTGCACGTGTAGCCAGCGACTGAGCTGCTTTTTGCCCAACTTGCCTGGTGCAGCTGCTGGTGACGGCGGAGCCAAGTTCGCCTCTCTCGGCCTCCCCACAGTGTTGTCAAAGGGGCTTTGGAGAAGGGGCCTGCACGCTGCGGCCGGGGGAGTGGAGCAGATGCTCTGACTCGGAGGTAATTTGCAAAGGCTTTTGGCTGCCTAGGGGCCTCCACAGGGTTAATCCGGCACTGGGTTTTTGGTTCGCTGCGAGAAATTGGTTCTGACCTCTATAACGGGCAACTCTCTCCCTTCAAGATCAGCCAGGCCCTCTTGCCTGCTTTCGCTCTCCTCTTTGAAAGAGGTCAGGGCGGTTTCAGGCCTATCAAGAGCATCCCCATCATTCCAGAACAGGCAGCCAGAGAGCAACATTCAAAGAAATGCACAAGGTGGAGTTACGGAGGAGAGCCGAGCAGGGCTTACTGGAGCCCTCAGATGTTCTCGTGGATGTTTGCTTTCGTTACGGCACACAAGGAAATACAGGCCGCTTGGATCCTATTAGAAAACTGGCAGAACAGACCGAACGCATGCATTCTCGAAGCTCAGCAAATCCAGATGGGAGCCACCTTTCCACGGAAGGGAGGCAGGGGACTTACGGATAAAACAAAACACATGTTTTTATCATCACCAGCCAGCGTTGCATTTGTGAGGGTAAAAAAAGTCGCACAAGTGCAAATTTGTGGATGTGATGAACTTGTGCAAAGACTTTCCTAGGAGCTTCAGGAGAGACCTGGCCTCCGGCTGCTGTAGCCTTCATGGCGGACCTGACTCCTGAATTCACAACTGCCCAGGAGCCTCTGACGGTCAGTCCACACCCAAGACTCCCCATCAGCCGCAAGGCCAGGCTCTCCTTCCCTCCCTCCTTCTCTGCCACAGTCTCTCTCCTCTCCACTACCTCGACAGCAGCTGCCACTAAACGGGGTTTATGAGCACAAAAAGAGGGGGCGCCCCATCTGCAGGCTAAGCCCCATCCCCTAAACTAGTGACCTTCGACCTCTGGGTCGAACTCTTCCAGATGGCCCACTGGGGAGTGTGGCACTGTTCCCCGGCACTGAAACTGACCTGTTGGGGAAGGGAGGGAGGGAGGAGGCTGGTGAGCAGGCAAACTAGGCGTTTGCCTAAGGAGGGGGGGGGGGGGAGAGGCCGAATTCTGCGCCTCTGCCCTGCCGGCGCCCTAGGTAACTGCCTAGAATGCCTAGTGGATGAGCAGGCCCTGGGAAAGGGACATTCTAGCCAAAAGCCTTTTCTGCCTGGGAGTGGCCCACTCAGACACAGCAAACAGCAGCAGACCACTTTCAGATCTTGTGAGAACAAGGGAATTGAGCAGAAAAGGCGGCTCGTGTGCTTGCCCAGCAACCCAAAGGCCAGCGTTCACACACGGCGGGAGGGTTACAACTAGAAATCTGGTGCAGCTGAGAGCAGCGGCACAGAAGAGGTTCAGTGCTGCCCACTGAACTAAAGCACTTTGAATCCTCAAAAGGGGTTTTTTTACAAAAGGTCAAGCAGTTCTCTTCGGAGGCCATCACCTTGACTTCCAGCCGGCTGCGACAGGTCTACGTTCCTTCGGGGAGGATTCCTGGGAGGCTGTTGGTCTGAAAGGCGATTGTAAAGTCTGCTCTCCGGAAGCCGGTTCATCCTTGGGGGGCCCCCCAGCGGGCTGTCGGAATGAAGGACGTTTCTGATCGTCGGGATGTTTCGCAAAGACGCCTCGGAATTCAAGCAGGGCTTGGGTGGGCCGATCTGGCTTTCTTCGGCCCTCTTCCCACAGTCCTCGGGATGCTCCTTCAGGTCCTTCAGCATCACGTTGCGGCTGCATCTGCTGCACTGCTCAGTCCGGGTGCCGCAGTAGTCCAAGTGCTCCTGCAGCTTGTGGAATGCGAGCTCCAAGTCACAGTGCTGGCAGGTGGCAAGCCGCAAAGGGCAGGCCGAGGCCTAGGAAAAGAAAGCCCAGCGGGTCAACAGCTGCAGCGCGTTGCACCAGGATGCAGGCAAATGAAGGCACTTGGGAAGGTCGTAAAGGGAGATTTTTGAAGGACTGCTGCGGCACAGAGGGCGAGGCACACGCTGCACCAGGCTAACTGCCTGCAGAAAGGGCTGCTTTCACACAAACAGCACACGAAAGGAGCTCACCAAGCACTTTGAGAAAAAGGGCCCTTTTGAGCAGCTACTGTACCCCTTGGCAGCACTGCCCCAGCGCACTCACACGACCTCCCTGCCACCTCAGCTGCTCATCTGAACCCACTCAGATATTCTCCTAAGTTGTCTCTATGTACAAACTGGGGGGTCAAAAAACCAAACCGGCATATGGGACCCTTTGTTAAGGCTCCCGCATCTAAAAACAACAGATTCCAGCAAGGCAGCTATGCTAGCAGAAAGACTAACGTAATAGTTTACTTCAGTATCAGCTTTCAAGAGTCACACCAGATCTGAAGAAACAAGACACAGTCTCATATTGAAATAAACAAGGTTCCAGGTGCCCCTCGACGACTTCTGTTCATTTGGTTACCACAAGCTAACATGGCTAGGCCTCTGCAAATACATTCCTAGCCCACCCTGCGTTTGGAGATGTGCACCAAGCCACCAGCACCAGCCATTCCGTCTGAAACACTCAGCTCTCCTCTAGCTAGCAAAAACCAGGAAGGGGGGGGCTACAACAGCCGGGTCACTGGCCATTCCGCTGGGACTCCGCTCACTTCTGCAGAACAACTGCACGCCTTAAGCCACCACACCTCCCAAGATTCAGCTAACTAACCTCATGCTCCGGTAAGTCACCTCTTTCCATCTTCCTGCTGCATTTGCAGGTAACCTGCAATGAGAAAACAAAACAGATAAAATGTCAGGGCAAAAGCCACCTACCCGAGGAGGAAACAAACCATGGAGGAGAACGGGTGATGCTCCTCGGTCACCTGGGTGTGCTCCAGTTCCATGTGGTTCTTCATCTCTGACTTAGGGACAGACTCCTGGCAGAAATGGCAAACCCCAATGTTCCTGCTGCAGTGGATCTCGTGGATGGTGAAGTTCGCCACGGGAATGTCCTTTTTGCTGGTAAGAGACAGAGGGCACTTAGAGAAGGCACCGAGGAAGCAGCAACGGAAGGGCTTTGGGGCAGTGGCTTGGAATCAAAACTTCTGGGCCCTGAAGGTGCCTTCTTGAGAGTGAGCCCACTGAATAACACAGGGGTGGCCAAACTTGCTTAACGTAAGAGCCACTTAGAATAAACATCAGATGTTTGAGAGCCGCAAGACTTGAACGTCGGATGCTTGAGAGCCACAAGGAAGGCAAGCAAATAGATGGGGGGAGGGAGGGAGAGGTGGAAAGAAAGCAACTTTAAATGCATTCTCTGAGCCATGGCTGGCTTGGAGAAGTAATTTAAAGAGACAAATGCCTTCTCCATGCTGGCTGATGAGGTGGTGGAAGCTTCAAGAGTCACACAATGTATGTGAAAGAGCCACATATGGCTCCTGAGCCACGGTTTGGCCACCCCTGGAATAACGCAAGACTTACTTCCCAGTTGACCTGCTTAAGATGGCTCTCCTAATAATATTACTATTTTTAAAAAATTAGTGCACAAGGCTTGCTTTTAGCTAATGCTTGTGAGTCCAAGTGTAATCTTTGACATAACCTTCCTCCCTGAATGGTTAATGGCTCATGGTAGGAATCCATGTTTTGTGCCCCCTTCCCTTTTGTCATCTAACAGACTTTCCCCTCCCTGCAGAAATAAGATATTTCGTGAATGCTGAACTTAATAGCATTATGGCCCCTATTTCCAGTTTGTTGTCTCCAGGGCTTTTTTTGGAGCAGGAACTCCTTTGGATATTAGGCCACAAACCCCTGATTCAGCCAATCCTCCAGCAGCTTCAAGTAAGCCCTCTACGAAGAGCCCTGGAAGCTCCAGGAGGACTGGTTACACCAGGGGTGTGTGGCCAAGATGCAGAGGAGTTCCTGATTAAAAAAAGAAAAGCCCTGGTTGTCTGTAACGGGCATCCGATCGTGAGCCTAGTCAGAAACAAGCCCAAAGCTGCTACACCCCTAGATGGCTCTGCGATCAGCCACTCCAGGGCAGTCATTTACAGTGTCTGGAAACCTTCACACATTTGCCCAGTCAAAGTAGAACTGCAGTGACCCAGTATCACAATATTCACACTATCGGTTTGGTGTACTGGCTGGTGTAGTGACAGCCAGTTTGGTGTAGTGGTTAAGTATGTGGACTCTTTATCTGGGAGAACCGGGTTTGATTCCCCACTCCTCCACTTGCAGCTGCTGGAATGGCCTTGGGTCAGCCAGAGCTCTCTTATCTGGGAGAACCGGGTTGGATTCCCCACTCCTCCACTTGCAGCTGCTGGAATGGCCTTGGGTCAGCCAGAGCTCTCTTATCTGGGAGAACCGGGTTGGATTCCCCACTCCTCCACTTGCAGCTGCTGGAATGGCCTTGGGTCAGCCAGAGCTCTCTTATCTGGGAGAACCGGGTTGGATTCCCCACTCCTCCACTTGCAGCTGCTGGAATGGCCTTGGGTCAGCCAGAGCTCTCTTATCTGGGAGAACCGGGTTGGATTCCCCACTCCTCCACTTGCAGCTGCTGGAATGGCCTTGGGTCAGCCAGAGCTCTCTTATCTGGGAGAACCGGGTTGGATTCCCCACTCCTCCACTTGCACCTGCTGGAATGGCCTTGGGTCAGCCAGAGCTCTCTTATCAGGGAGAACCGGGTTTGATTCCCAACTCCTCCACTTGCAGCTGCTAGAATGGCCTTCGGTCAGCCAGAGCTCTCTTATCTGGGAGAACCAGGTTGGATTCCCCACTCCTCCACTTGCAGCTGCTGGAATGGCCTTGGGTCAGCCATAGCTCTCTTATCAGGGAGAACCGGGTTTGATTCCCAACTCCTCCACTTGCAGCTGCTGGAATGGCCTTGGGTCAGCCAGAGCTCTCTTATCTGGGAGAACCGGGTTTGATTCCCCACTCCTCCACTTGCACCTGCTGGAATGGCCTTGGGTCAGCCAGAGCTCTCATAGAGGTTGTTCTTGAAAGGACAGCTGCTGGGAGAGCCCTCTCAGCCCCACCCATCTCGCAGGGTGTCTGTTGTGGGGGAGGAAGGGAAAGGAGACTGTAGGCCTCTCTGAGACTCTGTCCTTGAAAGGGCAGCTGCTGGGAGAGCCCTCTCAGCCCCACCCACCTCGCAGGGTGTCTGTGGTGGGTGAGGAAGGGAAAGGAGACTGTAGGCCTTTCTGAGACTCTGTCCTTGAAAGGGCAGCTGCTGGGAGAGCCCTCTCAGTCCCACCCACCTCGCAGGGTGTCTGTTGTGGGGGAGGAAGGGAAAGGAGACTGTAGGCCTCTCTGAGTGGAGGGCGGGACATAAATCCAGTATCATCATCTTCTGTCTTGTTTTCTTCTCCACCTTGAGAAATGCCTCATGCTTTTGATCTGACCTTTCTACAGAGTTTGCAACCAGGATGGAGCCTCCCACTGATACTTCCCATCCCACCAGGTCTGCAGTAGCTGTTCAGCACTAAGCGGTCTGGTCCTGGTCCCCCCGCCATGGGTCTGCAGCTCCCTTGGCCCTCCTTTACTGCCCCTGCCTTCTGTCAAGCATACATATTTCTAAATACAGTGATGGGTTCTTAGACAGAAAGCAGGCTGCTAGTATCCACCGCCTCCCTTCCTATTTTCAGCGGTTGGGCAAACAGTAAATCCATCTAGCCCAAGGATGTTAACGCTGCAGCCTGGCTGTGAGGTGCCTCTCCTCCACATTCACACAGACAGTTCTTATCAGGTCTGGAAGAAGTGTGAGAAAGGGAGATGTTTTTAATAACCTAAATTCCTTAGTAGTAAAATAGATACTATGTACTAACCTTTGAACCCATGACTCAAACAGCATCTGTATGCTATCCTTTGAAGTAATCCTATATAGTAACAGTGCAATCATGTATACGTCATTACTTCTAAGGATTCTGTCCTTGGTAAAACTTCAGAGTTTCTACAATAAAGCAACTTTGGATTTAACAACAAAAGACTGATTATTGAGAAATATCGATGCTTGACACTTTCCTTCTCAGCTTCTAGCCCACTCCCACCAATCCTGTCCCAAGAATTTAGAACACCATCGCTTTATACCCCGCCCTCCTCTCTGAATCAGACTCAGAGCGGCTCACAATCTCCTTTATCTCCTTCCCTCAAACAGACACCCTGTGAGGTGAGTGGGACTGAGAGAGCTCTCACAGCAACTGTCCTTTTAAGGACAACTTCTCCGAGAGCTCTGGCTGACCCAAGACCATTCCGGCAGCTGCGAGTGGGGGAGTGGGGAATCAAACCTGGTTCTCCCACATAAGAGTCCACACACTTCACTACTACCCCAAACTAATAGAAATAAAGTGCACAACTGTATCATCCAGAAACCATTGCCCCCACCCACCCCCCCTCATGGAAAAATTGTCTTCCACAAAACCAGTCCCTGGTGCCCAAAAGGTTGGGGTCCGCTGATCTAAGAAGCTGCAATCTTTCTGAACATCACATCTCAGAAACACAAAAGATAACCCATTCTGACTGCAAACCCTAATCCAGAGGAGAGCAGGCAGAGCTGGAACAAACGCCCCTCCTTCAGCCTGGCCCTTCAGTCTTCTTACCAGTTGCTGCACAGCTGGGTTTCACTTTCCTCTTCTGCCACTGCAGCCATCGTGCTCACTTCTTCCAGGAACTGGGAGGAGACGGGGAGGAAAAAAAGGTCACTTTCTGTTTTCCTTTCCCCGGCATGCTGATTTATATTCCCCGCCTACTCACATTCCCTGCTCCTAACCTCAGGACCAGCCCTGTTTCCCTGCCGCTGGCATCATTCCAAAGAAATCTATTTGGTGGTGGGAGGCGCTGTCAAATTCCCTCCAGGCAATCCTTGGCCTTGAGCAGTTTCCCATCCAGAGACTAACCAGGGCTGACCCTCCTGAGCTCCTGAGATCTGAAGAGAGGAGGCCAGCCTGCGCCACCCAGGGCAAGGCAGGAAATCTACGTGATCTGATTGAACTCAACAGGCTGAGGCAGAAGAAGGGGAACTGATGCATTTGAGAGACCCACCGCAGCTCGCAAGCGTATGACTCACATGCCCGTATTCTAAACACAGCATTGTTGTTCTCTGGCTTCATGCAGCTTTATACAGAGGCCCACACACGGCATTGTTAAAGAGCTTCTAGAAATGGAGCCGCCCGGACCCTGAAGCAGGGGTGGCCGACGTTCGCTCTCCAGATGTTTTTTGCCTACAACTCCCATCAGCCCCAGCCAGCATGGCCAATTGTAGGCAAGAAACTGTAGGGAGTTGTAGGCAGAAAACATCTGGAGAGCTCCCGTTGGCCGCCCCTGCTCTGAAGCATTCTTCCCCCCCTTCCCTCCAGTTCATGGCCTTCCTACCTTTGCATTTATGCTGTGTGGGTTCCAGATCAGTTCTCTCTTAGCCGCACAATGGAAAACAACAGCCTATCTTAACAGTGACACGCGCTTTTCAAAACCCTTAAGCAACTTATCTAAAATCACTTTAAAAAAAATTCACAGAAATGATTGCAAAAATAATCTGATCTCCAATTTGCCTAAGCCAAGGGTGGCCAAACTGTGGCTCTTGAAGCCCCCACTGCCCCGTCAGCCAGCTTGGAGAAGAAGGCATTGCTCTCTTTAAATCACTCCGCCAAGCCAAGCCAGCCAGCGGGCTTGAAGAATGCATTTAAAGTTAAAGTTGCTTTCTTTCCACCTCTCTCTCCCCATCTATTTGCCAGCCTGCCTTCTAGTGGCTCTCGAATGTCTGACGTTCGTGTCTTGCAGTTCTCAAACCTCTGATGCTTATTCTATGTGGTTCTTACATTAAGCAAGTTTGGCCACCCCTGGCCTAAATGAATTACCAACAAGTTATAACTGTGGGGCTCTTTCATAAGCATTAAGGGAACTGACTGGGAATGCAATAATGTATTGAAGAAGGCCTCCAGGTTCTGCAGAATGGGTTGTGTTATTAACAAGCCTTCAAGCCATAAGAACATAAGAGAAGCCATGTTGGATCAGGCCAGTGGCCCATCCGGTCCAACACTCTGTGTCACATAAGAGAAGCCATGTTGGATCAGGCCAGTGGCCCATCCAGTCCAACACTCTGTGTCACACAGTGGCCAATATACACACACACACACACTGTGGCTAATAGCTCCATATTTTTATCTAACCCCCTCTTGAAGCTGGCTCTGCTTGTAGCTGCCACTAGGAACCCGAGGCAGAGAGACAACCCAGATGATGCTTTCTCTTTATCTCTTGCAAGAGTGACCCTGGGCAATCCCACTTTTCACTCTGGCTCCCCTTGCAGGGTGGTTGTGCAGATAAAACGGGGAAATGGGGAGTTGTTGGGGGCACCACTCTAGGCCCCCCCCCTGAAAAAAGGGCAGGATCAAAAGGCACTGAACAGACAGGCAGGCATTTCAAAAAGCCCGCAGCCATTCCTCTTCCTGCCCCAGCCCAAGAGGCAGCCAATCGTCCTGCACCGTGCAGAACTGGGGAGGGAAGAGCCAGGCAAAAAGGCACACCCCCCCACCACCACCACAATCGGTCCATTTCACGACCCCAGATTTCCCTTCTATGGAGAAAACACCTGCAGCCCCTTCACTTCTGCAAGCCAGCCAGCGGGCTTGAAGAATGCATCTAAAGTTAAAGTGGCTTTCTTTCCACCCCTCTCTCCCAGACGTCCCTGGGTCTGCAGTTGCCACCTCCAGCCGGGAAATCCCCAGTCTGGGGATGGGGGGGGGGGATCTGACTCCCAGAGCCCGCCCTCCCTCCCTCTGCCAGAAGGGGAGGGGTCACTCCTGGAGGCCTCCCGGTCCCAACTGGAGGTTGGCAACCCTGCTCGGCTCCTTCGCGGGGGCCCCGCCCGGGCTGAGGCCTCCGGAAGCCAACCAGCTAGCGACCCTCAGGTGGGCCCCTCGGCCGGGGAAGGAGCCGCGCCGCCTGCCACTCACCCCCGCCGCCGCCGTCGTCGTTCCGGCCGCCCTCTGCCCGCTCCCTCAGACCCGCCGCGCTTCCTCACTCGCCCCTGCCCTCCCATTGGACGGCGCCGCCCCGTCGTCCGCAACTTCCCGGCGCTCATTCGCAGGCAGCCCCATCGAGCACGCCCTCCCCGCTCTGCGATTGGCCCAAGCGGACGCCCGTCCAGAAGGGGAACTTTGGCCTTTTCCTTTCGCTCAGCCTCTGGCTCACGCTCTTCCTCGCCGCCGGAGCCCGAGGCGCAGACGGCAGCTGATTGGCTGCGACGCACGTCACCGAGGAGCGCGCCACGCCCACTCCACCTCCGGAGTTTGGGATTAGCCGGAGCTCCCAGAGCAGGGAGGGGCAAACCGTGGCTCGCGCAGGAGCCGCGTCATGTGACTCTTCTATGCCTATTGTGTGGCTCTTGAAGCCCCGCTGCCCATCAGCCGGCTTGGAGAAGAAGGCAGTTCTCTTTTTGGGGGGTAATTAACTGTTTATTGGAGTTTTCCAATACAAAAAACAAACAAGATTGCAAAGGAACAAAATAGGAGTCCATTGCACCTTTAAGACCAACTTAGTTTTATTCAGAACGTAAGCTTTCGTGTGCTAGGTGGCCATCTGACAGCAATGAAGATCCTGTAAATTTAGGAGGTGTTTGTGAGTTTCCTGCCTTGTGCAGGGGGTTGGACTAGATGACCCTGGAGGTCCCTTCCGACTCTAGGATTCTATGACCGTTAGAGCGGTTCCTCAGTGGAGCAGGCTTTCCCGGGAGGTGGTGGGCTCTCCTTCCTTGGAGGTTTTTCAACAGAGGCTAGATGGCCATCTGACAGCAATGAAGATCCTGTGAATTTAGGGGGAGGTGTTTGTGAGTTTCCTGCATTGTGCAGGGGATTGGACTAGATGACCCTGGAGGTCCCTTCCAACTCTGTGCTTCTAAGAACTTCCTGACCATTAGAGTGGTTCCTCAGTGGAACAGGCTTTCCCGGGAGGTGGTGGGCTCTCCTTCCTTGGAGGTTTTTCAACAGAGGCTAGATGGCCATCTGACAGCAATGAGGATCCTGTAAATTTAGGGGGGGGGGGGGTGTTTGTGCGTTTCTTGCATTGTGCAGGGGGTTGGACTAGATGACCCTGGAGGTCCCTTCCGACTCTAGGATTCTATGACCGTTAGAGCGGTTCCTCAGTGGAGCAGGCTTTCCCGGGAGGTGGTGGGCTCTCCTTCCTTGGAGGTTTTTCAACAGAGGCTAGATGGCCATCTGACAGCAATGAGGATCCTGTAAATTTAGGGGGGGGGGGTGTTTGTGCGTTTCTTGCATTGTGCAGGGGGTTGGACTAGATGACCCTGGAGGTCCCTTCCAACTCTAGGATTCTATGACTGTTAGAGCGGTTCCTCAGTGGAACAGGCTTCCTCGGGAGATGGTGGGCTCTCCTTCTTTGGAGGTTTTTCAACAGAGGCTAGATGGCCATCTGACAGCAATGAAGATCCTGTGAATTTAGGGGGAGGTATTTGTGAGTTTCCTGCATTGTGCAGGGGGTTGGACTAGATGACCCTGGAGGTCCCTTCCACCTCTAGGATTCTATGACCGTTAGAGCGGTTCCTCAGTGGAGCAGGCTTTCCCAGGAGGTGGTGGGCTCTCCTTCCTTGGAGGTTTTTCAACAGAAGCTAGATGGCCATCTGACAACAATGAAGATCCTGTGAATTTAGGGGGAGGTGTTTGTGAGTTTCCTGCCTTGTGCAGGGGGTTGGACTAGATGACCCTGAAGGTCCCTTCCAACTCTACAATTCTATGATTCTATCCTGTGAATTTAGGGGGCGGTGTTTGTGAGTTTTCTGCATTGTGAAGGTGGTTGGACTAGATGACCCTAGAGATCCCTTCCAGCTCTATGATTCTATGCATGCACACTTCTTCAGACGTCTGAAGAAGTGTGCATGCACACAAAAGTTTACGTTCTGAATAAAATTAAGTTGGTCTTAAAGGTGCAATTGGCTCCTATTTTGTTCTACTACTTCAGACCAACACGGCTGTCTATTTGGATCTAAGATTGCAAAGGAACAAGGATGTAAATAACATTGCAGTGTAATAATATTGACAAGGGCCAGGGGTGGAATTCTAGCAGGAGCTCCTTTGCATATTAGGCCACACACCCCTGATGTAGCCAATCCTCCAAGAGCTTAAAAGGTAAAGGTAATCCCCTGTGCAAACACCAGTTATTTTCGACTCTGGGGTGACATTGCTTTCACAACGTTTTCATGGCAGACTTTTGACGGGGTGGTTTGCCATTGCCTTCCCCAGTCATCTACGCTTTCCCCCCCAGCAAGCTGGGTACTCATTTGACCAACCTCGGAAGGATGGAAGGCTGAGTCAACCTGGAGCCGGCTACCTGAGCCAGCTTTCTCTGGGATCGAACTCAGGTCGTGAGCAGAGGGCTCCGACGGCAGTATTGCAGTGGTAGAGCATCTGCTTGGTAAGCAGAAGGTCCCAGGTTCAATCCCTGGCATCTCCAAAAAAGGGTCCAGGCAAAGAGGTGTGAAAAAAGGGTCCAGGTAAAGAGGTGTGAAAAACCTCAGCTTGAGACCCTGGAGAGCCACTGCCAGTCTGAGCAGACAATACTGACTTTGATGGACCGAGGGTCTGATTCAGTACAAGGCAGCTTCATATGTTCATATTTTATCATGACTGTTAGCCGCCCAGAGTCTGGTCGTGGAGTGAGCGGCATATAAATCTAAAGTAAATTAATTCATGAATTAAATCCCTTTGCCAAGCCAAACCAGCCAGAGGCTTGAAGAAAGCATTTAAAGTGAAAGTTGTTTTCCTTCCACCTCTCCTTTCCCCAATCTATTTTCCTTCCTTCCTTCCTTCCTTCCTTCCTTCCTTCCTTCCTTCCTTCCTTCCTTCCTTCCTTCCTTCCTTCCTTCCTTCCTCCTACCTACCTACAGCTGACATTTGTTCTACGTGGCTCGTATTTTAAGCAAGTTTGACCACCCCTGGTCTTAAATCTATTTGAAACAGAGATGACAAACAGCACCAAAAAAAAAAAGACACAACATGTGATGTAATTAACAGAACGTCCAGGCAAAGTATAAAAATATTCCATTGGACTCTTGATTTTTAAAGCACTAGGTGCCTGGCAAACTGCCAAGGGAAGGGCATTCAACAGCCTAGTGCCACCACAAAAGAGGCCCTGTCTTTGTTCTCCATTCACCGGATCATGCTGCCAATATAGAGCAGGGCCTCAGAGGCTGCTCTTAATTAGTGGCAAAAGGTGACCCTTTAAGCACCATTTGTCCTTTCTTCCCTATTTATTTTTCCTTGGTTGGATAACTGTCGCTTCTGAGAGGCATCAGGATGTCTTAATCCTGTTCTCAGGTGTGCCAGGAATTCACAATAAAGGTGGCAGTCAATGACAAGCTGGAACTCCATTGTAAAGCACACCGATTCACAGAAATGCACACAGATAGAGGACTTTAGTAACACTTCATTGCCAAACAGCAATAACAAGCTAAGTTCACAGGGGCGTCATATGTTTGGATTTAATTGGAGATGTGGGGAAACAGAAAAGCAATAAATATGTCTAAATATGAGAGGGGTGTGTAAAAGTGTCCTGCTTAGGTCCTGGACCTGAACCAATTCCGCAGGACTTGCAAAACATTTCTTTTTCAGTTGGCATTTGAGACAGAACCTGATTAACTAACGAACAGACGCTTAGCCATCTTATGTACATCAGGATTACATCATTTTAGCACCTATTTTTATATGTTTTATCTATTTTAATTAATTTATTTGTAATTGATATTTAAACTGTTATGTTTTATGTGAATCATGGGACTCCCATGTCTGTTATACTGTTTAATGTGAATCATGGGACTCCCATGTCTGTTAGCCGCCCTGAGCCCGCCTGGCGGGGAGGGCGGGATATAAAAATAAAATATTATTATTATTATTTAGTGGTTACACTTCATTCATCTCCTCTCATCCTTTTCTTAGGGATCAAGGAATACATTCCAATATATCGCATTGCACTATAGTGCAGTCACTAATTCCAGTTGTGGACTACCGAAAAGAAAAACCAGTGGGCTCCAGATCAAATTGAGCCTGAGTCCCTAGAGGTTTTGAGTCCAGCATCAGCTGAGCAAACTGACCCTATTGTACTTCGGTTACATTATGAGAAAAGAATTACTAGAAAAAGCAGAATAAAGTAAACTTCCAGTAGCATCTTTAAGACCAACAAAATTTTGTTCAAGATAGAAGCTTTCGTGTGTACACACACACATATTGCGTGGCTCTTGAAGCCCCCATTGCCCAGTCAGCTGACTTGGAGAAGGCATTAGTCTCTTAAATCATGTCTCCCAGCCAAGCTACCTGGCAGCTTAGAAAGTGCTTTTAAAGTTGCTTTCTTTCTACCTCTCCCTTCCTCATCTATTTATTTTCCTTCCTTCCTTCCTTCCTTCCTTCCTTCCTTCCTTCCTTCCTTCCTTCCTTCCTTCCTTCCTTCCTTCCTCTTGTGGCTCTCAGACATCTGATGTTCATGTCTTGTGGCTCTCAAACATCTGATGTTTATTCTATAAGGCTCTTATGTTAAGCAAGTTTGGCCATGACTACCCCAACACGGCTTCATAGAAAAGACAGTAACAGTAGGCAAAAGTAGGCATACGAAAGCTTTGTACCACTATTCCAAACCCCACCAGCTCTATGCGGCTCTGCTTACTGTACCTCATTCCTCGTCTGAAGAAGCGTGCATGCACGCGAAAGCTTACGTTCGGAATAAAACTAAGTTGGTCTTTAAAGGGGCAATGGACTCCTATGTTGAAAAAAACTTAGTTGGTCTTAAAGGTGCCACTTGTCTACTGCGTTGTTGTTGCTTCAGACCAACCCGGCTGTCTACTGGGATCCCTCTAGTTGGCAAAATTGAAAGCAGCAGGAAAACGAGACGGAGTGAAGCAACTCGAGACAGCACATGCCCAAATAAGGGGGGGGAAGAGGAAATAACAAAACAAAACGTGCAGGTAATTAAGTTGGAATAGCAGATTGATGGCCAGGCACTAAACCCATTAAGTAGCCTGGGCGTTAAGTGCAATAAATGAGAGTCTCTTGTAATGTGAGCTCTGGGTTAAAATGAGGGGAGAGGTTTCTTAGAGGCTTGATTTAAACATGTCGCGCACACATAAACATGATTCTAGTTCATTAGAAAAAAAAATACATTAAAATATAGTGGAAGATGGCTAGTATATGTAGCGAAATAATCAGATAATAATTAGATGAGGAACGGCCAAAGAATAAAAACAGGCGGGAAAAAGCATCTAGTTGCCGTGAAAAGAAACCATCGAAACCAATTCTATCTTTGCACCCAGGCCGCTCAGGGGAAAGCGCGCACGCAGTCCCCCACTACCACAAATTATGCAGTCGAGTTTCCCGCATTTGGGGAAATCGCAGGGGTCAGCACGCCCGCAGTGCAATGGGCGAGCCTCACCCTGGGAAAACCACCTTCTTGATCATGGTGTCTCCCCTGCCAGGTAAGTATGAGTTCCTCCCGCCCCGCCAGCCCCTCGCCTCTCCCCCGCACTGCCCTCCAACACACGGTGGCCCCACACCCCACCCCTGCCCCCCACCTCCGCCCAACACCCCGGCGACGCCTGTCAAGCTGCCAGGCTGCAAGCCGCAAAACAGGTCCGGGGGCGGGCGAGGGGAGCCCCCATCTGCCCCTGGCTTCCCCCCCACAATGCTTTGCTTGTAGGTTCATTTGCATGTCCCCGCCCGGCTCTCGCGGCTGCCTTTGGGCAGCAATTCTGCACTTCTGCGCGGGCGACTGCAGCCCATAGGAGCTCCAGGGCATCCTGCCGTCCCCATCGGGGAAGAAGAAAAGGATTAAGCAAGTCTGGCCACGACGACCCCAACACGGCTTCATAGAAAAGACAGCAACAGTAGGCAAAAGTAGGCATACGAAAGCTTTGCGCCACTATTCCAAACCCCACCAGCTCTATGTGGCTCTGCTTACTGTCCCTCATTCCTCGTCTGAAGAAGCGGGCGTGCACACGAAAGCTTGCGTTCGGAATAAAACTAAGTTGGTCTTTAAAGGTGCAATCGACTCCTATTTTGAATAAAACTTAGTTGGTCTTAAAGGTGCCCTTGTCTACTACTTTGTTCTGTAGACATGGCTGTCTACTGGGAGTTTAGAGTTGGGAGTGAGCAGTGAAGTGGCCAAGTTTGCGGATGACACTAAATTGTTCAGGGTGGTGAGAACCAGAGAGGATTGTGAGGAACTCCAAAGGGATCTGTTGAGGCTGGGTGAGTGGGCGTCAACGTGGCAGATGCGGTTCAATGTGGCCAAGTGCAAAGTAATGCACATTGGGGCCAAGAATCCCAGCTACAAATACAAGTTGATGGGGTGTGAACTGGCAGAGACAGACCAAGAGAGAGATCTTGGGGTCATGGTAGATAATTCACTGAAAATGTCAAGACAGTGTGCGTTTGCAATAAAAAAGGCCAACGCCGTGCTGGGAATTATTAGGAAGGGAATTGAAAACAAATCAGCCAGTATCATAATGCCCCTGTATAAATCGATGGTGCGGTCTCATTTGGAGTACTGTGTGCAGTTCTGGTCGCCGCACCTCAAAAAGGATATTATAGCATTGGAGAAAGTCCAGAAAAGGGCAACTAGAATGATTAAAGGGCTGGAACACTTTCCCTATGAAGAAAGGTTGAAACGCTTGGGGCTCTTTAGCTTGGAGAAACGTCGACTGCGGGGTGACATGATAGAGGTTGACAAGATAATGCATGGGATGGAGAAAGTTGAGAAAGAAGTCCTTTTCTCCCTTTCTCACAATACGAGAACTCGTGGGCATTTGATGAAATTGCTGAGCAGACAGGTTAAAACGGATAAAAGGAAGTCCTTCTTCACCCAAAGGGTGATTAACATGTGGAATTCACTTAACATAAGAACATAAGAGAAGCCATGTTGGATCAGGCCAATGGCCCATCCAGCCCAACACTCTGCGGCACACAGTGGCAAAAAAAATTATTTATATATATAAAAAATTATTTATATATATAAATTTTTTGCCACTGTGGCTAATAGCCACTGATGGACCTCTGCTCCATATTTTTATCTAAACCCCTCTTGAAGGTGGCTATGCTTGTAGCCGCCACCACCTCCTGTGGCAGTGAATTCCACATGTTAATCACCCTTTGGGTGAAGAAGGACTTCCTTTTATCCGTTTTAACCTGTCTGCTCAGCAATTTCATCGAACGCTGACGAGTTCTCGTATTGTGAGAAAGGGAGAAAAGTACTTCTTACTCAACTTTCTCCATCCCATGCATTATCTTGTCAACCTCTATCATGTCACCCCGCAGTCGATGTTTCTCCAAGCTAAAGAGCCCGAAGCGTTTCAACCTTTCTTCATAGGGAAGGTGTTCCAGCCCTTTAATCATTCTAGTTGCCCTTTCCTGCACTTTCTCCAGTGCTATAAAGGGGCAATCTTTAAAGGTGCAATCGACTCCTATTTTGAAAAAAACTTAGTTGGTCTTAAAGGTGCCCTTGTCTGCTACTTTGTTCTGTTGCTTCAGACCAACCCGGCTGTCTACTGGAATCCCTCTATTTGGCAAAATTGAAAGCAGCAGGAAAACGAGACGGAGTGAAGCAACTCGAGACAGCACATGCCCAAATAAGGGGGGGAAAGAGGAAATAACAAAACAAAACGTGCAGGTAATTAAGTTGGAATAGCAGATTGATGGCCAGGCACTAAACCCATTAAGTAGCCTGGGCGTTAAGTGCAATAAATGAGAGTCTCTTGTAATGTGAGCTCTGGGTTAAAATGAGGGGAGAGGTTTCTTAGAGGCTTGATTTAAACATGTAACACACATATTTTATTTATTTTTTATTTATTTTTATTTATTTAAGATTTATATCCCGCCCTTCCCACAAGTGGCTCAGGGCGGCTTCCAATAGTAGATCCATCAAAATTACACATATAAAGGGATCCATATTTAAAACAGATAAAACAGATAAAACCCTAGTTATTAATACACATAAATATTTCAGCTATATATAAAAGGAATCCAGCAAGTTACAGTAAAATTCTCAAGCTAAGTAAAGGCTAGCCGGAAGAGGGTCGTCTTACAGGCCCTGCGGAACTGAACAAGGTCCCGCAGGGCCCTCACCTCTTCCGGCAGCTGATTCCACCATGTAGGGGCCATAACAGAGAAAGCCCTTTCTCTGGTGGACTTCAACCGGGCTTCCTTCGGCCCAGGGATAGTAAGGAGATTTTGTGTTCCCGACCTCAGTACTCTCTGGGGAACGTGCGGGGAAAGACGGTCCTTCAGGTAGACAGGTCCCAAGCCATATAGGGCTTTAAAGGTAATAACCAGCACCTTGTACCGGACTCGGTATATTACTGGAAGCCAGTGCAGGGTCCGAAGACCCGGCTGAATGTGTTCCCGCTTTGGGAGACCTAATAACAGCCGGGCCGCGGCATTCTGCACCAGCTGCAATTTCCGAGTTCGGGACAGGGGCAGCCCCATGTAGAGGGCATTACAGTAGTCTAACCTCGAGGTGACCGTGGCGTGGATCACTGTTGCTAGGTCGTCGCGCTCCAAAAAGGGGGCCAACTGCCTTGCCCGCCTAAGATGAAAAAACGCGGACTTGGCAGCGGCTGCTATCTGAGCCTCCATCTTTAGGGAAGGCTCCAACAGCACCCCCAAGCTCCTGACCCTGTCCGCCGCTATCAGCGGCGCACCGTCAAAGGCTGGTAGGGGGATTCCCCCTTCCGGACCACGGCGACCCAAGCAAAGGACCTCTGTCTTCGCAGGATTAAGCTTCAGCCCGCTCAGTCTGAGCCATTCAGCCACGGCATATAGTGCCCGGTCTAGATTTTCCGGGACGCAGGTCGGCTGGCCATCCATCAATAGATAGAGCTGGGTGTCATCAGCATACTGATGGCACCCTAGCCCGTACCTTCGGGCAATCTGGGCAAGAGGTCGCATATAGATGTTAAATAACATCGGGGAGAGAACCGCCCCTTGAGGCACACCGCAGTCAAGTGTGCACCTCCGGGACAGCTCCCCCCCAACTGCGACATATAAACATGATTCTAGTTCATTAGAAAAAAGAATACATTAAAATATAGTGGAAGATGGTTAGTATATGTAGCGAAATAATCAGAGAATAATTAGATGAGGAACGGCCAAAGAATAAATACAACTGTTTAGATAAAAAAAAGCATCTCGTTGCCGTTAAAGAGGGAAATCATTGAAACTAATTCTATCTTTGCACCCAGGCCGCTCAGGGGAAAGCGCGCACGCAGTCCCCCACTACCACAAATTATGCAGTCGAGTTTCCCGCATTTGGGGAAATCGCAGGGGTCAGCACGCCCGCAGTGCAATGGGCGAGCCTCACCCTGGGAAAACCACCTTCTTGATCATGGTGTCTCCCCTGCCAGGTAAGTATGAGTTCCTCCCGCCCCGCCAGCCCCTCGCCTCTCCCCCGCACTGCCCTCCAACACACGGTGGCCCCACACCCCACCCCTGCCCCCACCTCCGCCCAACACCCCGGTGACGCTTGTCAAGCTGCCAGGCTGCAAGCGGCAAAATAGGTCCGGGGGCGGGCGAGGGGAGCCCCCATCTGCCCCGGCTTTCCTTCCCACAATGCTCCGCGCGCGCCTTCATTTGCATGTGCCCGCCCGCCTCTCGCGGCTGCCTTTGGGCAGCAATTCTGCACTTCTGCGCGGGCGACTGCAGCCCATGGGAGCTCCAAGGCATCCTGCCGTCCCCATCGCGGAAGAAGAAAAGGATTAAGCAAGTCTGGCCACGACTACCCCAACACGGCTTCATAGAAAAGACAGCAACAGTAGGCAAAAGTAGGCATATGAAAGCTTTGCGCCACTGTTCCAAACCCCACCAGCTCTATGTGGCTCTGCTTATTGTACCTCATTCCTCGTCTGAAGAAGTGTGCGTGCACACGAAAGCTTGCGTTTGGAATAAAACTAAGTTGGTCTTTAAAGGGGCAATCGACTCCTATGTTGAAAAAAACTTAGTTGGTCTTAAAGGTGCCACTTGTCTACTACGTTGTTGTTGCTTCAGACCAACCCGGCTGTCTACTGGGATCCCTCTATTTGGCAAAATTGAAAGCAGCAGGAAAACGAGACGGAGTGAAGCAACTCGAGACAGCACATGCCCAAATAAGGGGGGGAAAGAGGAAATAACAAAACAAAACGTGCAGGTAATTAAGTTGGAATAGCAGATTGATGGCCAGGCACTAAACCCATTAAGTAGCCTGGGCGTTAAGTGCAATAAATGAGAGTCTCTTGTAATGTGAGCTCTGGGTTAAAATGAGGGGACAGGTTTCTTAGAGGCTTGATTTAAACATGTCGCGCACACATAAACATGATTCTAGTTCATTAGAAAAAAGAATACATTAAAATATAGTGGAAGATGGTTAGTATATGTAGCGAAATAATCAGATAATAATTAGATGAGGAACGGCCAAAGAATAAATACAACTGTTTAGATAAAAAAAGCATCTAGTTGCCGTTAAAGAGGGAAATCATTGAAAGCAATTCTATCTTTGCACCCAGGCCGATCAGGGGAAAGCGCGCACGCAGTCCCCCACTACCACAAATTATGCAGTCGAGTTTCCCGCATTTGGGGAAATCGCAGGGGTCAGCACGCCCGCAGTGCAATGGGCGAGCCTCACCCTGGGAAAACCACCTTCTTGATCATGGTGTCTCCCCTGCCAGGTAAGTATGAGTTCCTCCCGCCCCGCCAGCCCCTCGCCTCTCCCCCGCACTGCCCTCCAACACACGGTGGCCCCACACCCCACCCCTGCCCCCTTCTCCGCCCAACACCCCGGCGACGCCTGTCAAGCTGCCAGGCTGCAAGCCGCAAAACAGGTCCGGGGGCGGGCGAGGGGAGCCCCCATCTGCCCCTGGCTTCCCCCCCACAATGCTTTGCTTGTAGGTTCATTTGCATGTCCCCGCCCGGCTCTCGCGGCTGCCTTCGGGCAGCAATTCTGCACTTCTGCGCGGGCGACTGCAGCCCATGGGAGCTCCAGGGCATCCTGCCGTCCCCATCCGGGAAGAGGAAAAGGGGCGGGCTCTTGCGGGTCTCTAGCAGATAAAAACCAGCCCGGGGAGACTTTTCAGACCCACCAAGTTTCATCCCGGACCTAAGCTTTGGTGCGCCTTCTGCTTTATCATCGCTCTTCTGCCAGCTCTTTATTCGGCAGGAAATGACACTGCAGGAATGGCGTGCACCCGATCAGGACATGCGGAAGCTGAGTTGAGAGATTTCTCTTCCCATCAGGCATTTTGGAGGCTGCGGAGTCCCAGGAGAAAGCCACTGAAAACTTCTCCGTTCCTGATGTTTTTAAGCGTGGGACCAATCCCCCCCCTCCCCTCAAAGATCTCAATTCACAAATGGAAAGTTTTGGATCCCATAGGTGAGTTCTGCGACCAGTGGGGTCTCCCGCCGCCCCTCCCCCGAGAGCTTTGGTGGGCTCTTGTGCCAAAGCCCCCTGGCTCAGAGTGGTAAAGCTGCAGTACTGCAGTCGGAGCCCTCTGCTCACGGCCGGAGTTCGATCCCGGTGGCAGCTGGGTTCAGGTAGCCGGCTCCAGGTCGACTCAGCCTTCTGTCCTTCTGAGGTCGTTCAAATGAGTCCCCAGCTTGCTGGGGGGAAAGTGTAGACTGAGGAAGGCAATGGCAAACCACCCCGTAAAAAGTCTGCTGTGAAAACGTTGTGAAAGCAACGTCACCCCAGAGTCGAAAACAACTGGTGCTTGCACAGGGGACCTTTCCTTTCCTTTTGTAAGAGCCCCGTGGCGCAGAGTGTTAAAGCTGAAGGACTGCAGTCTGAACTCTCTGCTCATGACCTGAGTTCAATCCCCGACGGAAGCTGGGTTTTCAGATAGCCGGCTCCAGGTTGACTCAGCCTTCCATCCTTCCGAGGTCGGTGAAACGAGTCCCCAGCTTGCTGGGGGGAAAGGGTAGATGACTGAGGAAGGCAATGGCAAACCACCCCGTCAAAAGTCTGCCGTGAAAACGTTGTGAGAGCAACGTCACCCCAGAGTTGGAAACGACTGGCACTTGCACAGGGGACTGCCTTTACCTTGTGCCAGAGGAAAGCACCAGTAAGAAAGCAAACCTTTCTGCCTGTGCTCTGGGCTTGTGCAGGCTTTCCATTCCAGGGGCAGCCCTTGCCGAATCTGGGTTGGATACAGCCCTACACTGTTCGGAAACCCTCCCCCGGGCCAGTCAGCCATAAGGGGTGTCATGGGAGGAGGGCATGGGCTCGTTGAATTTAAGCATGGATGCAAACCCTTGTAGACATAACTCTCTCCAACAGAAAGGAAAAAACGTAAGACGTGCAGTGGCCGAAGGGTGGAAAGAAGATGAAGAAGAAGAAGATATTGGATTTATATCCCGCCCTCCACTCCGAAGAGTCTCAGAGCGGCTCACAATCTCCTTTCCCTTCCTCCCCCACAACAGACACCCTGTGAGGTAGAAGAAGATATTGGATTTATATCCCACCCTCCACCCCGAAGAGTCTCAGAGCGGCTCACAATCTCCTTTCCCTTCCTCCCCCACAACAGACACCCTGTGAGGTAGATGAAGATCTTGGATTTATATCCCGCCCTCCACTCTGAAGAGTCTCAGAGCGGCTCACAATCTCCTTTACCCCCCCCCCCAACAGACACCCTGTGAGGTAGATGAAGTTATTGGATTTATATCCCGCCCTCCACTCTGAAGAGTCTCAGAGCGGCTCACAATCTCCTTTACCCCCCCCCCCCCACCAGACACCCTGTGAGGTAGATGAAGATATTGGATTTATATCCCGCCCTCCACTCCGAAGAGTCTCAGAGCGGCTCACAATCTCCTTGACCTTCCTCCCCCACAACAGACACCCTGTGAGGTGGGTGGGGCTGGAGAGAGCTCTCACAGCAGCTGCCCTTTCAAGGACAACCTCTGCCAGAGCTATGGCTGACCCCAGGCCATTCCAGCAGCTGCAACTGGAGGAGTGGGGAATCAAACCCGGTTCTCCCAGATAAGAGTCCGCACACTTAACCACTACACCAAACTGGCTCTCCAGAGCCAGATGAAAGTGAAGGATGCATAATAATGCTATGCAGAAGAGACACTGTTGGGGTTGTCAAAAAGCCCTGCCCTCCCCTGTAACTCATTGGAGAGCAGGAATGGCTCTTTCACACATGCTGTGTGGCTCTGGAAGCCCCCCACTGCCCCATTGGCCAGCTTAGAGAAGGCATTTGTCTCTTTAAAACACTTCTCAAAGCCAAGCTAGTTAGCGGCTTGGAGGATGCATTTAAAATTAAAGTTGCTTTCTTTCCACCTCCCTCTTCCCTCCTGTTTGCTTTCCTCTTTCCCTGTCTTGCAGCTCTCAAACATCTGATGGTCACAGCTTGTGGCTCTCAGACATCGAATGTTCATGTCTTGCAGCTCTCAGACATCTGATATTTCTCCTATGTGGCCCTTATGGCAAGCAAGTTTGGCCACCCCTGTTGGAGAGGGTCAAAAGCAGCAAGACAAGGGCTTGAGGCAGAGGCTAGAAAGCAAACACCTGCACGGCAGCGAGGGAGCGCTCCTACGCAAAGTATAAAAGTCTCTATCACAGGGGTGGCGTGTTGCTACGCCTGTGCTTAGTGAGGGTGGTCTTTAGTGACGCAAAGAATGAAGGCTTGCACACAGTAGCTGTTATAACCACTATATACCATTTATTTACACCTCCACTCTCCAATCCGACATAATGCTCCGCTGCTCTCCACCACACATATCCCACACACAGTAAAGTGTCTTTGTACATTTATACATCAGCTCCTTCCAGGTAACCAATCAGCTTCCTGCTGAGTCATGCTGACATTGCTAAGGCTGATGCAATCTGGCAACCAGCCACCTTCAGTCACTTCGATGATCTACCTGGCAGTTCAGTTTCACTTTCCCAGCACGTGCTAGAAACTGTCAAGGCTTTACATATAACTGACATGGCGCAGAGTGGTAAAGCTGCAGAACTGCGATCCGAACACTCTGCTCATGACCTGAGTTCGATTCCGGCGGAAGCTGGGTTCAGGTAGCTGGCTCCAGGCTGACTCAGCCTTCCATCCTTCCGAAGTTGGTCAAATGAGTCCCCAGCTTGCTTGGGGGAAAGTGGAGATGACTGGGGAAGGCAAGGGCAAACCACCCCGTAAAAAGATCCCAGTAGGCAGCCGTGTTGGTCTGAAGCAATAGAACAAAGCAGAAAACAAGTGCATCTTTAAGAGCAGCTAAGTTTTATTTAAATGTAATGCTCTTAAGCACATTTTGTTTGATGAAGTCTGCTTAAGAGCATATGAAAGCTGACATTCCAAATAAAACTTAGTTGGTCTTAAAGGTGCACTTGTCTACTGCTTTGTTCTATCGCCCCGTAAAAAGTCTGTCGTGATGCGACGTCACCCCAGAGTCGGAAACGACTGGTGCTTGCACAGGGGACCTTTCCTTTCCACAGGGGTGGCAAAGAAGGGAGGGAGGGAGAGAGAGAAAGAAAGAAAAAGAGAGAGAGAAAGAAAGAAAGAAAGAAAGAAAGAAAGAAAGAAAGAAAGAAAGAAAGAAAGAAAGAAAGAAAGAAAAGAAAGAAAGGCGTTCTCCAAGCGGTGTTGAGCATCTAGCGGCGCACAATATCTGTGAAAAATATGGCTTCCAAGCTAGTTTAGCCAACAAAGCTGCATAGGCAAACAGGCAAAAACATTGTGAGCAATTCTATCTTTGCACCCAGGCCGCTCAGGGGAAAGCGCGCACGCAGTCCCCCACTACCACAAATTATGCAGTCGAGTTTCCCGCATTTGGGGAAATCGCAGGGGTCAGCACGCCCGCAGTGCAATGGGCGAGCCTCACCCTGGGAAAACCACCTTCTTGATCATGGTGTCTCCCCTGCCAGGTAAGTATGAGTTCCTCCCGCCCCGCCAGCCCCTCGCCTCTCCCCCGCACTGCCCTCCAACACACGGTGGCCCCACACCCCACCCCTGCCCCCCACCTCCGCCCAACACCCCGGCGACGCCTGTCAAGCTGCCAGGCTGCAAGCGGCAAAACAGGTCCGGGGGCGGGCGAGGGGAGCCCCCATCTGCCCCGGCTTCCCCCCCCACAATGCTTTGCATGCACATTCATTTGCATGTGCCCGCCCGCCTCTCGCGGCTGCCTTTGGGCAGCAATTCTGCACTTCTGCGCGGGCGACTGCAGCCCATGGGAGCTCCAGGGCATCCTGCCGTCCCCATGGGGGAAGAAGAAAAGGATTAAGCAAGTTTGGCCACGACCACCCCAACACGGCTTCATCGAAAAGACAGTAACAGTAGGCAAAAGTAGGCATATGAAAGCTTTGCGCCACTATTCCAAACCCCACCAGCTCTATGTGGCTCTGCTTATTGTACCTCATTCCTCGTCTGAAGAAGCGGGCGTGCACACGAAAGCTTGCGTTCGGAATAAAACTAAATTAAGAACATAAGAGAAGCCATGTTGGATCAGGCCAATGGCCCCTCCAGTCCAACACTCTGTGGCACACAATTTTTATACACACACACACACACACACACACACACACTGTGGCTAATAGCCACTGATGGACCTCTGCTCCATATTTTTATCTAACCCCTTCTTGAAGGTGGCCATGCTTGTGGCCGCCACCACCTCCTGTGGCAGTGAATTCCACATGTTAATCACCCTTGGGGTGAAGAAGGACTTCCTTTTATCCGTTTTAACCTGTCTGCCTCAGCAATTTCATCGAATGCCCACGAGTTCTTGTATTGTGAGAAAGGGAGAAAAGTACTTCTTTCTCTACCTTCTCCATCCCATGCATAATCTTGTAAATCTCTGTCATGTCACCCCGCAGTCGACGTTTCTCCAAGCTAAAGAGCCCCAAGCGTTTCAACCTTTCTTCATAGGGAAAGTGCTCCAGCCCTTTAATCATTCTAGTCGCCCTTTTCTGGACTTTCTCCAATGCTATAAAGGGGCAATCTTTAAAGGTGCAATCGACTCCTATTTTGAAAAAAACTTAGTTGGTCTTAAAGGTGCCCTTGTCTACTACTTTGTTCTGTTGCTTCAGACCAACCCGGCTGTCTACTGGGATCCCTCTATTAGGCAAAATTGAAAGCAGCAGGAAAACGTGACGGAGTGAAGCAACTCAGACAGCACATGCCCAAATAGGAAGAAAAAAGAGGAAATAACAAAACGTTCAGGTTTCTCTATCTTTGCACCCAGGCCGCTCAGGGGAAAGCGCGCACGCAGTCCCCCACTACCACAAATTATGCAGTCGAGTTTCCCGCATTTGGGGAAATCGCAGGGGTCAGCACGCCCGCAGTGCAATGGGCGAGCCTCACCCTGGGAAAACCACCTTCTTGATCATGGTGTCTCCCCTGCCAGGTAAGTATGAGTTCCTCCCGCCCCGCCAGCCCCTCGCCTCTCCCCCGCACTGCCCTCCAACACACGGTGGCCCCACACCCAACCCCTGCCCCCCACCTCCGCCCAACACCCCGGCGACGCCTGTCAAGCTGCCAGGCTGCAAGCGGCAAAACAGGTCCGGGGGCGGGCGAGGGGAGCCCCCATCTGCCCCTGGCTTCCCCCCCACAATGCTTTGCATGCACATTCATTTGCATGTGCCCGCCCTCCTCTTCTTCGCAGGCGGCTGCAAGCAACCCTTTCGGTGGCCTTTCCATTGGAGCTCCGGGAAGGCAGGGAGGAGTCTGGAGGCCGCATCCGGGAGGAAGAAAACCCAGAGGGGGCGGCTCTTGCTACGGTCTTGCAAATAAATCACAGGTGAAGAATCACGTTCTCCTCTGGATGCATCGTTTGCTTCCCCACCGCCTTCGTTTTCTCCCTTTGTCTGCTGTTGCTTTATCACACCCTTCTGCCAGCGGTTTAATAGGAGCTACTTCCAAGGAGACTTTTTAAAAATATTATTATTCAGCTTCTTCCTCTGCCAGCAGGCTCAGGGCAGGCTGCAACGGCATAGATCTAACACAAGGGCGGCCAAACTTGCTTAACCTAAGAGCCACACAGAACAAACGCCAGGCGTTTGAGAGCCACAAGACATGAACATCAGATGTTTGAGGGAAGGAACTTGAAAGCACCACAGGGCGGGAAGGAAGGAAGGTGGGAGGAATGGAGAGACAGAAAGAAAGCAACTTTAACTTTAAATTTTCAAAAAGTTCTATTCATTTCAGACAAAGAAGGGGATGAGGAAAAAAGAAAAAAAAACACTACATTCTGGTATTATTTTGCATAGAAATAAGAACATAAGAGAAGCCATGTTGGATCAGGCCAACGGCTCATCCAGTCCAACACTCTGTATCACACAGTGGCCAATAATTTATATATATACATATATATACACACTGTGGCTAATAGCCACTGATGGATCTCTGCTCCATATTTTTATCTAACCCCTACTTTTTGAAATATAGACCTTTTGTTAAAATTGTCTAGTAATTTTGACAATTCCAGTAAAGATAAATTTTATAATATAAAGTACAGGGGGGGGGGGGAGGAAAAAAATAAGTTCACATCAGAGTATCTTAAGAATCTTAGTTATCTAACCAGGCATAGAATTTCATCCAATATTTTCTTGCTTCTTCTTTAGATTTCCCAGCTAACAGCTGGGATAAGAAGTCCAACTCTGCTGTTTCCAAAACTTTTTCCACCAGATCCATTTTTGTGGGGACAGCAACTTTAACTTTAAATGCATTCCCCAAACTGTTGACTAGCTGGTCTTGGAGAAGTGATTTAAAGAGACAAATTCCTTCTCCAAGACAGCCAACAGGGTGGTGGGGCCTTTGAGAGCCCCATAATATGTGCGAAAGAGCCACATAATATGTGTGAAAGAGCCACATGTGGCTCCAGAGCCACAGTTTGGCCAACCCTGATCTAACACAACACCAACAATTAAAACATTCTGCCAATTAAAATTCAGTGCTCCAGTTTGCATTTCAGTGAATAATCCAATGTTGATTGCACCAGGAGTGGTTTTCTCCCAGCCTCTATGTGTGGACAGGTAGATGTGACTACAATGGGGGGAGGAGGAGGAAGAAGACGACATTAGATTTATATTCCGCCCTCCACTCAGAGTCTCAGAGCGGCTCACAATCTCCTATATCTTCCTCCCCCACAACAGACACCCTGTGAGGTGGGTGGGGCTGAGAGAGCTCTGATAGAAGCTGCCCTTTCAAGGACAACCTCTGCCAGAGCTATGGCTGACCCAAGGAGTAAGGAATCAAACCCGGTTCTCCCAGATAAGAGTCTGCATACTTAACCACTACACCAAACTAGAAGAGCAGATGAGATCGATATCAGTTGGAGAGAGGGCGGGTGTGACCTAGCAAAACATCCCTGAACTGCATGGGGGAGGCCAATCTCAGTTTGAATTCATGTGGCCTCAACCATGGGCCTGGAGGAACATCTATTTTACAGGCCCTATGGAACGGCACTGAGAGCCAGTTTGGTGTAGTGGTTAAGTGCGCAGACTCTTATGTGGGAGAACGGGGTTTGATTCCCCACTCCTCCACATACACCTGCTGATGTGACTTTGGATCAGCCACAAGTTCTCTCAATGCTCTTCTGCTCAAGAGCAGTTTCTGTCAGAGCTCTCTCAGCCCCACCTCTCTCACAGGCAGTATTCCCTCTAAGCTGCGGAGCAAAAATTCTGCTTTGTGAGCTACTGGCATTAAAGTTGCGAGCTACTGCATAAATTAAGTGTGCTCTGGGATCATCCTTCCTGAGCTGAGACAAAAATGTGTGAGCTGGAGGCTAAAAATCTGTGAGCTCGCTAGGGTTGCCAATCCCCAGGTGGGGGCAGGGGATCCCCTGGTTTGGAGGCCCTCCCCCCGCTTCAGGGTTGTCAGAAAGCGGGGGGAGGGGAGGGAAATGTCGGCTGGGAACTCTATTATTCCCTATGGAGATTTATTCCCATAGAAAATCATGGAGAATTGATCCGCAGGTATCTGGGGCTCTGCGGGGGCTGTTTTTTGGGGTAGAGGCACCAAATTTTCAGTATAGTATCTAGTGCTTCTCCTCAAAATACCCCCCAAGTTTCAAAAAGATTGGACCAGGGGGTCCAATTCTATGAGCCGCAAAAGAAGGTGCCCCATCCTTCATTATTTCCTATGGAAGGAAGGCATTGAAAAGGTGTGCCGTCCCTTTAAATGTGATGGCCAGAACTCCCTTTGGAGTTCAACTATGCTTGTCACAACCTTGATCTTGGCTCCACCCCCAAAGTCTCCTGGCTCCACCCCCAAAGTCCCCAGATATTTCTTGAATTGGACTTGGCAACCCTAGAGCTCGCTCACCCGAACTCAGCTTAGAGGTATGCTCACAGGGTATGTGTTGTGGGGAGAGGAGGGGAAAGGAGATTGTAAACTGCTCTGGGTAGCAAAGGGCGGGGTTTAAATCCAATCTCTTCTTCTTCTCTGCACTCAGTCCTACAGGGCCTGGCTCTCACTCGGGTGCCTGTTCTGCCAGGCTGAAAAAGCGCTGGCTCTGGTTGAGGCTAGTAGACTTCCTTCAGGCCAGGAATCACCGATAGATGTTGATTTGTAGAGTGTCATGCACTCTGGGGGACATACAGGGAGAAGCAGTCCTGAAGGTATGTTGGTCCAGGCTGCGAAGGGCTTTAAAGTTTAAAACCAGCATCTTGAACCTGACCTGGTCCTCGGCCGAAAGCCAGTGGAGCTGGTGGAGCACGGGCTATACGTGTGCTGTTTGTGGCGTCCCTGTAAGAACTCAGACCTCAGAGCAGGTCATAAGAACATCAGAGAAGCCATGTTAGATCAGGCCAATGGCCCATCCAGTCCAACACTCTGTGTCACACAGTGGCAAAAAAATTTTATACACACACACACACACACTGTGGCTCTCACAGCAGCTGCCCTTTCAAGTACAACCTCTGCCAGAGCTATGGCTGACCCAAGATATTGGATTTATATCCCACTCTATACTCTGAATCTCAGAGTGATCACGATCTCCTTTACCTTCCCCACCCCCACAACAGACACCCTGTGAGGTAGGTGGGACTGAGAGAGCTATTATAGCAGCTGCCCTTTCAAGGACAACTCCTGCGAGAGCTATGGCTGACCCAAGGCCATTCCAGCAGGTGCAAGTGGAGGAATGGGGAATCAAACCCGGTTCTCCCAGACAAGAATCCGCGCACTTAACCATGACTACACCAAACTGGCTCAACAGCTAATGTTGATGGGATGGGATGATAAATTGCACCCCATGGGCCTGGCAACAGCCCCCCACGGGACCCTGCTGGCTTAAGAATTCTTCTGCCTTTCTACTCTTCACCATGTCTTCCACTGCTGCTTGGAAGGTAGGCTGGAGATCTAATCCAGGAGGTGTCAAACCCATTTGTCATGAGGGCCGGCTCAGACACAAATGAGACCTTGTCAAGTCTGCCCAGGTGTGTCATAACATGTAATGCCAGGTAGGGGAGATATAGACTTTATAAAGGCTACTAGCATGCTTAAAAGATGTTTTTAATTTATTTATTTATTTATTTATTACTTTATATTTATATCCCGCCCTCTCCGCAAGCGGACTCAGGGCGGCTTACAATATTAAAAACTGAAAACATGCTTAAAAGATTAGCGCTCTTGCAATCTTTTGTTTGTTTAACGGTCTCTGATAACGGACACCTCTTGCTCTGAATTATTGCATCAAAATCTGGAGACGATGTCTGTGCTGCAGCAATCTCGAGTATGCTGTTCAGCTGCGTGCAAGTTGTAAACCTGGCAAAGCGAGCTGTGAGGCAGAAGGAAGCGAGAGAGAGGGAGAAGCAAGCAGACAACTGCCAGTCCCTCAGGGGCCTGATTTGGCCCTGGGCCACATGTCTGACATTCCTGATCGAAGCAGTCTGCAGCACAGAGCTTTTGGCCAGTCTGAGCATTGCCGCCCTATTTCATTCCTGTTTTCTTTCTCCAGTGTTTCCTGCCCCTGGAGGGTACGGGACATCCCACCCATTAAAAAGAATGGGATGAATACTGAAGACTTTGCATGTGCCAATGGGGAGGGAGGGCAGGAAAGGGCAAGGGGGGGAAAGTGTCTTATTCTTCCCATGTCCATTTCCTGAGAAACAGGGAGATGAGAAGCTCTGTTGCAGCAGGAAGGAGGTAACCCAATGGCTCTCCTACAGCTTCTCCTGCCCTGCTGCCATCTCTCTCAAGTTTTCAGCCCTTCCTCTTGCAACATTCTGGGAGACAGGCCTGAAGGACTCCCTGTCTCCCTAGGAGGCTCCCCCCAGAATTGCTGGTTCCAGATAGGAGGGGAGGGGGCAGGAGGAAGAGACTAGGCCCAAAGCCTGCTTCAAGTTTGGCAGCCTCTCCCTGCCGACTCACGGAGAACCCTAGCCTCAAATGGCATTTCTCCACAAACCCTCGCAGTCCAATAAAAGGAACTGATGACCTGAAGCTGAGCCAATCCCCCTGAAGTCTCCTCGCAGCTTCCCCAAGGTCTGTTTCGTTTTCTTCTAACGAAGCAGACAAGAAAAGCTGTCCAGGAACGTCCCCATCTGGAATAAATTCAGCCAGGCCCTGCCAAATCATGCCAGGTTTCAGCCAGAAAGAACCGTTTCCTCACAGTGTGGAATTCAACGACAGCACACCAGAGTGCGGTTGTACATACTGTGACACACAGGGGGCTCGGGGAGAATCGTGCCGGCCCATCCAAGTCCCCTCACCGTGGTTAGAAATACACACTCGCTCTCCAACCATCCTGCCCCTATGAATTTACTTCTCTGGTTTGGATGAAGATTATTATTAAATTTATGAATCGCCTCATCCCAGCCAATGCCGGGCTCCAGGCGAGGTACAACAAAAGGTACACACAGGCCCTGTGCGCACAGCGTGTTGAGTTCGTGTCAAACTGACCCGGTTCTGTTCTGAATATCTTTGTTCTGGATATTATCAATCAGACTGCAATTTGAACCGAATCGCTCCGCGGTGAAACCGTCTTCTGCCATCTACACGACGGCACTATGCAATTCTTTTCCCCTCCACTTTTATGTGCATGCGCATGGGTTAAAACATTATGTGGTTATGCAGTTATGCGCATATTGCTAAGTAGTAAAAAAAAGGGCGACCGTAAACTGGATGTCTGAGGCTCCTTTTGCTCTGGGACAGCCTTCAGACATCCGGAAGTTGGTCGAGAACTATCCAGACAGGGAAATTACGAGGTGAAACCGAAGAGCTCAAAAAACACTGCAAAGGAGCAAGTAACAAAATGCTCCGGTTTCGAGAAGGATTCTTGGAGGGGGGGGGGGCTACTACGAGTTAATACCGGGAGGCAGATGTTGTTGTCTGATCAGCCACTTTTAATCCAGTATGAAACAACAGCGACAACCGATTATACCGTGCGTCTGAACAGCCCCATAAAATCCATAAAACCAGTAATTTAAAAGAGTTGCAACCCAATGAACTAGGGTTGCCAAGCCCCAGGTGCGGGCAGGGGATCCCCCAGTTTGGAGGCCCTCACCCCGCTTCAGAGTTGTCAGAAAGTGGGGGGAGGGGAGGGAAATGTCTGCTGGGAACTCTGTTATTCCCTATGGAGAATTGATCCGCGGGTATCTGGGGCTCTGGGGGGCTGCTTTTTGGGGTAGAGGCACCAAATTTTCAGTATAGCATCTAGTGCCTCTCCCCAAAATACCCTCCAAGTTTCAAAAAGATTGGACCAGGGGGTCCAATTCTATGAGCCCCAAAAGAAGGTGCCCCTATCCTTCATTGTTTCCTATGGAAGGAAGGCATTGAAAAGGTGTGCCGTCCCTTTAAATGTGACAGCCAGAGCTCCCTTGGAGTTCAATTGTGCTTGTCACAGCCTTGATCTTGGCTCCACTCCTAATGTCTCCTGGCTCCACCCCCAAAGTCCCCAGATATTTCTTGAATTGGACTTGGCAACCCTACAATGATCCTACTTGATAGTGTGCTGTAATTCTGCTTTGCAGGCATTGGGAGTAGTAGAGGGGGGTGCCAGCCCGGCAGCCGTCGCTGTCCTCAAACAAAAGCCTGGAGGAACAACTCTGCTTTGCAGGCCCTGCGGTATTGTAAAAGATCCCGCAGGCCCTGGTGTCTTCCAGCAGAGAGTCCCACCAGGTTGGGGCCAGGCCTGAAAAAGTTCTGAACATGTGAACATATGAAGCTGCCTTGTACTGACTCAGACCTTTGGTCCATCAAAGTCAGTATTGTCTTCTCAGACTGGCAGCGGCTCTCCAGGGCCTCAAGCTGAGGTTTTCCACACCTATTTGCCTGGACCTTTTTTTGGAGATGCCGGGGATTGAACCTGGGACCTTCTGCTTCCCAAGCAGATGCTCTACCACTGAGCCACCATCCCTCCCTTGTTGAAGACAGCCAGACCTCTTTAGGGCCGGGGATCACCAGTAGATTTCGACCAGTTGAGCGCAATGCTCTTCCAGGGACATAGCGGAGGAGGCAGTCCTGTAGATACGTCGGTCCCAGACCGCGCAAGGCCTTAAAGGTCATCACCAAAACCTTGAATCTAACTCGGTACTCAACGGGAAACCACTGTAGTTAATGGGCAATCAATGTGAACAGAGAAATACAAATGGATGCATGGGAGCACCTTTGGAAGAATTCAATGAAGATATCAACTTGTCAAAGTATCGAAGAGAACTGTTTTAAGATGATGTATAGGTGGTATATGACTCCGAAAAAACTGGCTAAGATAAGTAAGAAACTGTTGGATAGATGTTGGAAATGTAAAAAACATGAAGGTTCTTTCTTCCATATGTGGTGGACATGTGAAAAAGCGAAAGAATTCTGGAAGATGATACAACAAGAAATCTCCAAAATTTTGGGCTATGACTTTAAGAAAACTGCAGAGACGTTTTTACTTGGATTACAATTAGAAAAATTTCCAAAAGAAGACAGGACTCTAATTTGGTACCTGCTATCAGCTGCTAGGACATTATACGCGCAGCTTTGGAAGCAAGAAAAAGTACCGGAGAAATGGGACTGGACCATGAAAGTTTTATCGTGGTGTGAAATGGACAAACTAACTAGAACACTAAGAGACTATGATTTAGAGATATTCAAAAGGGAGTGGAGAAAATTTAAAGGATATATGGAGAAAACTTGGAAAGTAAAGAAACATTGGACAATTTTTTAGTAGTAAGAATATATACATTGAACTTTAGCAGTTAGAAGTGCCTTTAATATTGATTTTGAATTTATAACCTCGGGGAAGTCAACATTGGAGGGAGGGCGGATGGAAATGTCATATGGGTTAATGCGAGAAAAAAAAAATTAAGAAATAGTTAAGTTTTGTAACCATATGCTACCAATAAATTGTTTAAACATGGAAGCCACTGTAGTTGACGTGGCACAGGTAGAATGTGTGTTTGTCCGTGGTGTTCAGCTTCTAAGGCAAACTGAAGACCCAGGCTAGTAAATACACGCACACCTTTTCTATCACAGCTAGAGGTATTTTTTTTTAATTTCTCACAAAAACATACAAGTGGAGAGTGACAGTGATCAGCAGGGAAGCGGGTTGGAACAAAAAACGTGTAGAAGAGCCGGCGTCCAACCTGTACACAACACATTACGGCGAGAGACTCTTCCGCAGCACCCGAAGAGAATTTCCCGGAATTCCAATGCCGCGGCACCCCACTAGCGTCACAACCCCCCCCGGAAGGAAAAGCTTTTTCCTGCAGCAGAGCTTATCTTGACGGTACAGAAGTTCTTCCGTTCTAAACATGGTTTAAAGTTTTGTTCTGTCACAAAACCAGTAAGTCCTGACAACTTCCAAAAGAGCAAAGGGACTACGGGGGGGGGGGGGGGGGGAGGAGAAACATCTCGTTTCCAGTCTTTGACCATTCAAAAAACGGAGTCCGTTGCCCAAAGCGCCTGCTTCCTACACCCCCTAACTCTGCCAGTCTTGAAAGCGGAAGCAGTCGCTCATGATCTTCCACACCGTGTTGTTGTTTGTGGTCTGCGCTGTTAACAAGAAGTTCTGGTTGAAGTAGCGTTTATTGCTGCCGTCAAACTTCACGATCCCGCAAGTCACGACAAGGACTGTGGCCTGGTTCAGAGTTGCTTGCTCTTCAAAGAGAAAAGAAGATGATGATGGTATTGGATTTATATCCCACTCTATACTCTGAATCTCAGAGCAGCCACAATCTCCTATACCTTCCCCCCCTCCACTTCCACAACAACAGATACCCTGGGAGGTAGGTGGGGCCGAGAGAGTTCTCACAGAAGCTGCCCTTTCAAGGACAACTCTGTGAGAGCTATGGCTGACCCAAGGCCATTCCAGCAGCTGCAAGTGAAGGAATGGGGAATCAAACCCGGTTGCCCCAGGTAAGAGTCTGTGCACTTAACCATTACACCAAACTGGAGGGGGGGAGACAGTGTTTATAATGTGCTGTTCCTCTCCACCATAAGAAGAAGAGAACCCTTAATCTCGCTTAAATGCAGAAGCGGGTGGTGAGCAGAGCTCCAGACTAAGGAGGGCTGGGGGCTCAAATCCCCCTTCTGCTGTGAAACTTGCCCTGCCTGAACTTCAACCAGTCAGCCAAACCTCCCAGAAGCCCTGGGAGGATAAAATGGAGCAGAGAACCGTGCCTGGCCGCCTTGGAGAATGGAAGGATTCCATTATTAAGCTGTGAACTTTAGGTCCAGAATACTGAGATGCAGAAATCGGGTTCCACTGAAGCAGCCTACTAGATGACTTTTGCAACTGACCAAGAGCACCACAATATCCGGAGTGGGAGTTTTACTGCCGCTTTATTGCTGCTTAACTGTGTTTACGATTCCCTCTAAGCTGAATCAGTGTGAGCTAGCTCACAATTTTTTAGCCTCCAGCTCACACATTTTTGTCTCAGCTCAAGAACAATGGCCCCACCAGAGCAAGCTAATTTATATGGTAGCTCACAATTTTAATGCCAGTTGCTCACAAAGTAGAATTTTTGCTCGCAAGACTCCACAACTTAGAGGGAACACTGGCTTGTCACCAACATTCCCTCTATGCTGCAGAGTTTTGTGAGCAAAAATTCTTTGAGAGCTACTGGCCTTAAAGTTGTGAGCTAATGCATAAAGTATTGGGCTCTGGGGTCATCCTTCCTGGGCTAAGACAAAAATGTGAGCCGGAGGCTAAAAATCTGCAAGCTAGCTCACGCTAACTCAGCTTAGAGGGAACACCGGCTGCCACTTTTCGTGACTTTGTATGTATTGATTTGATATTTGAACGACTGTTCCTTTGTTCTGTACTCAACTGCCTTATATGTTCACATATTTGTAAATTGTTTCAGGGTGTGAGCACGATAAATTTAAAAATCTTTGTTGTACACCGCCAATTTTATTGTATATTTTGCAATATAGCAATTTGCAGTGATTTCCTTGTGATGGTCATTACTTAGCGTGACTTTTTGGCTTGCTCTTCCCTACAGCCTTGGAGGAAGGGCAGGTTCTTGGTTATCTGAGCTCAGGTACTTGATGGTTGATGTGGTCACGCACTCTCAGCATGACCTACCTCTCAGGGCCTTTGTGAGGCTAAAAGGGAGGAGAGGAGAATGAGGTAAGCGGCTGTGGGGCTCCACTGGAGAGAAAAGCAGAGTTTGAGTGAAGTCAATATCCAAACATAGGAAAGACGTTTTTCTGGGTCCCGCAATGGGATTGACCTAAATGCCTCTGGAACTGCTCTCCTGTGACTCAGTGGAGAAATTCAAAACCACTCCTTGTCATACTTATTGGCTTCATTTGTACTGCATCTTTCTCCTCAGCGGAGAACCAAAGGGCCGACGTGCTTCTCCTCTCCTCCATTTTATCCTCCCTGCAACTGTGAGGTCGGTTCGGCCGAGAGAACGTGACTGGCCCAAGGTCACCTAGCAAGCTTCCATGGCACAAGCGGGGATTCGAACCTGGGCCTCCCAAAGTCCCAACACCTTTGACCACCACACTACAACGGTGTCGGTATTTCTTTTTTAAAGCTGCAATTTCCCACTGAAGCAGGGATGTCTGCACTTCAGACCACAAGAGAAGGCGTCAAACCCACAATCCCGCTGCTTACTTTGGAATCGAGCCATCTTCTCCGCAAGACTGGATTGATAAGGCCTGTCCCGACTCAGAGGGGTCTTACCAAATTGCTGCCACCGCTCTGGGTTAAGGGTTCCCCTTGAGAAGGCCCAGAGTCCCCTCCCAAGCCCTTCAGGCCTCCCTTAGCTAGGCCAAATAATGGGCGTGAGGACCAGGCAGAGTGAACAACAACAAAAAGGGTTATTCCAGTGCAATATAAATTAACAAGGTGCATCGACCAGTAAAAGGGTGAAGGGAAAATAAACAAATGCCCTAATGCGTCTATCTTACAGTCCATACTCTTACCAGCACTTACCCCCTTGGGTAAGGGTTTCTCCCCTGCTTCCAGCTCTCCAGGCTACAGCCTGCTTCCAGCTCAGCCTTCCAGGGAAAGCACCCCCACTTCCTGGGCTTGGCCTTTATATTCTCTTTCCAGGCCCCACCCCTCTCTGCGCCTGTTTCCCTCCAAACCCCTCGCTACCCAATCAGAGGGGATTCTGGGAGATGTAGGCTTTTCCCAGTAACTCCTAAGCAGGCTTCCCTGGGGCCTGCAGGCCTCACTAGGCCCAGGATCATGACAAGGCCTCTTACCGTGAACAGGCTGGCAGTCAAACAAGGTCACCTGGAACTCACTGGAAGGCAGCATTTCGAAAAAGTCAGCCAGAGCTTCTTGTCCAGAGATGGCATTCCCATTCCAGATTAATGTTGCTTTGTCCAGGTAAAGCCTGGTCAACACCTGAGAGACAAGAGGCAGAGCAAGAAACGTAAGACGAAATCCAGTCAGTCAAAGACGGGAACATGAGGCAGGGCCTTTTCAGTGGCAGCCCAACAACTGTGGAACAACCTCCCCAGGGAGGTGCACTTGGTCCCCTCGCTTTCAATTGGTTGAAGGTAGTTGAAGACTGTTTTATTCAAGACTGCATCTGATTAGGATATGAGAGCCGACAACAGACAGCTGGCTTGGGTGGCATGAAGCCACTGCAGAGAGCGCCGGCTGGAAATGGAGCAGCCAGGAGCCCCCACACAGCCTGCGGCCCGTCCACGGAACAGGGACGGGCTGTGTGCGCCCTGGATGAGCTTCCGGAGTGCTCATGCGCCTTTTGGTCGCTCCCCAAGTGCTTTTCAGCCACTCCCCAGGTGCTTCCCAGCCATCCGAACAGCCAGGAAGCGCCTCACAGCGGCTTTGATCCGGTTCAGTGTGATGGCCAAATGTAAATTGTAAGAAGACACTGAGTCTTGCTTACTCCACACAGATTGCAATTCCAAACCAGGACTCAAATGAGTCCTGGAATCCTGGTTTGTGGGATGGAAATAAAACCCGGCGTGCTAAGGTGCCTCGCCTTTGGGCATCACAGGAAGCGTTCAGTCAAGCTCCTTGCACTGATGGTGGGGTATAAATGTCCTTGTTCCCAGCTGGGGCTCAAGTGCAACCCGTCATGACATCCAAAGGCAGCCTAAGCTTCAATGGAATGGATGGGTCTTAGAAATCACACACAGAGAAATGGATGGGTCTTAGAAATCACATACAGAGGACAAGAACAAAATTATTTCTACTTCAGGCTTTAGGTCAAATGTGGTCAATGAATCTATTTTAAAAACATATGCATTTTGTGTTCTAACAGCAACCGAAAAACCAGTCCAGTATACTGGTTGTGACACATGCAAAGGACGCAGGAACAACCCACGTTACACTGCCTAATTAGTAGCTCAGCTTAAGATAGCACCAAATATCTAGTTTTTAAACTGATACTTGTTCATGTTTTTTTTATCGTTTTAACTGGAATTGTTTTTACCATAATTGTGAGCTGCCCAGAGTCCGCTTGTGGAGTGGACGGCATATAAATCCAAGGAAATAAATAAATAAAAATAAGCTGCTGACTGTTTCGTGGCTGCTTTTTGGATTTGCTCCCTGACACAGCTAACAGGATGTAAATACAATCCTACTCAGGCTTACTCCAGTCTACTGATTTTAATGGGCTTACATTGGAATAATTCACAGTCTTTATTTCACTCATATGAGCAAAAGTCTCAAGCGAATTCATTGGGGTAATTCTATATAGGACTTCACTGGCAGGGGAGAACTCTACACAACCAATTGCCCCACTTCAAAGGCAAAGCTGCTGGAAGGCTGCCTCCACACTTGAGAGGAGTTGAATGGAGCATAATGGCAGGGCCTCAGTTAATTACTCTCAGCATTCCACAATTAAGGATACATCTGCCCACCATTCTCCAATTCTGACATCTTTCTTTCCTTCGCTATGTTTTCCCTCGGAATTAACCCCAAACAAATGGTAACCATATAAACTAAGCTTGTTGTTCCTATTTGGTTCTTGAATCTGTTAAACATCTTCGTTATGCTGTATGCTAATTTACCGCTCACCTTTACCTGTATGCATGGACCGGTAATTTCCAATCCACTGTATCCAAAGAAGTGTGCACGCACACAAAATCTTACCCCTTGAATAAAACTGTTGTTAATTGTTGTAAATTGTTAATTATTGCAAATTGCAGAAAGTCACAGAACAACCAGCAAATTCCACAGAACAATCAGCACAGTCAACAACCATCTTCCTTATCTTCACACCCCTTCCAACCCTCCCAGCAATTAACACAGAACAATGGTCACATTCAACATCCAGTTTCCTTATCACTACCCTTCCAGGAAGCCCCACCAAACAATGGGCACATCCACAAACCAATTGCCCTTTCACCACACCCCCTTCAGCCTAGAAATAGCAGCTCTCCAGCAGCCCCGGCCTCACTCAATGCACAGCAGCCAAGGAGGTCAGAGCGCCTGCTCCGGCTGCAACGCCACTGAGGATGTTCTCCGCAGCTGAGAACGAAACGTCTGGAAGGAAAACTTTCTCCAGTAGAACACGGCACTTGAGCCCGAAAGATTCTACAAACCCCAAAGGTGTTACCAGCCATGAAAACCTGAAATCTTTGATAAAACTCTGTTGGTCTTAAAGGTGCCAATGGACTCAGACTTTGTTCATAAGACTGCACTGTTAAGGATACGGAAAAATGACTTGGTTTTGTGCGTTCGTTACCATACAAAGGACCCTAAACTAGATCAGCACAGCCCTGAAAGAAGCCGGCTAACAATCTCAGACAGATACCCTGAGATAATAATAATAATAATAAGATAAGCAGTGAATGCTGCTGTTCACGTATTTCCTACATACAAGAGCCACTGGGGATATACACACCCGCCGTCTTTTATCCATAGTTTCATAGTAAATGCTTGCAAATTCTTCAGCAGCTCTGCAAGCTTGATCCGCATTCGTTCTGAAGTCCTAAACAAGTAAAACACGCAGCCGTAAGTGACACTGGATTACTGCCATGCTGACGGTAAATCAAATGAAGCTGCTGGTACATTAAAAGTGACATGAGAAAGTGTCCAACCATACACCTTTGCAAACAAAATATACAAACCTGAAAACTTCCCCTTGGCTTTTAAAAAAATCCATTCGACTTTTAAAAGCAATTTTAACATAAATTGTATTAATAATACAACGTAATTCAACAATCTTGTCACCCTTTTGGTGGCAAAATTTATAGGAGCGACCATTAAATATCAGGGACATAAGGCCTTTTTATTTTAATCCGTGCTTAAGGCAATAGCTGTATGAGCAATACTAGATAAATACAACGTGACGATTGCAGTAATAAACCCAACAAAGAAAAACTAACTGTAAAAAACCCAAACCCATAAATGAAAACAAGTGATTAATCATCATTCCACAACCGTCCTTATTAGTTTTATTCCTGATTTTCCTGAACAGAAGCTGCCTGTGATTCTATGAATCAAATTCCACCAAATAAATTTATGACCTTTGAGAAGCAGGACTGGGTGGGAGATCCTTTCACAACATGATTCTTCTGCTTCACTTAAATTTTTGCTTATGAGTTGTAAATCGGAGGGATCTCCAGTGTTTCCCTAGGAGGAAATGGCATTATACCTGTCTGAGGTTCCACCCCTCCTCAAACCCCACCCATTGCACGCCGCTTCCCGACTCCAGTCTCAACGAACAAATTGTCGGACATCAATATAGGACTGGTTGTTTCGGGAGTATTTTTGCTTTGCACTTTGTGATACACTGCATTTTCTATGAATAATTTGTTATATAAATAATTGAATTTCTAAGGATTTGAGGTTGATTTAATGTGAATGCCTGTGTGGCTCTCTCCTCCTGCTCTACCTTTTCACGTTACTCTGTTTGGTTGCTATAGTCTCCAGGTGAGCGCTGGAAATCACTCAGAATTACAACTGCTCTCCAGATGCCAGAGATCAGCTCACCTTGAGGTGGGGGGGAAGTGAATGCCTTCATTTGGGTGGGTGGGAAGACAGCAAGAGTGGCAGACACTTGCCCAGAGGCCTTGAGTGGTACCTTTCCACGTTGATGGGAAATTCCTGGAGATTCTGTGATGGACTTTGAGGAGGGCATAGGAGTTAGGGCTTCAGAGTGGGGTCTGCTGGACCCAGGTCCTCGCTGTGGAAGTTGACTGACTGATTTCAGATGCTATGCTGAAAATACCTCAAAGAACTGCCCTTCCACCCGAGACTTACAGATCAGTTTTCCATTGTACCCTATGGGAATCGGTCTCCACAGGGAATAATGGAGTGCTCAGCAGACATTTCCTCCCCCGCTCCCGCTTTCTGATAACCCTGGAGCGGGGTGGGGGGTGGGGCAAGGGCCTTCAAACCGAGAGATCCCCTGCCCCCACCTGGAGATTGCTAAGGCAGAGAGGTCACTTGTAGGATAAAGACAGCACAACTAAAGTTATAGTGACCGAATAACAAAAAATGCATTGAAACAAAATCATACAATTATGTTCAATAGAAGACTAAGCAGCAATAGCAATTCCCCCAACGTTTCACAGTCCCATCCAAGGAGTCCCAAGGAACAGGAGGTCGACTTGATTCTTCCTGCTTCGAATCCTCTTCTGGCATAGGGGGCTCCAACCACAAGGCTCAACCAAAGGCAAAAGCTCAGAAAAAATATCAAAGCCTTTCTGATGCATCAATAAATTGCAAAAAGTTGCAAAACCCACAAGGCCTTGAGCCTTTTGGAGTTTGGTGCCGTTTTGAAATCTTACTGGAGACTTTCTGTCCCATTTGCCCATTGGGAATTCTATTCTATGCTCCTACCTGGCCACAAATATTGTTTGCCTTTGAGGTGCAACTTGAACATAAGAGAAGCCATGTTGGATCAGGCCAGTGGCCCCTCCAGTCCAACACTCTGTGTCACATAAGAACATAAGAGAAGCCATATTGGATCAGGCCAGTGGCCCCTCCAGTCCAACACTGTGTCACATAAGAACATAAGAGAAGCCCTGTTGGGTCAGGCCAGTGGCCCCTCCAGTCCAACACTCTGTGTCACATAAGAACATAAGAGAAGCCCTGTTGGGTCAGGCCAGTGGCCCATCCAGACCAGCACTCTGTGTCACATAAGAACATAAGAGAAGCCCTGTTGGATCAGGCCAGTGGCCCCTCCAGCCCAACACTCTGTGTCACATAAGAACATAAGAGAAGCCATGTTGGGTCAGCCCAAAATTTCTGTCCCATTTGCCCATTGGGAATTCTATTGGGAATTCAGTGCTTTGCACGCACTGAAAAAGAATCTTCTGGGTTTTGCAGCTTTTTGCAAGTTATTGATGCATCAGAAGCACTTTAATATTTTATCTGACCTTTTGCCTTTGGTTGAGCTATGTGGTTGGAGAGGATTCGAATGCTAGACCAGGATTCGAAGCAGGAATAATCAAGTCGACCTCCTGTTCACTAGGACTCCTTTGATGGGGACTTAGTGGATCATAAGCTGAACATGAGTCAACAGTGTGATGCGGTGGCTAAAAAGGCAGATGCAATTTTGGGTTGTATCAACAGAAGTATAGTGTCCAGATCACGTAATGCTTTACTCTGCTCTGGTAAGACCTCACCTGGAGTATTGTGTTCAGTTTTGGGCACCACAATTTAAGAAGGATCTAGACAAACTGGAACGGGTCCAGAGGAGGGCGACAAAGATGGTGAGGGGTCTGGAGACCACGTCCTATGAGGAAAGGATGAAGGAGCTGGGGATTTTTAGCCTGGAGAGGAGGCGGCTGAGAGGTGATAGGATCACCATCTTCAAGTCCTTGAAAGGCTGTCCTATATAGGATGGGGTGGAATTGTTTTCTGTGTACCCGGAAGGTAGTACAAGAACGAGTGGGTTGAAATTAAATCAAAAGAGTTTCTAGCTCAATATTAGGAAGAATTTCCTGACCATTAGAGCGATTCCTCAGTGGAACAGGCTTCCTCGGGAGGTGGTGGACTCTCCTTCCTTGGAGCTTTTTCAACAGAGCTAGATGGCCATCTGTCAGCAATGAAGATCCTGTGAATTTAGGGGGAGGTGTTTGTGAGTTTCCTGCCTTGTGCAGGGGGTTGGACTAGATGACCCTGGAGGTCCCTTCCAACTCTAGGATTCTATGACCGTTAGAGTGATTCCTCAGTGGAACAGGCTTCCTCCATGGGAGGTGGTGGGCTCTCCTTCCTTGGAGGTTTTTAGACAGAAGCTAGATGGCTGTCTGACAGCAATGAGGATCCTGTTAATTTAGCTCCGCCCTCCAGTTTCCTGCCTTGTGCAGGGGGTTGGACTAGATGACCCTGGAAGTCCCTTCCCACTCTTCTAGGTTTTTCAATACAGGCTAGATGGCCCTCTGACAGCAATGAAGTTTCTGTGAATTTAGGAAGAGGTGTTGGTGAGTTTCCTGCCGTGCAGGGGGCTGGACTAGATGACCCTGGAGGTCCCTTCCAGCTCTAGGATTCTATGATTCTATGACTGTTAGAGCGGTTTCTCAGTGGAACAGGCTTTCCCGGGAGGTGGTGGCCTCTCCTTCCTTGGAGGTTTTTCAACAGAGGCTAGATGGCCATCTGACAGCAATGAGGATCCTGTGAATTTAGGGGGAGGTCTTTGTGAGTTTCCTGCCTTGTGCAGGGGGTTGGACTAGATGACCCTGGGGGATCCCTTCCAACTCGGGAAGTGGTGGGCTCTCCTTCCTTGGAGGTTTTTCAACAGAGGCTAGATAGCCATCTGACAGCAATGAGGATCCTGTGAATTTAGGGGGAGGTGTTTGTGAGTTTCCTGCCTTGTGTAGGGGGTTGGACTAGATGACCCTGGAGGTCCCTTCCAACTCTGTGATTCTATGAACTGCCTGACCGTTAGAGCGATTCCTCAGTGGAACAGGCTTCCTCCTCGGGAGGTGGTGGGCTCTCCTTCCTTGGAGGTTTTTAGACAGAAGCTAGATGGCCGTCTGACAGCAATGTGGATCCTGTTAATTTAGCTCCGCCCACCAGTTTCCTGCCTTGTGCAGGGGGTTGGACTAGATGGCCCTGGAAGTCCCTTCCCACTCTTCTAGGTTTTTCAATACAGGCTAGATGGCCCTCTGACAGCAATGAAGTTTCTGTGAATTTAGGAAGAGGTGTTGGTGAGTTTCCTGCCTTGTGCAGGGGGCTGGACTAGATGACCTTGGAGGTCCCTTCCAGCTCTAGGATTCTATGATTCTATGACTGTTAGAGCGGTTTCTCAGTGGAACAGGCTTTCCCGGGAGGTGGTGGCCTCTCCTTCCTTGGAGGTTTTTCAAGAAAGGCTAGATGGTCCTCTGACAGCAATGAAGATCCTGTGAATTCAGGGGGAGGTCTTTGTGAGTTTCCTGCCTTCTGCAGGGGGTTGGACTAGATGACCCTGGAGGTCCCTTCCAACTCTAGGATTCTATGATTCTATGACTGTTAGAGCGGTTTCTCAGTGGAACAGGCTTTCCCGGGAGGTGGTGGGCTCTCCTTCCTTGGAGGTTTTTCAACAGAGGCTAGATGGCCATCTGACAGCAATGAGGATCCTGTGAATTTAGGGGGAGGTCTTTGTGAGTTTCCTGCCTTGTGCAGGGGGTTGGACTAGATGACCCTGGGGGGTCCCTTCCAACTCGGGAAGTGGTGGGCTCTCCTTCCTTGGAGGTTTTTCAACAGAGGCTAGATAGCCATCTGACAGCAATGAGGATCCTGTGAATTTAGGGGGAGGTGTTTGTGAGTTTCCTGCCTTGTGTAGGGGGTTGGACTAGATGACCCTGGAAGTCCCTTACAACTCTGTGATTCTATGACCTGCCTGACCGTTAGAGCGATTCCTCAGTGGAACAGGCTTCCTCCTCGGGAGGTGGTGGGCTCTCCTTCCTTGGAGGTTTTTAGACAGAAGCTAAATGGCCGTCTGACAGCAATGTGGATCCTGTTAATTTAGCTCCGCCCACCAGTTTCCTGCCTTGTGCAGGGGGTTGGACTAGATGGCCCTGGAGGTCCCTTCCCACTCTTCTAGGTTTTTCAACAGAGGCTAGATGGCTATCTGACAGAAATGAGGATCCTGTGAATTTAGGGGGAGGTGATGGTGAGTTTCCTGCCTTGTGCAGGGGGTTGGACTAGATGACCCTGGAGGTCCCTTCCAACTCTAGGATTCTGATTCTATGACTGTTAGAGCGGTTCCTCAGTGGAACAGGCTATCCCAGAAGGTGGTGGGCTCTCCTTCCTTGGAGGTTTTTCAACAGAGGCTAGATGGCCACCTGACAGCAATGAGGATCCTGTGAATTTAGGGGGAGGTCTTGTGCTGGGGGTTGGACTAGATGACCCTGGGGGGTCCCTTCCAACTCAGGAGGTGGTGGGCTCTCCTTCCTTGGAGGTTTATAGACAGAAGCTATATGGCTGTCTGACAGCAATGAGGATCCTGTTAATTTAGCTCCGCCCTCCAGTTTCCTGCCTTGTGCAGGGGGTTGGACTAGATGACCCTGGAGGTCCCTTCCCACTCTTCTAGGTTTTTCAATACAGGCTAGATGGCCCTCTGACAGCAATGAAGTTTCTGTGAATTTAGGAAGAGGTGTTGGTGAGTTTCCTGCCTTGTGCAGGGGGTTGGACTAGATGACCCTGGAGGTCCCTTCCAACTCTAGGATTCTGATTCTATGACTGTTAGAGCGGTTCCTCAGTGGAACAGGCTTTCCCGGGAGGTGGTGGGCTCTCCTTCCTTGGAGGTTTTTCAACAGAGGCTAGATGGCCATCTGACAGCAATGAGGATCCTGTGAATTTAGGGGGAGGTCTTGTGCAGGGGGTTGGACTAGATGACCCTGGTGGGTCCCTTCCAACTCAGGAGGTGGTGGGCTCTCCTTCCTTGGAGGTTTTTAGACAGAAGCTATATGGCTGTCTGACAGCAATGAGGATCCTGTTAATTTAGCTCCGCCCTCCAGTTTCCTGCCTTGTGCAGGGGGTTGGACTAGATGACCCTGGAGGTCCCTTCCCACTCTTCTAGGTTTTTCAATACAGGCTAGATGGCCCTCTGACAGCAATGAAGTTTCTGTGAATTTAGGAAGAGGTGTTGGTGAGTTTCCTGCCTTGTGCAGGGGGTTGGACTAGATGACCCTAGAGGTCCCTTCCAATTCTGTGATTCTATGAACTTGGGAGGAATTCCTATTTACTCTTGAACTTGCTATTTAGTCTTCTACTGAACACATCTGTATGATTTTGTTTCAATGCATTCTTAGTTATTCGGTCTTTGCCCACTTGGGGACTGAGAGCCCGACGGAGACCCTCTTCTCCGCCTCCCCACTCACCACAGCGCCGGCCATGGCAGCGTCGTTCGGGTCCGCCCAAAGGACCGCGATCCCGGCCGCACCACGAGTGCCAGAAGCCCGGCAGGACCTACCGAGGACCAGGCCGCCGCCGCGGGGGAAACAGGAAGATCCGCCCTCCACTTCCGCTCTTCGTGGTGCGACTCCGAGCGAGGTCCGAAGTGCGGCGCGGAGGCGTGGCCGACAGTTCCGGTGTAGGGCAGGTTCCGACTTCGACGCAGGGTTGAAGGGGTGAGAGAGCAGGGCATGGGGGACGAGTGCGGAGGGCCACCCGGCGGAGCGGTGGAAATTTCTTGTTCTTCCCCCTCCTCCTCCTGAGGGGAAGAAAGCAGCTGGGGAGGGCTCACCATAGAGTTGGAGCGGCCTAGAGCAGGGCTCGGAAGGCCTCACTTCCGGTATTCTGGGGAGGAGGGGTCGCGGTTTCCTTTCCCTTGACCGAAAGAAGAAAGTTTATTTGATTGAGGGTTGCCAAGTCCAATTCAAGAAATATCTGGGGACTTTGGGGGTGGAGCCAGGAGACATTGGGGGTGGAGCCAGGAGCAAGGGTGTGACAAGCATAATTTGAACTCCAAAAGGAGTTCTGGCATCACATTTAAAGGTCATCTTGGCGGTCCCAGCCTTTTAAATGCCTTTCCTCCATTGGAAATAATGCAGGATAGGAGCATCTTTTGTTGAGGCTCATAGAATTGGAAACACCACCACCCCAGCCAATCTTTTTGAAACCTGGGGGGATATTTTGGGGAGAGGCACTGAATGCTATACTGAAAATTTGGTGCCTTTACCTTAAAAAGCAGAGCCCCAGATACTTGCGGATCAATTCTCCATTATTTCCTATGGGAATAAGTCTCCATAGGGGATAATGGTGTTCCCAGCAGACATTTCCCTTCCCTTCCCCACGCTCTCTGATGACCCTGAAGCGGGGGGAGGGCCTCCAAACCGGGGGATCCCCTGTCCACACCTGGGGATTGGCAGCCCTAATTTGATTCCGAAAGGAAGTTGGTGCTGTGTGTCGCTCTAGCCTCCTCAGTCCCAGGGTGTGGCTGCGGAAGAAATCATGGGATGACCGTTTTTGGCTGGAGGCTGCATAAGGTGGGCAGCTGCAGGTTGGGAAATACCTGGAGATCTTGGGGGTGGAGCCTGAGGCGGGCAGAGGCTGGGGAGGGGAGGGACTTCAGTAGGGTACCATGCCACATAGAGTCTACCTTCCAAAGTAGCCATTTTCTCTAGGTGAACTGATTTCTATCGCCCGGAGCTCAGTTATCAGTGTTCCCTCTAAGCTGAGTTAGCATGAGCTAGCTCACAGATCTTTACCCTTCAGCTCACACATTTTTGTCTTAGCTCAGGAGAAAGAGCCCCAGCGCACAATAATTGATGCAGTAGCTTACAACTTTAATACCAGTGGCTCACAAAGTCCAATCTTTGCTCACAAGACTCTGCAGCTTAGAGGGAACATGGGTTGTAATTCCAGGAGATAGCCAGCCACCTCCTGGAGATTTGGCAAGCAAGTGAAATACACGGAAGGGAGAAAGATACAAAGGCAAGCCGCCATGCAGAATGTCCCACAAACTTCAAAACACTCCAAAGACTTGGAACTCAATATCGAAATGTTTTTCAAAATATTCATATGGAACACGAATTCATGCAGAAACAGAACATAAAAAAGCAGGATAAACAAACCGAAATCATTCACACTCTTAAAGACCCAGCCCTCCGGCTGTAGTTTGTTTTATTCTTTCCTCAGTGTTTTTTTTCTGCTTGACCATATAATTGGTAAAGAAGACAGAACACCTTGAGGTGTCTCTCTGTGCCAAGACTAGTCTGAAGATTCTTTGATGTATAATACATTCTTATAAAAGTTCATGGACACAAACAGGCTTCTCTAGAAACCTCAAGCCTGTCACATAAGAACATAAGAGAAGCCATGTTGGATCAGGCCAACGGCCCATCCAGTCCAACACTCCGTGTCACACAGTGGCCAAAAATTTTATAGATACACACACATTGTGGCTAATAGCCACTGATGGACCTGTGCTCCATATTTTTATTTAAACCCCTCTTGAAGGTGGCTATGCTTGTAGCCGCCACCACCTCCTGTGGCAGTGAATTCCACATGTTAATCACCCTTTGGGTGAAGAAGGACTTCCTTTTATCCGTTTTAACCTGTCCGCTCAGCAATTTCATTTTTTAGCAGATTAAAAGAGTAAAAGTTGGGGGCCGGGGTTTGTTAGTTTATGTTAACTGAGCTGAAACAACAACGAAGGGTAAGTAAGTTGGAAGAGCAGATTGATGACCAGGCACTAAACCCATTAAGTAGCCTGGGCGTTAAGTGCAATAAATGAGAGTCTGTTGTAATGTGAGCTCTGGGTTAAAATGAGGGGATAGGTTTCTTGGAGGCTTGATTTAAACATGTAGCGCACACATAAACATGATTCTAGTTCGTCATTAGAAAAAAAAGAATACATTAAAATATAGTGGAGGATGGTTAGTATATGCAATGAGATAATCAGATAATAATTAGATGAGGAACGGCCAAAGAATAAATACAACTGTTTAGATAAAAAAAGCATCTAGTTGCCGTTAAAGAGGGAAATCATTGAAACTAATTCTATCTTTGCAACCAGGCCGATCAGGGGAAAGCGCGCACGCAGTCCCCCACTACCACAAATTATGCAGTCGAGTTTCCCGCATTTGGGGAAATCGCAGGGGTCAGCACGCCCGCAGTGCAATGGGCGAGCCTCACCCTGGGAAAACCACCTTCTTGATCATGGTGTCTCCCCTGCCAGGTAAGTATGAGTTCCTCCCGCCCCGCCAGCCCCTCGCCTCTCCCCCGCACTGCCCTCCAACACACGGTGGCCCCACACCCCACCCCCGCCCCCCAGCTCCGCCCAACACCCCGGCGACGCCTGTCAAGCTGCCAGGCTGCAAGCGGCAAAATAGGTCCGGGGGCGGGCGAGGGGAGCCCCCATCTGCCCCTGGCTTCCCCCCCACAATGCTTTGCATGTAGGTTCATTTGCATGTGCCCGCCCAGCTCTCGGCTCTTCTGCGCAGGCCCCTTCGGAAGCCTTCTGCCCATTGGAGCTCCGGGAAGGCAGGGAGGAGTCTCCGGGCAGCCTCCGCCCCCCTCCGCAAAGAAGAAAGCACAGAGGGGGTCGCTCTTGCTAGGCTCTTAAAGGAAAGGTCCCCTGTGCAAGCGCCCGTCGTTTCCGACTCTGGGGTGACGTTGCTTTCACAACGTTTTCACGGCAGACTTTTTACGGGGTGGTTTGTCACTTCCCCCCCAACAAGCTGGGGACTCCTTTGACCGACCCCGAAGTATGGAAAGCTGAGTCAACCTCGAGCCGGCTATCTGAAAACCCAGCTTCCGTCGGGGATCGAACTCAAGCCGTGAGCAGAGAGTTCAGATCACAGTACTGCAGTACTGCTGCTTTTACCACTCCGTGCCACGGGGCCGCTAGGCTCTTAAAGAGGACACAAGAAAACAAAGCTTGAGCCCCGGGGGTTGGGGGTGGGGGGACTTTTCAGACCGACAACGTTTAATTCTGGGCATCAGCTTGCTTATCTTCCAACATTATATGCCATCAATCGTCAGCAACTGTTCTACAAATGGACCTAAATCTGAAATTAAAAACTACAACACACACAAACACACATACAGTGGGATAACATTTTGATTTTCCAGGTCATTCCACTGCTGACCTAAAAGTGGCAGTCTTTAAACAAAGAAATTTGAAGGAGATATTACATCACATTGCTGGACTTGAGTTCATTCACAGGTTCAGAAGGGAGCCCACTGGGCCAAAAAGGGATTCTTCTTACTACTAAAGGATTCTTATCTTACTACAGGTGCTAATTTTCAACCCCCAGGCATTTCCCCTCTGCTCTAATCAAGCTGCTTACAGCATGCAGGGTACCTTGGCATCCTTTAGAAGCTCTTTTACAACACCCCTCCCACCTTCTTATTAGTATAAAAGGACTCGGAGATCTCTATTTCTACTCATGGCTGACTAGACAGGGAGCTCTTTGACTCTTTGAAAGCTTACATCCTGAAAATCTTGGTGGTTTCTAAAGGTCTACTAGACTAAAAAATTGTTCTGCAACTTTCTTCTTGTCAGCTTTCTCCATTGTCCAATTCCTAACAGAGTAATGGGGAATACTGTGGCATCAATCGTCTTGACCTCGGTTGCCAGAGATGCATCCTGACATGGATCTTTTCTGGCTTCTTCATGGCTTCCCATCTCAGTCTTAGATAGGCAGTGGTCAAAGGATTAAAACACAAGGCAAAGATGAAGGATGTAAAGTAATATTATGTGTTTGTATAATTTAGGTAAATATAAACTTTGCGAAAAGGAAATTTGCATAAACACCTACATCCTGTTACATGTAAGCTTCTTCATCAGCTTGGCTCAGCTTTCCCTAAGAGAGGACAATCAACAGGATGCTTCTCTTCTGTCTAGGAATCTTCTCTCTTGTGAAGTAATAGCATTGCTCAGATTTGCATTTCCCCCTGCTTCTGTGTGCTCCGCAGATGTGGGATAACAGTGGTGCCGTCTGTGTGTCCTGGGAATGCTTCACGCCTTGCTTTTGGGTTAAGAGTATTTCTAACAAATGCATCAAAAGCTGCACATCTTTACCTGGGATCATACAGTCTGTTTTCCTGGGCATTATTTAAAGCAGGGGTGGTCAAACTGGCAACATAACAGCTACATAGAATAAATGTCAGATGTTTGAGAGCTGCAGACATGAACATCATGTCTCCCTCCCTCCTTTCCCTCTTCCCTTCCCTCCCTCCTCCTTTCCCTCCTTCCTCCCTTCACTCCTCCCTCCTTCCTTCCTTTGCTCCTTCTTTCCCTCCTCCCTTCCTTATTTCCTTCCTCCCTTCCTTCGCTCCTTCTTTCCCTCTTCCCTCCCTTATTTCTCCCTCCCTCTTTTCTTTCCTTCCCTCCTTCCTTCCTTTGCTCCTTTCCCTCCTCCCTCCTTTATTTCCTCCCTCCCTTCCATCCCTCTTTCCCTCCTTCCTTTGCTCCTTCTTTCCCTCCTCACTCATTTCCTCCCTCCGTCCTTCCTTATTTCCTTCCTCCCGCCCTTCCCTTCCTTATTTCCTTCCTTCTCTCCTTCCTTCCCTCCTCACTCATTTCCTCCCTCCATCCTTCCTTATTTCCTTCCTTCCTTCCCTTCTTTCCCTCCTCCTTCCTTTCTTTCTTCCCTTCCTCCCTTCCCTCCCTCATTCTTTCCTTTCTTCCCTTCCTTCCTTTCCTCCCTCCTTCTTCATTCTTTCTTTCCTTCCTGCCCTCCTTCCTTATTTCCTTCCTCCCTCCCTCCTTCCTTCCCTCCTTCCTTCTTTCCTCCCTCCTTCTTCCCTTCCTTCCTCCTTCCTTATTTCCTTCCCTCCCTCCTTCCTTCTTTCCCTCCCTCCTTTCTTTCTTTCCTTCCCTCCTTCTTTCCTCCCTTTCTCCTTTCATTCCTCCCCTCCTTTCCCTCCCTCCTTCTTTCCTCCCTTTCTCCTTCTTCCCTCCTTCCTTCCTTCCCTCCTTCTTCCCTCCCTTTCTCCTTTCCTTTCTCCCCTCCTTTCCCTCCCTCCTTCATTCTTTCCTCCCTTTCTCCTTCCTTCCTTCTTCCCCTCCTTCCTCCTTCTTCCCTTTCTTCCTCCTTCTTTCCCTCCCTCCTTCATTCTTTCCTCCCTCCCTTCCTTCCTCCTTCTTTCCTTCCTTCCTTCCCTTCTTTCCTTCTTCCCTTCCTTCCTCCTTCTTTCCCTCCCTCCTTCATTCTTTCCTCCCTTTCTCCTTCTTTCCTTCTTTCCCTTCTTTCCTTCTTCCCCTCCTTCCTCCCTTCCTTCCTCCTTCTTTCCTTTCCTCCTCCCTTCTTTCCCCCCTCTCTCCTTCTTTGCTTCCTTCCTCCCCTCCTCCTCCCCTCCTTCCTCCCTCTCTCCTTCTTTGCTTCCTTCCCCTCCTGGGCTCTGTCCTGTCTTGGCTGTGCAGCGTTGCAGGGCGCGGGCAGCCGGGCCTCGGGAGGGGGCGGGGCGTGCAGGGGGGTCGGCGGGGCGGGGCCGAGCGGGGCAGGTAGGCCTGCAGGCCCCGCCCCCTCCCTCCCCTGCCCGGCGCGGCCTCTCCTCCCTCTCCTCTCCTCTCCTCTCCTCTCCTCCCGGCGGCGGCGGCGGCTGCGCGCTGCGGTTCTGCGCTCTCATCATGGCGGCGCGGAGCCATGTGCAGGACCCCAACGACCGGCGCCTGCGGCCCATCTACGGTAGCCGCCGCGCGGGAGGGGAGGGGAGGGGAGGAGGGCGCCGGGGGCGGGGGCGGGGGGGCGGGATCCTGACCGGGGCCTTCTTCTGGGGGGGGGGGAGGATCCCCCAAAGGCCGCTTGGCGGGAGCTGGAGCGGGGAGGGCTCCGCAGGGGGGTTTCGAGAAGGGGGCCGCAGAAGCCCCGGATGAAATACTTGCAGGGGGGGGGGCTGGAGGCAGGTTTTTCAACACAGTTCCTGGGGGGGGGGGGGGAGGGAGGGAGGGATGCATATTGAAGAATCTCAGTCGCTTTCTTGTGGGAGATTTCTTTGCAATTGAGCGACATACGAGTGTGTAATGGATTTGGAGGGGGGGGGTGTAAAAACCAGTGACCTTAATTGGATCGGAGACTACAGATTGGAGGGGGTGGGGCTTTATTTGTGAAATATGAATGTAAACCTCCTTTTTCCTATTTACAGGTTAATGGTGGGTTTGATGTGTGAAGTCTGGATATGTAACTCTGCGCTCTGTTTAAATGTGTCAGGATATGGGTCCTTGTGTATTTTATTTTGTCAAATTTATATCCTGCCCTCCCCTGGCTTCTTAGAGGAGTTCAGGAAAAAAGTGTGTGTTGGGGTTAGAGTGTGTTAGGGTGAGAGAGTAGGTCAGGCAATGAGCACAAAAAGAAAGCAGAGTTCCAGGAGTGGTGGGTGGTCTGCCCCCCCCCCCCGCCCCGTATTTTGCAGAATTTTAAGGTTTGGGGGCTCCCTTCCCATTCTGCTTTTGCACTCCATATAGCAGTAAACCCAGACTGGGAAGGCCTTTACAGGCCATGCAAAGGGTTGTTGTGCAGTTGGGAATTTCCAAGCCTAATTTCTTTATCAGGAAGGCTCCACAAAATGTTTGTGTAACACTGTGTGTACACACATGACCTTTGTATTGTTTCCCTCTTGATGCTCTGGGTACAGGATGGATTCCTAGATGTCAGTATTATTTCCTTGCTTCAGGGTATGTGTTTGCTATCCTCCTGTTTGTATCTGTCCTTACCTCTACTTTAGGCTGTCGTTGTTGCATGAAACTTTTCAGATCTTGGCATCTTCAAGTTGTGCAGGTCTCTACAAATTTTTACATGTATTTTTTTAGCGATTTTTAATGTCTTAAAGTGTTGTCATGTTGTAAGCTGCCCTGAGCCCATTCGTGGGGTAGGGCAGAATATAAATTTACAAAATAAATAACGTGTTTTAACTACAATACTCTTCCGTGGGTCATGCACTTTGTTAATTGGTGTGTGTCCTACCCTCCATCCCTAACAGTAAAACTTGCAACACAAGCTGAACTCTTGTCTCTTCAGGAAATTGCTCTGTAGTATTCCAGATTTGTTACCCACTGTTCTTTTTCTACCTTCGTTGGGAAGTGTGTTAGCTAAGAACGTGGAGTGCTTTGCTGTATACTTTTGTAAATCCTGCCTAAGGAAGATAAAACATAGTCTGAGAGCTTTCAAAATTTTTAACAGTGAAGAAAGTTCAGCCCATGTCGGAGACCGCAGTTAGCTTAGCCAGTATAAAATGAAGAAAACTAAACTCCTGGGTAAAGTTTCCTGCGGACTTGGAGGTTTGAATTGAAGTTCGACTGGAGCGTGTGCTGCTTGAAATGATATCAGTAGGATGGGGTTGGGAGTACAAGTATGTGTGTCTTGTGTAAAGTTCTGCCTGTACTTCTCATGGTATGAATCAGGTTGACTCTGAACCTGATTCTGCTTGAATTTGATCAGTAAGAACTTACTTTGGAAAGGGAATTCCTTAAATTTCAAATTTGTACCATCCATTTCAGTGCTGTGCTCTGAATTTATTTCCCCTTGAGGAGGTACTAGCCACTTCCTGCTGTGAGGTTTTTGCTTGTTTCTTTTTACCCTGGAAGAATAAAGAATGCATTCTTAAAGGGGTGTTCCAGTTTGGAAAAATAGGTTACAAAAAGTGAGAGGCATTTAGTTGCATAAAGTATTTTTTTTTTTTGTGGCTTAGTTTTCCAGAGTTGTTTTGGAAAACATGCAACAGATTACATGCATAGATGGAACTGTTGTGAGGACAAGTGGCAATCCTAAATGCACTTGGATTTGCCAAGCTTGTTGGAGCCACTTTTTCTAAACTAATGCCCAGAAGAGAACAGATAAATAAGTACTTGAATTGACTGCAATGTTTTAAACGAAAATGCAGGTGTCATGTTGTAATGGTTCTCGTTTTTATGTATACCTAATAATTTGTAATTGTCATGTGTGGATTCACTTAAGCGTACACATTATAGTTAGGAGGACCATCTGCTTCCCACATCAGGGCAAAACCCACAATTTTTCTCTGAAGGCAATCTCATTTACCTCTGCAGCTAACATTATGATTAAGCAAGCCTTTATTTTGTTTCATCAGCAACATAACCTTTTGTTTGATTATGGTTAGATGATGGTTTGTGGCCCTTTTGTATCTTAATTAGTTACATGTTACAAAGAAGTTTAATTAAGCTGTAATTATTTGTCTCTCCTAATCACCATCCTTAAAGCTTTTAATATTCTGATGGTAACAATTTATCTTTCTGGTTCAGGAATCTAGCAGCATTTTAAATTCTTGATAAACTTGTTTGCATTATTTTGATGCATAATTTTTTAGCTTTGCATTCCTTGCAACTTATTCCATTTCCAATCTTGCTGCTTAACTTTATTTTAAAAGACATATTGCAGCCTTCCCATTGGTTACTGTTCCAACTAGAGCAGGGGTGGCCAACGGTAGCTCTCCAGATGTTTTTTTTGCTGGCTGGGGCTGATGGGAGTTGTAGGCAAAAAAACATCTGGAGAGCTACCGTTGGCCACCCCTGAACAAGAGTATTATTGGAAAGTATGTAGTAATGCAGATCTACATACAAGATAACATAAGAATACAAAAGAAGCCATTTTGGATCAGGCCAATGGCTCGTCCAGTCCAACACTCTGTGTCACATAAGAACATAAGGGAAGCCATGTTGGATCAGGCCAATGGCCCATCCAGTCCAACACTCTGTGTCACATAAGAACATAAGGGAAGCCATGTTGGATCAGGCCAATGGCCCATCCAGTCCAACACTCTGTGTCACATAAGAACATAAGAGAAGCCATGTTGGATCAGGCCAATGGCCCATCCAGTCCAACATTCTGAGTCACATAAGAACATAACAGAAGCCCTGTTGGATCAGGCCAATGGGCCATCCAGTCCAACATTCTGAGTCACATAAGAACATAAGAGAAGCCATGTTGGATCAGGCCAGTAGCCCATCCAGTCCAACACTCTGTGTCACATAAGAACATAAGAGAAGCCATGTTGGATCAGGCCAATGGCCCATCCAGTCCAACATTCTGAGTCACATAAGAACATAACAGAAGCCCTGTTGGATCAGGCCAATGGGCCATCCAGTCCAACATTCTGAGTCACATAAGAACATAAGAGAAGCCATGTTGGATCAGGCCAGTAGCCCATCCAGTCCAACACTCTGTGTCACATAAGAACATAAGAGAAGCCCTGTTGGATCAGGCTAATGGCCCATCCAGTCCAACACTCTGTGTCACATAAGAACATAAGAGAAGCCCTGTTGGATCAGGCCAATGGCCCATCCAGTCCAACACTCTGTCACACAAGAACATAAGAGAAGCCATGTTGGATCTGCTTCTCAAGCAGATGCTCTACCACTGAGCCACGGTCCCTCCCCAATTATACTTGGAAGGTACTTCCAGTATCATCCAGTCCAACCCCCTGCACAATGCAGGAAAGTCACAAATCCCTCCCTCCCTCCCACCCACAGTCAGTGATCCCTCTTCCATGCCCAGAAGATGGCAAAAAAACTTCCAGGATCCCTGGCTAAACTGGCCTGGAGAACAATTGTTTCCTGGCAAAGTGGCAGTCACGTTGCCCTGGGTCTGTAAGAAAGGGCCACAAGCCCTAAGCAATGACGCAACCCTTCCTGCCCTCCTTCTCGTGATCTGTCTAAGTTCACAGAATCAGCATGGCTGTCAGATGACCATCTAGCCTCTGCTTAAGCACCTAAGGAGGAGAGTCTGCCGCCTTGAGAGGAAGCCTGTTCCACTGAGGCGCCACTCTCTTAACTGTCAAGAAGTTCTTTCTAATGTTTAGCCAACAACTCTTGTAATTTAATTTCAACCCTTTGATTCTGGAGAACAGAAAACAACTCGGCACCATCCTCTAGATGACAGCCCTTCAAGTACTTGAAGATGGCGATCGTATCACCTTTCAATTGTCTCCTATCCAAGCTAAACATATCCAGCTCCTTCAGCCTTTCCTCATAGGACTTGGTCTCCAGACCTCTCACCATCTTCGTTGCCCCCCTCTGGACCCGTTCCAGCTTGTCTATATCCTTCTTAAATTGTGGTGCCCAAAAATGAATGCAGTACGGTACTCTGGGTGCGATCTAACCAGAGCAGAGTAAAGTGATACCATTACTTTGCATGATCTGAACGCTATACTTTCTGTTGATACAGCCCAAAATCACATTTGCCTTTTTAGCAGCTGCATCATGCCACTGACTGATTTTCAGCGTACGGTCTATCAAGATCCCTAGATCCCTTTCACATATACGACTGCCAAGACAAGTCTCCCCCATCCTATAATTATGCATTTGATTCTTCCTGCCTAAATGCAGAACTTTACATTTATCCCTGTTAAAATACATTTTATTTGTTGTAGCCCAGTTTTCTAGCCTGCCAAGATCATCCTGTATCCTGACTCTGTCTTCTGTTGTATTTGCTACCCTTCCTAAGAGTTTAAGAGTGACACACTCTAATCTGGAGAGCTGGGTTTGATTCCCAACTCTTCCTCCACATGAAACCTGCTGGGTGACTTTGGGCCAGTCACAGTTCTCTCAGAAATCTCTCAGCTCCACTTACCACACAAGGCACCTGTTGTGGAGAGAGGAAGGAAGGAGATTGTAAACTGCTTCGAGATTCCTTAAGGTAGAGAAAGGAAAGGAAAGGTCCCCTGTGCAAGCACCAGTCGTTTCCGACTCTGGGGTGACGTTGCTCTCACAACATTTTCACGGCAGACTTTTTATGGGGTGGTTTGCCATTGCCTTCCCCAGTCATCTACACTTCCCCCCCCCCCCCCCCAGCAAGCTGGGGACTCCTTTGACCGACCTCGGAAGGATGGAAGGCTGAGTCAACCTGGAGCCAGCTACCTGAACCAGCTTCCGCTGGGATTGAACTCAGGTCGAGAGCAGAGGGCTCCGCCTGCATTACTGCAGCTTTACCACTCTGCACCACGGGGCTCCGTAAGGTAGAGAAAAGCAGGGCGTCAAAACTAGCTCTTTTCCTTCACTGTATCATCCATGCAGTGTATCATCCATTCCAGGTTATAAGAAGGCTTTGATGTCAAGATCCTGAAGAGGCTGATCTAGAGAACTTGCAGACCTGCGGTTATTCTTCCGCAATACATTTTGCAGATAAAATCGCTCACATTCACTGCAACTTAGATCGCCACAGTTGAGTCAGATAAGTCTTGGAATGCTATTGGAATGCAGCCTGGTTCAAGTTGCATAGATGACTTTTCAGCGGGTGAGGCCTGAGGAAGTGGATGAGAAAGTTGTTTAAAAGTGTGCAGCTCATAGCGTCTAGGCTCATCCACTGCCCTTTGTGGTCAGTAGTACTGAGTTGGGCCAGGTTGGTCAGTTGGGCTTAGGAAGTAATTAATGACTCTTGGGAAGGTGTTCCAACTGCTTTAGAGGAGGCTGTTGTGAGAACTGATGAGAACCCTTGAACATATGAACCTATGAAGCTGCCGTCTACTGAATCAGACCCTCTTTGGTCCATCAAGTCAGTATTGTCTATTCAGACTAGCAGCGGCTCTCCAGGGTCTCAAGCTGAGGTTTTTCACACCTATTTGCCTGGACTCTTTTTAGTTGGAGATGCTGGGGATTGAACCTGGAACCTTCTGCTTACCAAGCAGATGCTCTACCACTGAGCCACAGCCCCATTCATGGCTCTCCACGGTCTCAAGCTGAGGTTCTTCACGCCTATTTGCCTGGACCCTTTTTAGTTGGAGATGCTGGGGATTGAACCTGGAACCTTCTGCTTACCAAGCAGATGCTCTACCACTGAGCCACAGCCCCATTCATGGCTCTCCACGGTCTCAAGCTGAGGTTCTTCACGCCTATTTGCCTGGACCCTTTTTAGTTGGAGATGCTGGAGATTGAACCTGGGACCTTCTGCTTACCAAGCAGATGCTCTATCACTGAGCCACAGCCCCGTTCATGGCTCTCCATGGTCTCAAGCTGAGGTTCTTCACGCCTTTTTGCCTGGACCCTTTTTAGTTGGAGATGCTGGAGATTGAACCTGGGACCTTCTGCTTATCAAGCAGATGCTCTACCACTGAGCCACAGCCCCATTCATGGCTCTCCACGGTCTCAAGCTGAGGTTCTTCACGCCTGTTTGCCTGGACCCTTTTCAATTGGAGATGCCGGGGATTTGGGATCTTCTGCTTACCAAGCAGATGCTCTACCACCGAGGCACCATCTCTCCCCTTGTACCCAAATCATCTAGATAACTGCTGCCTGGTGGCCAGCATTCCCTCCTTTCGGGTGAGGAGCCCAAGGAGGTGATAATGATGCAGTTTCAGGTGCTTTGGGAAGACCTGGATTGTCTAGGCCCCTTTCAAGACCGATTGAAGCTTGAGTTTGGGGTGGAAATGGCGCTGGTCACCCGGACAGATCTTCACTGGGAGAGTGATGGTGAGAGTATGTTTTGTCTTGATTTCTTGGACCTCTCAGCAGCTTTCAGAACCATTGACCACAGTATCCTCCTGGAAACACTGACTGGGCACCATGCTTCAGTGGCTTTGCTCCTACTCGGTTGACAGATTCTGGAAGGTGATGCAAAGGCGGGGTGGGGGTTGCTGCTCGACTCCATGTTCTCTGTGCTGTGGACTCCCTCCAGGATCCTTCTCCCACCCCCCACTCCCCCTGTGTTGTTTGGAATAATGTGCAGATGGCTCTTTTTCTCTTTAGCAGCTGACTCAGGCAGGCTTGTGAGGCTCCAGACAGATGCCTAAGGAAGGTACTGCGGTTGACGGGGATCTACTAAGCTGAAACTCTGTTCAGGCAAGGCTAAGGTAGTAGTGGTCAGTGACAGAGACGCAGTCAGCCTGTCCCAGAGGGGGTTTCACTCTCCCTAAAGGTGCGGTCTCATTTGGAATACTGTGTGCAATTCTGGTCACTGCACCTCAAAAAGGGTATTCTAGCATTGGGAAAAGTGCAGGAAAGGGCAACTAGAATGATTGAAGGTTTGGAACACTTTCCCTATGAAGAAAGGTTGAAACGCTTGGGGCTCTTTAGCTTGGAGAAACGTCGCCTGCGGGGTGACATGATAGAGGTTTACAAGATAATGCATGGGATGGAGAAAGTAGAGAAAGAAGTCCTTTTCTCCCTTTCTCACAATACAAGAACTCGTGGGCATTCGATGAAATTGCTGAGCAGACAGGTTAAAACGGATAAAAGGAAGTCCTTCTTCACCCCAAGGGTGATTAACATGTGGAATTCACTGCCACAGGAGGTGGTGGTGGCTATAAGCATAGCCAGCTTTAAGAGGGGATTGGATAAAAATATGGAGCAGAGGTTCATCAGTGGTTATTAGCCACAGTGTATGTGTGTGTGTGTGTGTGTGTGTGTGTATGTATGTATGTATGTATGTATATGTGTGTGTGTATGTGTGTATATATATAAGCACACACACATATTGGCCACTGTGTGACACAGAGTGTTGGACTGGATGGGCCATTGGCTTCTCTGGTGTTCTTATGGCTTCTCTGGTGTTCTTATGGCTTCTCTGGTGTTCTTATGTTTGTCTGCTGGGATGCTCCTCAGTCCTGACCTTCCACTGATACGCCAGCTATGGCTGTTCTTCAGAAAGTGTGATTTGGACATGGTGATCAGTACTTATTATTGTAATGCATTCTAAATGGGTCTGCCTTTGGGAACTCAAATTGGCCTAGAATGCAGCAGCAAGCTGTCACCCCTGGATACCGGGATTATCTAATGTCTGTGTTGAAAGATATACGCATGCTGTCTGCCCATCTGTTTCCAGGCACAATTTAAGTCTTGGATCTTACCTATAAGAGCCTGGGTGACTTGGGACCGCCTTCCTGTTATTGTACAGCTCAAGTCACCAGTTAATATCCTTTTCTCAAACCCTGCTCCCGGTGCCTTGATGCAGAGGTTAGTCAGATGGCGATCAGTGGCAGGGCCTTTTTGGTATTGGCATCTTGCCTTTGGAAAGAGACAGGACAATGGCGGTCATGGGAGATTTCAGTTACCCAGATGTCTGTGGGAGGCCCAACTCTGCTGAAAGTGAGAGGTCAAATGAATTCCTGACTTGTCTTGCTGACAATTTCATTTTCCGGAAAGTGGAGAAGGAAACAAGGGGATCTGCTATCTTGGACTTGATCAAGCTGAATGTAGTGGACACCCTGGGTAGTAGTGTGGTGTCCATGTAAATTTGGAATTTACAGTCTTGAGGAAGGAAAAAGCTGTATTTTGTATTTTGTCTGTATTTTGACAGACTTAAAAGTTGTTCTGGGTAGAATCCCATGGCCAGAAACACATAAGGAGAAGGAATTTCAAAAGGGATGAGAGCTTCTTAAAAGCAAAATATTGACAGCACAATCACAGATTATTCCTATGAGAAGGAAAAATGAGAACCTAAAGAAACCAAGGTGGCTCCATAAACAACTTCCTAAGGACTTGAGAAATAAAAGAAAAGACTCATTTAGGAAATGGAAGGAAGGCTTTATAACCAAGGATGAATATAAACAAATAACCGGTGCTCCTAGAGAGAAAGTTAGGAAGGCTAAAACTCAGTATGAGCTTAGGCTGGTGAGAGATGCTAAAAACAATAGAAAAGGTTTCATTTCTTTTCTTCAAAGTTAGAAAAAGTGCAAGGACATGGTAGGCCCTTGCAGGGACAGGAAAATACAATTGTAACAGGTGATGAAGACCTCTCAGTTCCTACTTATCCTCAGTATTCTCTTGTGAGGAAAAAGGTGCTTATGGCAAAAACAGAACACATGAGGAGGGAAAGGACTTTCAGCCTAGGATCAGCATTGGAGCAGTACATAAACACCTGGTTTCTTTAAATGAAATGAAGTCCTCAGGGCCAGATGAAGTGCATCCAAGAGTACTAAAAGAACGTGCAGATATAATTTCTGAACCTCTGGCTGTTATTTTTGAGAATTCTTGGAGAACGGGTGAGGTGTTGGAAGACTGGAGGTGGGTAAACGTTGTCTCCATCTTCAAAAAGGGGGGAAAAGAGGATCCAACTAACTGATCTGTCAGCTTGACATCTCTACCTGGAAAAGTTTTGGAACAAATCATGAAACAGTCCTTGAGCATTTAGAAAAGATGGCTGTGATTCTCTCGGAGGGGAGCGACAAGCGGAGTGCCTCAAGGGTCTGTCCTGGGACCAGTTTTGCTCAACATCTTTATAAATGATTTGGATGAAGGAATCAAGGGAATGCTTATTAAATTTGCAGATGGTACTAAATTGGAAGGGGTCACAGATACAGTAGAAAACAGAGACAGGATCTTGACAGGCTGGAAACCTGAGCTAAAACAAATAAAAGTTTAACAGGGCTAGATGTAAAGTTCTGCATTTAGGTAGGAAAAAATCAAAAGCATTGTTATAGGATGGGGGAGACTTGTCTTCGTAGTAATATTTGCAAAAAAGGATCTAGGGGTCTTAGTGGACCATACACCAAAAATGAGTCAGCAATGTGTTGCAGCAGCTAAAAAGGCAAATACTGTTTTGGGCTGTATCAGCAGAAGTATAGTGTCCAGATCAAGTGAAGTGATGGAATTGCTTTACTCTGCTCTGGTTAGACTTCATCTAGAATATTGTGTTTAGTTTTGGGCACAATTTAGGAAGGATATAGACAAACTGGAACATGTTCAGAGGAGGACAATGAAAATGGTGAAGGGTCTGTAGACCAAATCCCAAGAGAGGAAAGAACTTCCTGACAGAGCAGTTCTTCGGTGGAACAGGCTTCCTTGAGAGGTGGTAGGCTCTCCTTTGGAGGTTTTTAAACAGAGGCTAGGTGGCCATCTGACAGCAGTGCTGATTCTGTGAACTTAGAAGGAGGTATTTGTGAGTCTCCTGCCTTGTGCAGGGGTTGGACTAGATGAACCTGAACATCCCTTCCAACTCTATGATTCTGTGATCATCCCCTGAAGCTCATCTGGCTTTCTTTGCTTTCCTTCAGACTCTGGTCTGAAACATTTCTCTTTAACTAAGTAGTTCCATCTTTTGTAGCAGATTTATGGTCTGCTCCTAGCCTGAGGACTTTTTTTTATCAATACCATTCTCACTATTATGTTACTTTTATGTGCTTTTTATTGGTTGTTTTTATTGGTGTGTTTCATTGCCGTGTCTTCATTGATCATGTTCCTTTTTCTAGTAACTGGGTGGCAAAACATCAGTTCATTGCTTGCATTAATTACATGGGTCACACGTGAACTTCAGGAATAACTCAACCATATGAGCCAGAAAGAGCAAATAACTAGTTATGAATTTTTAGTGGATGCTGGTTTGGAACTCCACTTCCTGTATTTAATTGGTGGATAAATGATATGTGAAGAATCACTTTGTTTTGGATCTTCATTATGTCAAATCAGATAAGTGCACTAGCTTGATGATGGCTGCTTTGGTTTGGCAGCGGGTCTTAAGAATCGCGGGCGGAGAAGGAGCTTTTCCGACACCTCTTGCCCAGTGTTCCCTCTAAGCTGCAGAATCTTGTGAGCAAAAATTCTACTTTGTGAGCGACTGGTATGAAAGTTGTGAGCTACTGGCATTCAAGTTGTGAGCGACTGGCATTCAAGTTGTGAGCTACTGCATAAATTAGCGTGCTCTGGGGTCATCCTTCCTGAGCTGAGGCAAAAATCTGTGAGCTAGCTCACGCTAACTCAGCTTAGAGGGAACACTGCTCATACCTGAGATAGTTTTAACTGTAAGTGGCTGGAGCTGAACCCAGAACCTTATAGAAGCAAAACAGGTTATCTACTTGCTGAAATATGGTCTCTGTCTTTTTTTGGGGGGGGGGGGGGGTTATATTCTAACTCTGCAGGTGACCCCAAATTCTAGCATTGTGAGAGTGGTGGAAGTGGAGAGGCCTAGGAGATAAGCCGGGATACAGATGTTTTAAGTGAAGAATTAAATGTTGTCTCTGTTCTGCCCGTAGCATTTATAATCCCGTACACCTTGACTGTGTTCCCCTGAATTCATCATCACCACTTCCATATTAAGCCAATCGTGACTGTAACCACCATGAGGACTAAGGGGTGGAATCTCGCTTTCCAGTTTGTGGTTGTAACCACTTTGGGTCTTTTCTTTCTCTAGATTACCTTGATAATGGCAATAATAAAATGGCAATCCAGCAGGCAGACAAGCTACTGAAAAAACACAAAGATCTTCACTGTGCTAAGGTGAGCTCAGGGTTTGTTTGTTTTAACTTGCTAAATTGTCTTTCTTGAATCTTAAACAAGTCAAGGCCCCACATTGTTCTTGCGCTGTTGTCTTGCGGGGTGTTGTCTGATTGGGGTGGAGCACCGGAGGCTGCAGTTTCAGAGAAGCGAGACGTTTTTCTTCCCCTGCAACTTTTATGCCAGCTTTCTGCAAGAGGGGTGTCCCTTCGTCGAAGTCCCTTCTCCGTAACGATTTTTCATTTGAGCTGAATCACAGTTACAGTGCCCTGCCTTTCTCTGAACTTTAAACAAATGAGGTCAACTTTGCCGCATTAGCCGAGTACCTAAATTGCGGCAGAGTAAAAGTTAATCATTTTCAGCTTCTTTCTTACCACAGTGAATTGTAAATAAACATTGCTCAGTTGGCCAGTTAAATAGGGTTAAATATTTTAAGGTAATGGCCAAATATTCCGCTATGGCACTCATTCCGGAGGGGTAACTGTGTTTGTCCGCTGCAGAGAAAAAAAAACAGTAGGAGCTTTGTGGCATCTTAAAGACCAGTCATGTTTTAGAAAGCCAGTGTGGTGTAGTGGTTAAGTGCGCAGACTTATCTGGGAGAACGGGGTTTGATTCCCCACTCCTCCACTTGCAGCTGCTGGAATGGCCTTGGGTCAGCCATAGTGGGACTCTTTATCTGTGAGAACCAGGTTTGATTCCCCAGTCCTTCACTTGCAGCTGCTGGAATGGCCTTGAAAAGGACATCTTCTATGAGAGCACTCTTAGCCCCACCCACCTCACAGGGTGTCTGTTGTGGGGGAGGAAGATAAAGGAGATTGTAATAAACCGCTCTGAGACTCTGATTCAGAGAGAAGGGCGGGGTATAAATCTACGGTGGTCTTCTTTATTCCGGCGTAACCTTTCATGAGCTAGATCCCACCTTTCAGATGCAATAAATGGATCTTCACTACGCTGTCATTTTATGTAGGAAATATGAAAAGAAATAAACAACCAGGTCAGGAAGCAGGAAGTACTTCAGGAAGCAGGAAGTACTTCAGTCATATAGAATTCCGATCTAATCAAGAAAATAGGAGACCGTTCATTAGCTTTGCTGAACTAGTTAAAACCTATAGTGAGTAGGGAGTCCCAGATTTGTATCTCGCAATGTGTTAGTTATCTTAGCAAAATCTGGGGAAATTTAAAAAACCCCTTTGCTTATGACTTATGAAGAGGACAATTGGATAGAAGAATTGTTCCATTTCAAAACTTGCCGGTTTACTCTAGGGTTGGAATGCCTTGTATAGGGTGACACCCTGCATTCATTATTGCATCATGGTTTTATCTTATAACAATATCTGGTCTTTTGCTCCTTTTTGGAAGAGTCATGACCATACCTTTCCCAAATATGCTTCGTTTATGCTCTGTGGCCCTAGTCGTACTTAAAAACTGACCTGTGTCTTTTATAGCTGCTTTTGAGTTTAAGCTTAAGAATATTTCAAAGCTGATCAGTCTCTGGAATCGCAAGATAACATCGAAGAGCTGTTCAGTGTAGAATATTCGTATTTGCCCAGTGCTGTTACCTAGAAATAATAATGGAGGGCAGTGAAGAAATCGTTGTTGCTTGTTTGTTTGTTTGGAATGGATGTTTTTTTATTTCTGCCTTCCAAGCATCCTTTGAAGTAGCATGTTTGGGAAAAACATTAAATAGTATTACAGAATATTGAAAGGGGCAAAGGATGGGAGGAGACTGGTGAACATTTCAGCATCCCTTCTCTACCAGCACACCACTAGACTGGTTTTAGAGCTGTATTTATCTTTTCTTAGTACACCTTATAAAAGAACGGGATTGTACTTCCCCCTTTGGTTCTCAGCTTTAGGAACCGCTTTTGGATCCATCACTGCTCCTGCACGACCGTGAAATGGTGGCGGCAGGAAGTGTCTTTTACCTGCCCAAGCTTGTACAACAACTGTGCTCTGTCATAGACAGAGGTGATCTGGCTATGGTTGTGTGCCTTAGTGATGTCAAAAACAGGTTATTGAAGGAATGTGCTTTATGTGGGAAGCCTGCGGTTTAGAAGCTGCATGTTTAACATGTCGCTACCTGGGTGTTGATGGGGACAGGCAGCGTTACAACAGTTGCCCCGGCTTCCGTTTGTTTCCAGGCTGAATTGAATGTCCTGCCTTCCACCTTCAACACCACAAGTGGTTTGGGACAAGACATTTCAAACACTGTCATCTTCTGTATAAACCTGCCCTGGTAGTCATAGTATGACCAGAGGCTTGGTAGCAGGTGTCTACACCCATCTGAACTGTGATCGTGGATTGCACAGGAAAAGATCTTTTCTGTTGTAATGCCTTTTTGGGGGAGGGGGGGAGCACCATACCAAGGGATGCCTGCCCATCTTGTCCTGTCACAACAGGTTTTAAAATTGCACTTTTGGGGGAGGTCTTTGGGATTTGTACTTCCTGCTGTTTATGTCTTATCGTTTTTGTGCTAGTTGAGGTCTGTGCTTTCTTAGCTTGTGCATTGACTTAAATTTTATAAAGCCATCTTAGAAATTTGGAGGGGCAAAGTATAATTTTAGATTACGTGACTGGCACCGCTGTACCGTAGCAGCTTAAGGCCAGCTCTGTTCAGAGCACTCTTACTACCAGATCCACAACTGATTAGGGACTATTGCATGTGTTTGAGAACTGGCTTGCAACTGTAATAGCGGCCCCGTAGCACAGAGTGGTAAAGCAGCAGTACTGTGGTCTGAACTCTCTGCTCACGACCTGAGTTTGATTCCGGCGGAAGCTAGATTCAGGTAGCCGGCCCAAGGTCGACTCAGCCTTCCATCCTTCCGAGGTTGGTAAAAGGAGTCCCCAGCTTGCTGGGAGGAAAGCGTAGATGACTGGGGAAGGCAATGGCAAACCACCCTGTAAAAAAGTCTGCCGTGAAAACATTGTGAAAGCAACGTCACCCCAGAGTCGGAAACGACTGGTGCTTGCACAGGGGACCTTTCCTTTTTTCCTGCAACTGTAATAAATAAATGATTTATTCATCCACAATAGTAGCAGAGCCTATAGCCCCCTGATTAGTGTTCCACTTCTTGTCTAAGTGCGGTCTGCTAGAACTGGGGCTTACAGGGTTTGGGGTACTTAGTTGAGTGACCCTATTGTCTTGTGGATGAGGGAGAGGGGGCAGGTTTGTTGTATCTAAGTCAGGCTCATTGTCGCCCCCCCCTCCCCCTTCACTGTGTATCTCTGCATAAGAGAAACTCACTTTTTATAGCTGTGAAGAACGTCTTTGAACGCTGCTTCTTCCTTCCCAAACAGGTTTTGAAAGCAATTGGCCTGCAGAGAACCGGGAAACAAGATGAAGCGTTCACTTTGGCTCAAGAAGTAGCAGCCCTGGAACCCACCGATGATAATTCGTTACAAGCTCTCACTATCCTTTACCGGGAAATGCATAGACGTAGGTTTCCCGGTTTATTTTTCTTCTTTGTACTTCAGGTCGGGCCATAACTTCGAATATTCTTGGAGCTGTCAATGAGACTTTATTGGGGAAGTTCATTCAAAAGTGTCCGTTTAACTGGGCATCATCCATAATACATAAAAGGGGGAGAGAAAGCCGATTAAATTATATATTTTAAAAAATTATATTACTTGTCCTTTTCTCACTGAGGCTCAGGGTGCATTGTGCAATGTAAGTCAGAACAATCGGTACAAAGCAGAAATCTGAAATAAGCGCACAACTAAACAAAGTATGTAATAAGAGTCTGGATTGTAGAGAGTGGCCCTGAGCCTGCTTTGGCGGGGAGGGTGGGATATAAGTACAAAGAATGAATGAATGAATGAATGAATGAATGAATGAATGAATGAATGCTGGTTAAAAGGGGGAAATGTGCACAAAGAATTCAAGGCAGGTGGTTTGGATTGTAGGGAGTTTGGATTGTAGGGAGTTAAAATACTGGTTAAAATGGGGAAATGTGCACAAAATATTCAAGGTTCTGGGGAAATCGCAGGTCTCCGCATCAATAGAGTTTGGATTGTAGGGAGTTAAAATACTGGTTAAAATGGGGAAATGTGCACAAAATATTCAAGGTTCTGGGGAAATCGCAGGTCTCCGCATCAATAGAGTTTGGATTGTAGGGAGTTAAATACTGGTTAAAATGGGGAAATGTGCACAAAATATTCAAGGTTCTGGGGAAATCGCAGGTCTCTGCATCAATAGAGTTTGGATTGTAGGGAGTTAAATACTGGTTAAAATGGGGAAACGTGCACAAAATATTCAAGGTTCTGGGGAAATCGCAGGTCTCCACATCAATAGAGTTTGGATTGTAGGGAGTTAAATACCGGTTAAAATGGGGAAACGTGCACAAAATATTCAAGGTTCCAGGGAAATCGCAGGTCTCCACATCGATAGAGTTTGGATTGTAGGGAGTTAAATACCGGTTAAAATGGGGAAACGTGCACAAAATATTCAAGGTTCTGGGGAAATCGCAGGTCTCCACATCAATAGAGTCACAAATGTCCTTTGGGGTGGGACATAATATAGCCCTACACAAATGTCCGCCTGTTTTATCAAAATGTCACCTTCTGTTGTAGCGGAGCTGGTCACAAAACTCTACGAGGCAGCTGTGAAGAAAGTCCCCAACAGCGAAGAGTATCACTCTCATCTCTTCATGGCCTACGCAAGGGTTGGCGAATACAAGAAGATGCAGCAGGTGCTTGCCAGCAGGAGGGTGCAAACCAAGCCTGTTTGGATTAGAAATGAATGGGCCTGCTAGAGAGGCAGTTGCAATCTGATAAGGACCTCTTTTGGCTCTGTTGACGTATTATACGTGCAGGCCGTTAATTGTTACACTTCTGTTCAAATCGGGTCGCTTCTGACATCAGATGAACACGCAGCTTCATGTAAAAATTTGATCTCCTGTAACATTGAAAGGGACTGTTTGAAATTGGCATGAACCCCAGTGCCCACACGAAGATGCGAAGGGAGCACCACATGCTCCGTAGGTCGTGTTGCTTAGGAGGTGGTGGGACCTGAACATTTCTCTCTCAGCTAAGAGGAGAGGCGCAGGCTGAAAGACCCTACTTCCCTTGAAACAAAGAACATTAATATGCAATCTGGAGGTCCCAGACTCAGAACAACGGATTGGCACTTCCGTTTCCAGTTCAACAACACAGCGGTTTGTGTAGCAACCAATACTAGGCAAATGGGCTTGCCCCACCGTGGTATAGAGTGTGCAGATGTGTATTATTAGCAGCATGATCTTGCCATCCTAATGCAATAGGAAGCAAGGGCCATGTATCTCCCTGGTAGCTCTGATTTTTCTGAGTGCCCAAAACCCAGTAATTGAGAGGCTGTTCCTGAAAATAAGCTCATTTGCTAGAGTGTTTACAGGTCTCTTCAGGCTGTAAATCTATATGATGCAGTGCTAATATTCGGAATGTTTATTTACACACTCCTTCCTTTTTTAGGCTGGAATGGCACTTTATAAGATTGTACCAAAAAACCCTTACTATTTCTGGTCGGTGATGAGCTTAATTATGCAGGTGAGTACAGCATCTCAGAAAACAGCAATTGTCTCCTTAAAATGATTTTGCTTGTTTCTGAAGTTTCTCCTTAAAATGATTTTGCTTGTTTCTTCAAATGGAAAGCCAGCAGAGCGTAGTGGGTTAGTTTGTTGCCTTAGGATCTGGGAGAACAAGGTTCAAATCCCCACTCTGCCGTGGAAGCTTTCTAGGTGACCTTGAGCTAGTCACACACACTCAGACTAACCTACCTCACAAGGTGGTTGTAAGGATTAAATAGAGGAAGGTAGAATGATGTAAGCTGCTTTGGGTCCCCATGTGAGGAAAAGCAGGGTATAAATGTAAATAAAAAATGAAAGGGGGGGGGGAAGGTGCTTGGTAGTTACTCAAATTATATTATTAGGTTCTGTTCCTAGGTTTATAAAGAACACAAGAAGCGAGACAAATAGGCCAAACTGTAAATCTTTTAACAAATTTTAAAGTGTCTTTTTAAATGTTTTAAAGGGTTAAATAATAATCTTTTATATTTTTATTGCTAGGCTAATCCAGTTGGTAAAGCGTATATATTTGTATTAGTACTAAGAGTTTGGGGAGGGTCTTAATTTGTCAGTTAGTTTGAGGGAGATTTGATTGAGTTAATTATCAATTGGTCTGAGTAGTTTCATAGATTAATAGGAGGGGTCTAATTAATTAACTAGTGGGAATTGAATTGATTATTAAATTGATGCCTTTGAAGCGCTACTTATAGATTGGTTTTAGTTAGCGGATTAATTAAGTTAATTGGGTTAAATTGAAGTGGGGAGGGTGTTTATATTAATTAGCTAATAAAGGTTTAAATTTGTAGTAGGGGTCAATTTATTTGATATATTTAGATTCTGTGATTAATGGGCCTGAAGTAGTTACGAAAGTGTAATAAGGAACACGGGCTATGTGAACCAACTCGGCTCGATAGCACTGCGCAGGGGAGGCCATGACTGGGCCAGGGATCCCGGTCATTTGGGGGCAGGGGAGGTATGGCGGTGGGACTAGGTCTCAGAGATCAGGAAGAGACCAGAGATATGGGAAAGCTCGGACCTCTTCCCTCCTGCGTCCCATCCCAAAGTATACAGGTTGTGGGGCTAGGAAGATTTATCCAGCTCCAACATTGGTGTTGATTAATGCCAGGTCTGTCGCCAATAAGACCTACACCTTACATCAGGGATGGCCAACCGTAGCTCTCAAGATGTTTTTTTGCCTACAACTCCCATCAGCCCCAGCCAGCATGGTCAATGGCTGGGGCTGATGGGAGTTGTAGGCAAAAAAAACACCTGGAGAGCTACCATTGGCCACCCCGCCTTAACGTGATTGTTTCATGGAACAACACGTGTGACGGGGACTTGGGTACGTGAGGGCGAGACGGTCGCCCTGCATCAGCTTACCCCACCCAGGTTCTCAGTCCTCCACCAGTCGTGGACTACCGGCCGGGGGTGGGGTGGGGTTGCGGTGCTGATTCGTGAGTCTTTCTCTTTCAGGGCACTTCCTGCCCCAAACATCACGGGCATTGAATGTGTTGGTCTGATATGGGAAGCCGAGGAGAGCTTGGCTATCTGGGTGGTGTACCAGGTGCCCAGCACACCCCCAGAAAGCCTGCCTGCCCTGCTGAAGGCAGAATCGACTTGGGCACTGGCCTTCCCCAGGCTAGTAGTTCTGGGGGATTTCAATGTCCATGTGGATGATGCTGCTTCCACGCAGCCCCAGGACCTGGTGTCATCCATGGAGACACTGGGGCTCAGCCAGATCGTTTCGGCTCCCACTCATCAGGCCGGCCATACGCTCGATTTGGTCTTTGGGGCTGGGATGACACTGGATCTGGTAGATGTTGATACAGTTCCATGGTCGGATCGTTCTGCCCTGAAAGTCCGACTGGGCCTGCAGCCCACCTCCTGTTTGGGCGGCGGGTGGATTTATGCTCGTCCGTGGAGCCAACTGGACCCCGAGCGGCTTCGGGAGGCTCTACGGGATCCGATGCTCCCCGGCGGATCGTCAGATGAGCTAGTGGATGACTGGTATTCCCGGCTCTCCACAGCCATCGACAATATCGTGCCCCGGTGCCCTCTTCGCTGCCGCACCAAAGCAGCACTTTGGTATACCTTGGAGCTGCAGAGGATGGAAGCGGCAGCTTAGACGGCTAGAGCGAGCGTGGCAGAGATCTTATGACGAGGAGTCTAGAACTTCTTATAGAACGTTTATGAAGGTCTAGGAGAAGGCAGTGAAGTCCACTAAGAGAGATTTCTATGCGGCCTCCGTTGCATCTGCGAAATCGCGCCCAGCTCAGTTGTCTAGAATGATTCGATCATTGACTACGGTGCTGGTCGGCGATCAAAAGTTTAGGGAATTGGATATCGGCTGTGAGGCCTTTGTGACTTGCTTCGCAGATAAAATCTCGACTCTCCGCCATAATCTCCCAGCAACAATTGACACAGTATGGGGACTGGAAGCCTGTTTGTTGTCCGTCTTCGGGTCCCACATTGGGCCACTTCAGCTGCCTCTCTTAGGAGGATGTGGACAAGACCCTGGCTGCGGTGAAACCCACCACTTGTTCTCTGGACCCATGTCCATCCTGGCTTGTTAAAGCAGGCGGGGAGGACAGTCAGGGGCCCTTAACTGAGATGGTTAATCTATCCCTGTCATCAGGTGTTTTTCCAGCTAAAAGAGGCAGTGGTTCACCCGCTTTTGAAGAAGCCCTTTCTGGACCCATTGGTCATAGCCAATTATCGCCCAGTCTCGAATTCACCGTTTCTGGGCAAGATAATTGAGAAAGCAGTGGCGGAGCAGTTTCAAGCTTTCTTGGATGATACAACTGTCCTTGATCCCTTCCAGTCTGGCTTCCGTCCTGGTTATGGGGTGGAGACTGCTCTGATAATCCTTACAGATGACCTTAGAAGGCACCTGGACCAAGGCGGGTCAGCGCTGCTATTACTTTTAGATCTCTCTGCAGCGTTTGACATGGTCAACTATGATCTAATGACCCATCGCCTTGCCTATACTGGAGTCCAGGGGGTTGCCTTACAGTGGTTTTCCTCCTTCCTTCGTGGTCAGGGACAAAGGGTGGCGATCGGCAAGAAGACCTCCCTGCGTCACTCACTATGGTGTGGTGTGCCGCAGGGAGCTATTCTCTCGCCGATGATGTTTAACATTTATATGCGCCCCCTTGTCCGGATTGCCAGAAGTTTTGGGCTGGGTTGTCACCAGTGTGCAGATGACACCCAACTCTTATCTGCTGATGGACGGCCATCCAGACTCTGCCCCAGATCATCTAACCAGGGCGCTGGAAGCAGCGGCCGATTGGCTGCAGTTGAGCCGGCTGAAGCTTAATCCAACTAAGACAGAGGTCCTGTACCTGGATCGGAGCGGACCAAGATTAGGGATCCAGCTTCCCACCCTGGATGGCTCATCTCTTGTGCCAACCCAGAAAGTGAGGAGCTTGGGTGTGATACTGGATGCCACCCTCTCTATGAAGGCCCAGGTCACAGCTGTTGCACGGTCTGCCTTTAATCATCTAATAATAATAATAATTTTTATTTTTGGCTGAGGCCATACAACTAGCACCCTCTCCGGTCCCTCGGGACTTGGCTACAGTGATCCATGCAGCAGTCACTTTCAGGCTAGACTGCTGTAACTCGCTCTATGCAGGCTTACTCTTAAGGCTGATCCGGAAGCTACAGCTGGTGCAGAATGCGGCAGGACGGTTGCTGTCTGAATTGCCTGTACGGGCGAGCAGTTGGCTGATGCTGCGCAGTCTGCACTGGCTACCAATTGAGTACCGGATTGGCTTTAAGGTTTTAGTATTGACATTCAAAGCCTTGCGCAGCCTGGGACCAGTATGCCTGCGGGACCGTCTCTCCCCATATGAGCCCTGGTCGCTACAATCGGCCGGCCAACACCTTCTGACCACCCCCGGCCCAAAGGACGTCCAGCTTGCCTCACCCAGGGACAGGGCTTTTTCAGCCGTGGCCCCGACCTGGTGGAATCAGCTCCCAGTGGAGGTTCGAGCCCTCCAGGATTTGTTACCATTCTGGAGGGCCTGTAAGACGGAGCTGTTCCATCGGGCTTATGGCTGAGGCAGATGGGCGTCCTGTCATTTAAACGGGGGCCCCCTGCACCGACTGCATCGTTCTGATTTTTTGAAAGCAAGATAGCCGGGATTTGAACACCTAGGTTGGGACAAGCAAGCCGAATCGATCCGTTAATACCGTCTTTGCTGCCCCACCTAATTGTGAGTTATGACATAATTGTTTAAATTTTAAACTGTTTTCATCTGTTTTAATTGAGTTGATTGTTCTAACGTGTTGGAAGCCGCCCTGAGCCCACTATGGGAAAGGGCGGCCTATAAATCTGTGGAAATAAATAAATAAATAACCGTCAGGTCATCAAATCTTAACATGTCGACTCTCTGTGGGATTTTTTATAAGGTACTTTTAAGGTTGTTCTAAATGACTAAAATGTCCTGGTCAATGACTGTAATGATAAACTAAAATGTTGGTACTTGGTAGTTGTTTGCAAATGCCAGCACAGAAAGATTTGTCATAGAGCTTGACTCTGTAAACAGGGGGTTCCAGAAGGTTCCATCTGCGCGCCTGTGATCCCCCATCTGGTGCCTCTATGAGACCATGGACTCCTTCCCTCAGAACAGAATGTTGCTGGGTTCAGGCCCTTGGTTTGAGAGAGGCAAAGGAAGGCAGCATCCTATAATATTTCCAAGGGGACTCCAGTCTCTCTTTTCAGCCTCTAACTCTCCTACCTTTGATGTATGAATTCTGGAGTTGTTATCAGAGGTAACTGTAAATCTGGACTCTTGGCAGGAAACCTCTTCTAGAGTCAGTGGCAGAACTGATTTGTTGTCTGTTCGGATCTGCTACATGAATATTTTATCACTGCTTGACGTGACTGAGAGAGAGGCGATTCGTCGATATGCATCTAAGCTTCTAGTTTTACAAATTTGCAAATTACTTGTGTTTCGAAAGCATTATTTGCTATTTGAGGTGCTATTGTGGAAGTTCCTCAGCAGAAATTCTTTGTGAATGCTTCTTGCAAGAGCCTTTAGATTTCCATTTGCCGGGGCAGAAAAAATAATAGATGTGATGCTGTTCTCCAGGTCTCTTAAAAGTTTTGAAAATATTCTTTTGCCCTGGTCTGCAATGGGGTGATAGAACAAGGACAGAGCATGTCAAAAGTCTTAGGTTTATTGGAGAGTCAGCATGGTGTAGTAATAAAAGTGACATGGGAAATCCAAATTTGAACCCTGCTCTTGCCATGGAAGCTTGCTGGGTAACCTTGGTCTAGTCACAAACTTGAAGTCTAACCTACCTTACATGGTTGTTGTGATGAGAGGAGAATGAAGTAAGCCACTTTGAATCTCCATGGGGGGTGGGGATAGAAGGAGGAACATAAATAAAGTAAATCAATAAGAATGTTCTAGCTCAAAGTAAGGCAGCTTTGTGTATTCTTCTTTCCCACAAGTTAGGAAAGGCACAAACAGGTATAAGAAGAGGCCAGCATGGTTAACAAACAAAGTAATGGAAGCTGTAAAAGATAAGAAGGACTCCTTTAAGCGGTGGAAAACCAGTCCAAGTGAGATTAATAAAAGGGAACACAGGCAGTGGCAAATTAAATGCAAGACTGTGATCAGGCAGGCAAAAAGGGACTATGAGGAGCATATTGCAAAAAACATAAAGACCAACAATAAAAATTTCTTCAAATATATTAGAAGTAGGAAACCAGCCAGGGAAGCAGTGGGGCCCTTGGATGACCATGGGGTAAAAGGATTACTGAAGGAGGATGGGGAAATGGCTGAGAAGCTGAATGCATTTTTTGCCTCCGTCTTCACCGTGGAAGATGAGAAGTGTTTGCCCGCCCCAGAACCACTAATATTGGAAGGGGTGTTGAAAGACCTGAGTCAGATTGAGGTGACAAAAGAGGAGGTCCTACAACTAATAGACAAATTAAAAACTAATAAGTCACCGGGTCCGGATGGCATACATCCGAGAGTTCTGAAAGAACTCAAAGTTGAACTTGTGGATCTTCTAACAAAAATCTGTAATCTTTCATTGAAATCTGCCTCCGTTCCTGAGGACTGGAAGGTAGCAAATGTCACCCCCATCTTTAAAAAGGGTTCCAGAGGAGATCCGGGAAATTACAGGCCAGTCAGTCTGACTTCAATACCGGGAAAGTTGGTAGAAACCATTATCAAGGACAGAATGAGTAGGCACATTGATGAACACGGGTTATTGAGGAAGACTCAGCATGGGTTCTGCAAGGGAAGATCTTGCCTCACTAACCTGTTACATTTCTTTGAGGGGGTGAACAAACATGTGGACAAAGGAGACCCGATAGATGTTGTTTACCTTGACTTCCAGAAAGCTTTTGATAAAGTTCCTCATCAAAGGCTCCTTAGAAAGCTTGAGAGTCATGGAGTAAAAGGACAGGTCCTCTTGTGGATCAAAAACTGGCTGAGTAATAGGAAGCAGAGAGTGAGTATAAATGGGCAGTCTTCGCAGTGGAGGACGGTAAGCAGTGGGGTGCCGCAGGGCTCGGTACTGGGTCCCATCCTCTTTAACTTGTTCATAAATGATTTAGAGTTGGGAGTGAGCAGTGAAGTGGCCAAATTTGCGGATGACACTAAATTGTTCAGGGTGGTGAGAACCAGAGAGGATTGTGAGGAACTCCAAAGGGATCTGTTGAGGCTGGGTGAGTGGGCATCAACGTGGCAGATGCGGTTCAATGTGGCCAAGTGCAAAGTAATGCACATTGGGGCCAAGAATCCCAGCTACAAATACAAGTTGATGGGGTGTGAACTGGCAGAGACAGACCAAGAGAGAGATCTTGGGGTCATGGTAGATAATTCACTGAAAATGTCAAGACAGTGTGCGTTTGCAATAAAAAAGGCCAACGCCATGCTGGGAATTATTAGGAAGGGAATTGAAAACAAATCAGCCAGTATCATAATGCCTCTGTATAAATCGATGGTGCGGTCTCATTTGGAGTACTGTGTGCAGTTCTGGTCGCCGCACCTCAAAAAGGATATTATAGCATTGGAGAAAGTTCAGAAAAGGGCAACTAAAATGATTAAAGGGCTGGAACACCTTCCCTATGAAGAAAGGTTGAAACGCTTAGGGCTCTTTAGCTTGGAGAAACGTCGACTGAGGGGTGACATGATAGAAGTTTACAAGATAATGCATGGGATGGAGAAAGTAGAGAAAGAAGTACTTTTCTCCCTTTCTCACAATACAAGAACTCGTGGGCATTCGATGAAATTGCTGAGCAGACAGGTTAAAACGGATAAAAGGAAGTACTTCTTCACCCAAAGGGTGATTAACATGTGGAATTCACTGCCACAGGAGGTGGTGGCGTCCACAAGCATAGCCACCTTCAAGAAGGGGTTAGATAAAAATATGGAGCAGAGGTCCATCAGTGGCTATTAGCCACAGTGTGTGTGTGTGTGTGTGTGTGTATATATATATATATTTGGCCGCTGTGTGACACTGAATGTTGGACTGGATGGGCCATTGGCCTGATCTAACATGGCTTCTCTTATGTTCCCAGTCTATATCTGCAAAGGATGAAAACCTCTCAAAAACCATGTTTTTACCGCTAGCAGAAAGGATGGTAGAAAAAATGGTGAAGGAAGATAAAATTGAAGCTGAAGCTGAAGTAAGATTTTTAAATGCGTATCTCAACTCATGTTTGACCATAATAAACTTTAATTTGCATCACGTCTTCTGCTAATTTATGCAGCTAAATTTTAATAGCTTTCTTATATGCAGCATTTTGGTACAGTTAACAAGAGCAGATATGAAGGTGAGGGTTGAAGACAATGCATAGCCCAGAGAAACTAACCCCTCCAAGAAAGAAAGTAGGGGATAAGAGCCATATGCATGTTGTGGGAAGGTCTGAAACACATACCTTTGCTTCCATGAAATCACCTTTCCCTCGGTTATAGCCAGGGCTTTTTTTGGAGCAGGAATGCAGTTCCGGCTGGCTTGGTGACAGAGGGTGGGACCTAATATGCAAATGAGCTCCTGCTGGGCTTTTTCTACAATAAGCCCTGGTTATAGCTATGGCTCAGCTCGCTAATGTAAAAACCCAAGAAAAAAGTTAACCTGATGAGTTTGGGGTCAAATTAGCTTTCTTTTTGCCAGTGTGGCCACCTTTTAGAAAGAATAAGGAATCATTATGCAGAAATGGTAGAGGGTTCCCCCCCCCCCCCCAAATTTGCCCTTCATTTTTGTACTTTTTCCTGAATTTGGCCATAATTTTCCAGGAAAAAATTGGGGGTATGAAACAAGGAGTTAATGACTCAACAGCTCTTTGTGCCATATCAGAATCTTTTCTGGAAAGGAGCCTTTAAAAGCTGGCCTCTTGGGGAGGGAGGGGACAAGCACATGGTAGTAGAGGCTGAGCTTGCTTCGGCGGGGAGGGCGGAATATAAATAAAATAAAATAAATAGTAGTAAAAATTAGGGTTTGTAGAATCTTTCGGGCTCAAGTACCGTGTTCTACTGGAGAAAGTTTTTCTTCCAGACGTTTCGTTCTCAGCTGCGGAGAACATCCTCAGTGGCGTTGCAGCCGGAGCAGGCGCTCTGAAGGTCAGAGCGCCTGCTCCGGCTGCAACGCCACTGAGGATGTTCTCCGCAGCTGAGAACGAAACGTCTGGAAGGAAAACTTTCTCCAGTAGAACACGGCACTTGAGCCCGAAAGATTCTACAAACCCTAATGATGTTACCAGCCGTGAAAACCTAAACTCTTTGATAGTAGTAAGAATTACAAACCCATTAAGACTGCTAGCTCAGACTCTGACTAAAAAAAGGGGTAGTAGAAATTTGCCTTTTGTTTTTTTGTGGTGTAAAGTGTCCTCGAGTTTATGACGACCCTATAGGCCTTTTAAATTGAGAGGTGCTTTGCCATTGCCTGCTTCTGTGTAGCAACCCTGGCCTTTTCTTTGGTGGTGGTCTCCCGTCCAAATACTAACCTGACCCTGCCTAGGTTTTGAAATCTGACAAGACCAAGCTAGCCTGGGCCATCTAGGTCAGGTCTAAAACACATAACTTCGCTTCCCTGAAATCGTTTTCCTTTTTGTTAGAGCTATGACTCGGCCTGTTTTTTATAGGTCCACAAAGACATTAAAAAAGCCTTTACTTTTTTAATGCTCTTTCCCCCTTTAAAACAATGTGCACAGGCTGTGTTGTTTCTGTAGATTGCACTGACTCTTAATTGACAGTCGTGTCCCGTTTCTCTCCATTTCTAAAGGTTGAGCTGTATTACATGATTCTGGAACGTCTGGAGAAATATCAGGAAGCCCTTGATGTCGTGAGAGGAAAGCTAGGAGGTAGCTTATCCTTCTTTTCCGTTAGACAAATTAATTATGTGTAGAATAGCTAGGTGTATCTAAAGAAGTGTATGCATGCACAGAAAAGCTTATATCCAGAATAAAACTTTGTTAGTCGTTAAAGGTGGCACTGGACTCAACCTTTGTTCTAATGTTTTCCTTAGCCACATACTTGTATTTTAGGGGTGGCCAAGGGTAGCTCTCCAGATGTTTTTTTGCCTACAACTCCCATCAGCTCCAGCCATTGGCCATGCTGGCTGGGGCTGATGGGAGTTGTAGGCAAAAAACATCTGGAGAGCTACCCTTGGCCACCCCTGTTGTATTTGGTTTGAGTCCATTGTTTTATTCAAGATATAAGCTTTCGCGTGCATACACATCTGAAGTGTGCATGCATACAAAAGCTTATACCTTGAATAAAACTTCGTTGGTCTTACCCCACGAGATCGGACTTGACGGGGAAAGTATTGGAAACAGCTGAGATGGACTACTTATCCCAGTTGCTTCCTGGGAAATCTAAGGAAGAAGCTAGAAAATATTGGATGAAGTTATATGTCTGGTTAGATACTTAAGATCCTTTAGTATGAACTGTTATCTCCCATCTCCCATAATTCATTTTATAATATCAGCCAGTTTGGTGTAGTGGTTAAGTGTGCGGACTCTTATCTGGGAGAACCGGGTTTGATTCCCCACTCCTCCACTTGCACCTGCTGGCATGGCCTTGGGTCAGCCATAGCTCTGGCAGATGTTGTCCTTGAAAGGGCAGCTGCTGTGAGAGCCCTCTCAGCCCCACCCACCTCACAGGGTGTCTGTTGTGGGGGAGGAAGGGAAAGGAGATTGTGAGCCTCTCTGAGACTCTTCGGAGTGGAGGGCGGGATATAAATCCAGTATCTTACAATAATTTGTAATAGCTTAAATAGATAACTTACATGAAGACTTCCAATCGCTAAAACATTCCATTTAGATTTTGATGATACGGTCTAAAGCGATAATGACATCTGATAACATCTGTTTTTAAGGAAGTATTTTCATGCAGATTAGATTATATTAGTATCGATTCTTGTCTCTCTAATTTTCTATTTCCCTTTTCCCCGTTCCTTCTATTTTTCTGGAAAACTAATAAAAATCTTTTACTCACAAAAATCTTCGTTGGTCTTAAAGGTGCCACTGGACTCAGACTTTGTTATATTGTTGAAAGATGTAATTTGTAACACAAAGGGGCGATTAGCAGATTAATGTACTGTGTTGGAGATACCACCCCTGTCATTTCATCTTGTTTTATGTTGCATCCTTAGGCGAACTAAGGCAGACATGCAAACGAGTCCACGGAAGTTACTGGCTGCTTTTTAACTAACTTCCTTGATCATACCTGCCAGTCGTGACCTCATTTTGCAAGGAATGGGATGGGAATTATCTTTTCTGCAATGGTTCCCTTCCTGCTTGCCGGAGGGGGGCGGGCTTTTACTTGCTGTGGGCAATCAAGTGGATGACTGTGGCAGAAAACATGGGACTGACCGTGTGAATTGGTGACTCTTTGTTCCACTTAGAGAAGCTGACCAGTGAGCTCCAGAGCAGAGAGATCAAATGCATGGAGATGTACAAGAAGCTGGGCAAGTGGCCAGAATGCAGCGCTCTCTCAAGGAAGCTCCTGCTAAAAAAGTGAGTAGGCGTTTTGGCTGCTTGTCCCTAAGGCAGCTGAAGGTGAAGGTTATGGCTCCTTCCTCAACACCACTGCTTCTCCTCTTGCAGGCACATAGTTATAGCCAGGGCTTTTTTTGTAGGCAAAGCGAGCAGCAGAAGAAGACATTGGGTTTATATTTGGCCCTCCACTCCAAAGAGTCTCAGAGCAGCTCACAATCTCCTTTATCTTCCTCCCCCACAACAGACACCCTGTGAGGAGGGCGGGGCTGAGAGAGCTCTCCCAGAAGCTGCCCTTTCAAGGACAAGCTCTGTGATAACTATGGCTGACCCAAGACCCTTCCAGTAGGTGCAAGTGGAGGAGTGGGGAATCAGACCCGGTTCTCCCAGATAAGAGTCCACACACTTAACCACTACACCAGACTGGCTCTCAAGCAGGAACTCATTAGTATCTTAGGCCACACCCCCTGATGTCACCATTGTTTTGCACAGGGCTTTTTTGTAGAAAAAGACCAGCAGGGGCTCAATTGCATATAAGGCCACACCCTCTGGTACCAAGCCAGCCAAAATTGCGTTCCTGTGCTTTCCTGATTTTAAAAAAAGCCCTGGTTATAGCCAAAGAAGGGGGGGGGGGGAAGAACCCAAATCTGAACAGTGGAAAAGTGGGCCAAGCTGCCTCTACACCATTCATAAAATGTATACCATTTAATATAAAATGACATACCACAAATGAATTTTAAAACATTGTCCAAATGTCAGACTGCATAAAATATGTAAACTGTATATAGTTACTCCTATACATTTGATGGATTTACAATCAACACAAGGGCCATACACGTTTCGGCCCCTAGGGGCCTTCCTCAGTGGTCAATATACAATGTACGGAGACTCACATCCAGGGATAAAAAATAGAGAGCCAGGTGTTGCTTCTTATATGATGTGTGCTATGGTTACTAAATATTATATATTTAAAAAGTGTTCTGGATAGTCTGACGGCTTCCCCCACACATCAAAGGATTCACCTTATAGTTCTCTTGTGCAGAGTGTCAAATGTCACTGGATGTGAGGTAATACCATCATATGAAGCTACCTTCTACTGAATCAGACCCTCGGTCTATCAAAGTCAGTATTGTCTACTCAGACTGGCAGCGGCTCTCCAGGGTCTCCAGCTGAGGTTTTTGCCTGGACCCTTTTTAGTTGGAGATGCCGGGGATTGAACCTGGGACCTTCTGCTTATCAAGCAGATGCTCTACCACTGAGCCACCGTCCCATCAGAAGTAGCATACTACATAGTTATGGCCTCCGGTTCCCAAACTGAGAATGCCAGCCAAGTGCCACTCCCAGAAGAAACGTTTCTCCTTTTTCTTTCCTTCCTTATGACCCAAATCTGTCTTTCGTAAAGGAGCATTCAAGAGGAAAAGATGTGTGTTATATTGAACAGGGATGCTTGGTTCTACCTTGCCCTATCTTGCTGGACTGTTCGCGCAACAGCATTTTTATTAGGACCAATGAAATTGTCATGAATTAGCAAATAAGCTTCCAAGAATTCATCAGAAAGAAGCTCCGTTTAAAAAAAAAAATAAGCATGGGAAGGAGGGAAACGAAGACGCCTCGGGGCATGGTGGTCCAGCTCCCTAGTCTGCTGGTTTTAGCCTTTTTGAAAGAGAGGCAAAGACATTTTGTGTCTGTTATAATGTACAACTCATGCTAGGCTCGGTTTCAAGAAGGTTACAAACTGCAGACTATGTGCATTTCCTTTATGCCCTGAAACATCTTTTCTTGTCTTCTGTCTGCCCCCCTCCCTTTCCTTTTTATTTGTTTTTTGGCTGAGTGTCCAGCCTAATAGAGTTTTAGAGAACTCAGAAATCTTTCTCCTTGTTTTGTAACAGTTTGACCATAATAAACACTTATTGCAGTACTGTGTTGGTGAATTTATTTTCGCTTATAGACCAAGCAGTGACCTGCAATCTTCGTATATTTTCCTGAATCCTTCTCTTTTTTTGAACAGGGCAATCAGACAGCAACTGGAGATTTACTTAGCAAACATTTGGGGACAGTTAAGAGAAGCTGCCTTCTCTGTAACATCAGCAAAAAAGGGCACTGTTTGCTTAAAGGACAAGAAACAATAGAAGCCTTGAAGAAACTTGATTTATAGTGTCTTCACCTTTGAAGCATTCTGATGTTTAAGAGCAGCTGCTCATTAGTTCTCAAGGTTTGCCCCATCCTGCCCTCGTAGAGTGAGATTTAAGCAAGGAACCTAATTCCCATTGACAAGCATACTTGGTGATATGTCCTCAACCTCCCCCTCCAGTTTGGTGTAGTGGTTACGTGTGTGGACTTTTATCTGGGAGAACCGGGTTTGATTCTCCACTCCTCCACTTACAACCGCTGGAATGGCTTTGGGTCAGCTATAGCTCTTGTAGGAGTTGTCCTTGAAAGGGCAGCTGCTTTAAGAGCCCTCTCAGCCCCACCCACCTCCCAGGGTGTCTGTTATGGGGGGAGGATATATAGGAGATTGTAAACTGCTCTGAGTCTCTGATTCAGAGAGAAGGGCAGGGTATAAATCTACAGTCTTCTTCTCTCAAATTTTATCATGAAAAAAAAGGGAATTTCTGTAGCTTTCTTATTGATGCTGATATAAGGGGAAAGTGCAATATCAGCTACCTCCTCGTCTTCTCGGTCTTTCCAGCATTCTTGTGCATTGACTACAGACACCCTGGGATGATCCAACAGCGCTTAGATACTTGGCTCCATAATGAGGACTTTACTGTTGGGCTTGACTTTTGAGACTATTGCACTTCCCACGCATCTGCACTATAAAATGTCTGTTTACAGACTGCCTCCTGTAGTGTGCCGTGGGTTTGAATTCTGTTTAATGGACTGTCCTATCAAGTCTGTAGTAGAATGTAGGTTGCACAGCCGTGAGGACAGGGGTGCCTATAGTCCAGGGGAGGAAATGTCCTATCCATTTAACAGCGGCTTCAGCTGTCCCATTCCTTCATGTTAAACCTCTGTTAAAAGGACAGGATGCCTTTCTCCTGTCCTCTTGGCAACTCTGCATGACAATATTTCTCTGCTTTGAGAGGGGGCCTAAAATTTGCAGAACCTTCAAAAAAAATAGTTAAGAAATTTGGGTTTACACTAACTTAGCAAAGCAACGTATAATAAAACCATAACTTTAGAATAGTCAGACGGATGGCGATCGTTCTTTGGCGAAGATTTATTTGCGCAAACCTCGACTAGAGGAGCTTGCCTTACATTTATTTTGCTTTAAAGGTTTACTAGATGGTTGTCTCCCTTGCAGGTGTAGTCCTTGCTAGTTGTAGGATTTCAGTGCTCTCCTACTAATGCTTTCCTTGGAGTAAACCCTATTTCTGAGGTGAATTGTGTGGCAGCCAGAGACAGGTTTTTTTAGTAGTGTCTCCACGCCAGTGGAATGCTCTTCTCCTTGAGGCTTAATTGGCTTCTGAGTTACTTTCTGTTAGGCATCAGGCCAAAACATTTTTGTTTATCTGAGCTTTTAATTAAGGGATTGATGTTTTACCACTGGTTGTAATAGTACGTTTTAGCTTGGAAGCTGCTATTTGTTTTAAGCTGCTCAATTGTCTGTGATTTTAGGCAGCGGCTATTCTTAATTGAAGAATGCTAAATGTTTGTAATATGCTTTAATTTGTAAGCTACCCCAGGTAGGCTCCCTGAGGAGGTGGCATAAGTACATCAGAGAAGCCCTGTTGGATCAGGCCAATGGCCCATCCAGTCCAACACTCTGTGTCACATAAGAACATAAGAGAAGCCCTGTTGGATCAGGCCAATGGCCCATCCAGTCCAACATTCTGTGTCACATAAGAGAAGCCCTGTTGGATCAGGCCAATGGCCCATCCAGTCCAACACTCTGTGTCACATAAGAACATAAGAGAAGCCCTGTTGGATCAGGCCAATGGCCCATCCAGTCCAACTCTCTGTGTCACATAAGAACATAAGAGAAGCCATGTTGGATCAGGCCACTGGTCCATCCAGTCCAACACTCTGTGTCACATAAGAACATAAGAGAAGCCATGTTGGATCAGGCCAATAGCCCATCCAGTCCAACACTCTGTGTCACATAAGAACATAAGAGAAGCCCTGTTGGATCAGGCCAATGGCCCATTCAGTCCAACACTCTGTGTCACGTAAGAACATAAGAGAAGCCATGTTGGATCAGGCCAATGGCCCATCCAGTCCAACACTCTGTGTCACATAAGAGAAGCCATGTTGGATCAGGCGAAGGGCCCATCCAGTCCAACACTCTGTGTCACACAGTGGCCAATATATGTGTGTGTGTATATAAAATTCTTTACATAAAAATAAAAATTCTTTACATAAAAGAAATAAATCCAATAGACCTGAGCAGGGTTTTGAACAGATCTCCTTAGGATTGTGCTCCCAGCCATGGAAATAGCTTCCAATTTGATTTCAAACCAAACTCAAGGAGCTACTTTTGACCTTTTAAATCCCTACGGCATTGAGACCAGAACGCCTCAAGCAGTGCCTTCTCCAGTACAAACCCACCCAATTGTCAGCATCATCTGGAGAAGCTCCGCTCAGCGTTCCCCATTGCCTTATGAGGTACAGCGGGTGGTTAGACTAAGCAGGGCCTTCTCTGTTGTTGCTTTATTCTAATGGAGCCTCCTTCCAGAAGATAGTGGACATGGTTGCTGCAAGCGGGCTTTTCATTTATGTTGAACTTGCTACTGGCTCTTTGCCGGCGATGCCGTTTTATTATCATCTGTTAGCTGTTGACTGGTGGGGAGGGGAGGAGTTTAGTTCTTGCTTTTTAAGAATAAATTTGTTGTATATTTAATCCATTTCCTTAGATTGCAGTTAACTGTTTTTGTGATCCTTTTTTTGTGAATGGAAAAGCAGGATAGAAATACTTTAATAAAAAAAAGGAAATTTTGGCCCTCTGAGGGGGGTAAAAACCATATACTGAACTGCTTCTTGTCTTATTTCTGTTTTAGCCCAGATGACTGGCAGTTCTATATCATTTACTTTGACTCCATCTTCCAACTGATCGATGCAGGCTGGACGCCCCCAGCTGAAGGGGAGCAGTGAGTTTCTTACCTTTTGAAGTTTTAAGAATGCCTAACCATGAAGTTTGATTTAAGGGGAATTCAAGTCTTTTTTTTTTGAGAGCCAGTTCGGTGTAGTGGTGAAGTGTGCGGACTCTTATCTGGGAGAACCGGGTTTGATTCCCCACTCCTCCACTTGCACCTGCTGGAATGGCCTTGGGTCAGCCATAGCTCTGGCAGAGGTTGTCCTTGAAAGGGCAGCTGCTGGGAGAGCCCTCTCCAGCCCCACCCACCTCACAGGGTGTCTTGTGGGGGAGGAAGGGAAAGGAGATTCTGAGCCGCTCTGAGACTCTTTGGAGAGCGGGATATAAATCCAATATAATCTTCTTCTTCTTTTTTGTTGCATTTTGTGTGTGTGCATGTGTTGTGTGCACACCTGTGCTTGGAAGTCATGATGACCGCTGGCGACTCCTGCCGTGGGCATGGAGGATATTCAGAGAGGGGGCTGAATAAAGCCTGCCCCCACCTCCCAGGTCTGGTATTCCAAGGAGGTCTCCCATCCAAATACTTGCCAGAGTCGAGCTTCCAAGATTGGGCTTACCTGGGCTATCCAGGGCAGGGCAAGAATTCAAGGTCACGCAAAGCCAGCGTAATCTACCTTGGGCGTTTCCAGGGGATGGGGGGGGGGGAGAAGGCAAGATACAAATATAATCCATGAAAAGAGTGGAGGAACAGCAGAGCTTTGCGTTTGAACATGTGGATCTGGCACTGTCTTGGCAAGATGGGCGCCTGATGTGAAATGGGGAGGCTTCCTTGTCGTTTGAATGGATGGGGGAGAGAGAGCCTGTTGTTTTGTGGCAAACGCTTTGCTGGGTAGGAGGGTTCTGCTGTTTGTGCAGGCCGATTAGGTTTCGTGCTGCAATGAGCTACAGAACAGCCATAGAGCTCCCTTCACCACAACGGGAACGCTACTTCTTGCACACAGCTCTCTGGAGGGCGAAGTGCATCACAGCACAGAACAAGCCGTGACTTTCGTAGAGCAGAGGATATCGAGAGAAGCCAACAGTACCCGGCCGCTCCGGGGACCGTACCTTGCCCAGCTGGAGCTGATCAGACGCTTGCGGCACAGAGGATTCAGCGAGGAGCACAAATTGGGTAAGAGCTGCTCATGGGGTGCCAAACTGAGCCCCGTGGGAGAAGGTGCAAAGCAGAAGGCAGCTCTCCCAGCCTGGGATTGCAGCAGCTGATGTAAACTGTGTACAAGAATTGCAGAAATAAACCCGTGCTTTAGGGAGAGCATTGTTTGTCTTCTGTTTTAATCCTTGGCATTAAGAAATAGCTCACGGGTAGTAAATATTTGGATGTATCGGCTGATACAGCAAAGCCTCACAAATTGGTGCAGGAAAGCCGGCTTTTCATTTCGCATTGATCGAGAAATGCTGTCTCTTAAAAACTATCCCCCACTCCACCCCCAGGATGCAAGGGAAATAAAATCCTTGCGATGCTCTTAGAGAGGGAGATGGCTCTTGCAGTAAGTCCTTGTAAAAATACCAAGGGTGACTTTAAAGTCTCCGTCACTCCTGCTGCTTTGTTTTGGGGGGTGAGGGAGAGGAGATAAACAGGTTAAATATCAATCAAGAATAGTAGGAATTAACTGGACTGAAAGATGGACTTTTTTCAAAAGCAGGTTTAATATATGCTAAACTTATTTGATCTTTCTGCGTGTGCATTTGGATGTTTGTTACACAAAAAAAATGTGAAATAAAGGGTTTGGCATATTTAGCCTCTTTAATTTACAGAGGTGAGAGAAACTTTGCAACCTCCCTTGGTAGTAACTGATTAGATTTTACCTGCGTCTTCTGTAAAATAAACTGTTTCTGTATTTCTGTACTTTGGATGTGTAGAGCAGGCCAAACACAATGCAGGAACCCTGATGAGTTGCAGCCCACTCTCTGTTTTGCAGTCCCCCTAGTATATTTCAGGCACTCACTGTTTGCAGCTCTGTCTCCTGCACTCGTGGGAAGATCTAGGGGCCAGCCCATGTCCATCAGCATAGATGAGGAATGCTTGCATGGCCACAGCTGCTTTGTTTCTTCCTTCTCCAAATTCACAAACACAGTTGGATAGTGGTCTGCCATGATGTCCACCGGCGTCCAAGGCTTCTTCCATTTGAGAATTGTTGGAAGGGTGAAAGGCTTACGTTCTTTAGTTGTTGCAGATTTTCTGGACTGTATGGTCGTGGTCTTGGCATTGTGAAGCCTGACGTTTCGCCAGCAACTGTGACTGGCATCCTCAGAGGTATAACGCAGAAAAAACTGGAATTCTCTCTGGGTCAGTAGTCCCACCAATGAGATCTTTGACCCAGAGAGAACTCCAGTTTTTTTCTGGGTTATACTTTTGAGGATGCCAGTCAGAGTTGCGGGCAAAACATCAGGTCTCGCAATGCCATGGCCACACAGCCCGGAAAATCTAGAACAACTAATGAGCCCCGACTGTGAAAGCTTTTGACAACATATTGGCTTATGTTCTGTTGCACTGAATACAGCAAGGTTCAGTAGATAGATAAATTTTTTGTCATTGTTCTCCACAAAAAGAGAGCAACGAAATGAGGTGCTCTTCCACAAACATACCAACACATCAAACACACATATTCATATTCATACCATTTAAATACATCTAAAACCATTTAAACCATTTAAATACATCTAAAACAGATAAACATTCATAAAACCATTTAAATACATCTAAAACAGATAATCCTTCATAACCCTGCATTTAACCTAACCACAGCACTTGGATAGAAACTGTCCTTAAATCTGTTTGTCCTAGCCTTCAACACTCTATATCGTCTACCTGACGGTAAGATCTCAAATAGCAAATGGCCCAGATGTGAAGGGTCCCTTAGGATCATTTGTATCTTCCTTTTACATCCCATATTATACAGATCCACCAATGAGGGGAGAGAACATCCGCAAATCTTTTGTGCTCTTCTCGTCACTCTTTGGAGCACCCTTCTCTCTGCTTCCGTGCAGCTCCCAAACCACGCGCAGAGGCAATAAGATAAAATGCTCTCAATGGAACTACGATAAAAGGCAACCAGCAGACTCCCTGACAGTTGTAGTGATCTTAAGAGTCTTAAGTAGTATAGTCGTTGCTGGGCCTTTTTCTCTAGAGCTAAAGTATTTGCCCCCCATGTTAGATCTTGTTTCATGGTAATTCCCAGAAACTTCCATTCTGTCACCTGTTCTACCATAACACCATCAATAAACAACGGCTGGATGTCCAAATTACTCTTCCTGTAATCCACTATAATTTCCTTCGTCTAATTTATATTAAAAATAAGATTATTTACTTTACACCAAAGGGATAGCTGTTGAACTTCCCTCCTATATGCAGACTCATCATCATCAGTAGTCATAAAAGGGGGTTAGAAAAAGAGCAAGCAGGTGAGATTAAAGTGGGGGCGAACTGAGAGGTTAAAAGTAGAAAAGAGCAAAGACTTAACAAAATTTATGGCAGGATATGAATCTTCATGAGTCCCTGCTCACTTCTTCTGAGTTATTAAAAGACCTCTGAGAAGGGGAAAAAGTGAAAGGAGGGGAGTGGGTGGGAGTGCAGAGAGAGCACTGTCGAACGAAGAGAGGAAAACAACTTACCTATGTGGCCTTCTTGAGTGTTAGGTACCAAAAAGAATCAGGAGGTTTCCAAGTTAGGAATGGAGTGACAGATGGGTCATAGAGAAAACGGCATTGAAAACTTCAGTTAAAAAACTGACCAAATCTCTTTCTCGGTCTCAGCAATTTTCCTGGTTTGTTATATTTTTATCTTTTATGTTAGAGCAATAAACCTGAGTTGCAATATCTGTTTTTAGCCTTCTGAAACCCAAAAGAACAGATAGAGCCAGTAGTCCCACCCACGAGATCTTCTTTATTGATTTGACATCTCTTTTGATCCGAGGCTCCCTTAATACATCAAACGGCTGTGTGCTGATGAATACCAGACTTCAAGCATCCTCAGAAGTAAAAGTTTAATTCAAAGGCATAAGTAGCAAGAGTTCTTTTTTCTTGACTGTGATCAGACACTGGGTGTGTTCACAGTACGCCAAACAATGTGTTCTGCGACTGGATTTTTGTTATTCTTACACTGTAAAAATTGAGTTGCAAAATGCATTATTTAGTGTACTGTGAACACACCCGTTATAAGAGAGTACTTTTGTTTGCAGAAACGTAACATTGGATCCAGAGACTCTGTACTGGCCAGTCTTTCTCTTGAGGAAGAACGGCTAGGCAGAAGGGAGTCATTGCATCCATGAACCGTAGAGCTTGCACTAATTGTCTCAGGAAAGACATCTACTTCTTTGAGCTGCGAGTAACTTTTAAAATGTGGTAAATAGAGTGCAGAAATGGCAAAGCCCTTTGCCTTGGCTTGTAGGTCTTTTGTCAGTTCAGGCACATTGGCTAAGGTGTCACTGTGTCACTGACTTATTTAAAACAATAATGTGTCCTTCGTCCTGTTTCCCTTGTTAGGCAGTCCAGAAGAGCTCATGTTTGAGTATTTCAAACGATTTGGAGATAAACCCTGCTGCTTTACTGATCTCAGGGTGTTTGTAGACCTCCTCCCATCAAGCCAGCATACAAAGGTAAGCTCAGGTGCACTCGATTCACTCACACAGCTGTTCTGTCAGGTTGGGGAAGGGTTGTGTTTTTTAACTAGACCGTGGTCACCTTGTTCATCACAACTCCCAAAGGATTCAAAAGATGGAACTGTCTCTCTTGGAGGAACTTGGGGATATTCAAGCTACTGCATTTCACAGGGCTCTAATTAAGGATTCTGTGAAACTTGAAATTCAGCACATTCTTGCATCCACCAAATTTGTCTGACAAACAGTGCCATCTTAGGGTTCTTTAGCTTGGAGAAACGTCGACTGCGGGGCGACACGATAGAGGTTTACAAGATTATGCATGGGATGGAGAAAGCAGAGAAAGAAGTCCTTTTCTCTCTTTCTCACAATACAAGAACTCGTGGGCGTTCAATGAAAATGCTGAGCAGTCGGGTTCAAACGGATAAAAGGAAGTACTTCTTCACCCAAAGGGTGATTAACTTGTGGAATTCACTGCCACAGGAGGTGGCGGCGGCTACAAGCATAGCCAGCTTCAAGAGGGGATTGGATAAAAATATGGAGCAGAAGTCCATCAGTGGCTATTAGCCTGATCCAACATGGCTTCTCTTATGTTCTTTGTGTTTGCTCCCATTTCTCTACTTGTGCAGTGCTGTGATTTCTCTTGCCATGTCTCAATGCTGATGAGACGGGCGGTGCACCATCAGCCTTCACTTGGAAGCTTGTCCAGTTTTAGATGTTCTTTGAAAGAAGGCGTGGGTTTATGCCAGGGATAGCCAAACTTGCTTAATGTAAGAGCCACATAGAATAAATGTTAGGTCTTTGACCCAAAGCTTCCAAGTGAAGGCTGATGGTGCACCCCACTCCTCATCAGCATTGAGACATGGCAAGTGAAATCACAGCACTGCACAAGTAGAAAAATGGGAGCAAACACAAAGATGGCATTGTTTGTCAGACAACACAGGCAGGAGGGAAGGAAGGAAAGAAGGAAAATAGATGAAGTAGGGGAGGGAGGGGGAAGGCAGAAAGAAAGCAACTTTAAATGCATTCTCCAAGCCACTAGCTGGCTTGGCTTGGAGAAGAAGAAGATGATATTGGATTTATATCCTGCCCTCACTCTGAAGAGTCTCAGAGCAGCTCACTATCTCCTTTCCCTTCCTCCCCCACAACAGACACCCTGTGAGGTAGATGAAGATATTGGATTGATATCCCGCCCTCCACCCCGAAGAGTCTCAGAGCGGCTCACTATCTCCTTTCCCTTCCTCCCCCACAACAGACACCCTGTGAGGTAGATGAAGATATTGGATTGATATCCCGCCCTCCACTCCGAAGAGTCTCAGAGCGGCTCACTATCTCCTTTCCCTTCCTCCTCCACAACAGACACCCTGTGAGGTAGATGATGATATTGGATTTATATCCCGCCCTCCATCCTGAAGAGTCTCAGAGCGGCTCACAATCTCCTTTACCTTCCTCCCCAACAACAGACACCCTGTGAGGTAGATGAAGATATTGGATTTATATCCCGCCCTCCACTCCAAAGAGTCTCAGAGAGGCTCACAATCTCCTTTACCTTCCTCCCCACAACAGACACCCTATGAGGTAGATGAAGATATTGGATTTATATCCTGCCCTCCACTCCGAAGAGTCTCAGAGAGGCTCACAATCTCCTTTACCTTCCTCCCCTGCAACAGACGCCCTGTGAGGTAGATGAAGATATTGGATTTATATCCTGCCCTCCACTCTGAAGAGTCTCAGAGCGGCTCACAATCTCCTTTCCCTTCCTCCCTCACAACAGACACCCTGTGAGGTAGATGAAGATATTGGATTTATATCCTGCCCTCCACTCTGAAGAGTCTCAGAGAGGCTCACAATCTCCTTTCCCTTCCGCCCCCACAACAGACACCCTGTGAGGTAGATGAAGATATTTGATTTATATCCCGCCCTCCACTCCGAAGAGTCTCAGAGTGGCTCACAATCTCCTTTACCGCCCTCCCTCACAACAGACAGCCTGTGAGGTGGGTGGGGCCAAGAGGGCTCTCACAGCAGCTGCCCTTTCAAGGACAACCTCTGCCAGAGCTATGGTTGACCCAAGGCCATTCCAGCAGCTGCAAGTGGAGGAGTGGGGAATCAAACCCGGTTCTCCCAGATAAGAGTCCGTGCACTTAACCCCTACACCAAACTGGCTCTCTTTAAGAAGTAACTTAAAGTAATAAATGCCTTCTCCAAGCTGGCTGATGGGGCGGTAGAGGCTTCAAGAGTCACACAGTATGTGTGAAAGAGCCACAGGTGGTTCCAGAGCCACAGTTTGGCCACCCTTGGTTTATGCTATTATGAGCAGTTTTGCAGAATGTGTTCAGCAGCTGGGAATCCTGCTCAGTTCTATTGTTCATTTAAGCCCCTTTGGGGAAACACTGTGGCTGGGAGGTTGCATGTGAAAACCCTGTCCAGTCAGGATCTGTTAACAGAATTGCTGAGGACTACACTATGGGCATTGTTGATAACTGGAATTCTTTGTCTGAATATTTCCCTCTCTTTGCTGGCTCTCACTCAGCTCTCACCGAAGGTCACTGTGCATATTCTAGCAGACGCTCTTTTAAATTGATTTATAAGCAACATTGGAACAATAGTTGTTTTCATCTATTTATTTAAAATATTTTTAGCTGTCATTCTTACCGTACAGGAACTCAGAGGTGGTGTACAGTGTAAATAATAATAAAATAAAGTAAAAACACTAGTTAAATATCAATAATTTAAAACTGCTGGAAGGCAGAAGAGCTAATCAGGGGCTGTTTTGAATAAAACCATTGGGCTGGGTTGAAATCTGCTGCGAAATTAAACGTCTTGGGATCTTCAGCTTTTTAAAAGGTGTACTTTGAGACCTCATGGTGGTTGGCAGAAGTTTAACCGTTTGCACTGTCAGATGAGGTCGAGGTGTCTGTCTAGCAAGGCCTTCAAAACAGTTATTCTGTCAGGACTTTAGTTGAAGCAGCAGGTATCCAAATGACGTCGGCCTCCCCCTGCCCCCCCACCATTTTCCACCCTGCCCCACTTACTTCTTGGGGCTTGCACTAATTCAACAGTGCTGTTGATAGTGGTTATGTAAACTTGCCCAACATTCTGGTCCATCTCAGACTCCCATGCAGGATTCATGTGGGAGTTCCTGTTGAACTGTAACTGCCGTCTTGCAGATTATGTTATGTTGCGGGGGTGGGGGGGGTATTGGTCTTAACTAAGTATGCCGTGTTGGTTTTAACTGTTTTATTCTGTTGTAACCCAGCCTAAGTCTGCTTGCAAAGGAGAGTGGGGTAGAAATACAGATAAATAAATAGCTATATAGACTGTTTCTGTTTCATCTGCTTCATTAATACCCCACTTTCCCTCAGTGGAGACCCAAAGCAGTTTGTAAAGTGAACCTACCCAAATGTTACAGTCATCTTTGGAGAAAGAGACTGGGAAAGAGACTTCTCAGTTGTGGCACCAAGACTCTGGGACTCTCACCCAAGAGAGACCTGCCTGTTTTCTTCATGTGTTTCATGTGGTGATTCCTCAGTGATCCCTGTCTCCCACCCTGTCTTTTTGTAGTTGTTTTTGTATGCAATTTAGCTTGATTTTGATATTTGTTTTAATGACTTTTTGGCTTGTTTTAAATACATTTTTAATTATGTCTGTTTCTAATCTGTTGCCACTTTGGTGGCCCTGATGAGGACAGATGGCGTATAAATTTTGTAAAAAGATAACGATAAATAAATCCCTCTCCTCCATTTTGTCTTCACAACGACTAAGAACATAAGGGAAGCCATGGTGGATCAGGCCAACGGCCCCTCCAGTCCAACACTCTGTGTCACATAAGAACATAAGAGAAGCCATGTTGGATCAGGCCAATGGCCCCTCCAGTCCAACACTCTGTGTCACATAAGAACATAAGAGAAGCCATGTTGGATCAGGCCAATGGCCCCTCCAGTCCAACACTCTGTGTCACATAAGAACATAAGAGAAGCCATGTTGGATCAGGCCAGTGGCCCCTCCAGTCCAACACTCTGTGTCACATAAGAACATAAGAGAAGCCATGTTGGATCAGGCCAATGGCCCCTCCAGTCAAACACTCTGTGTCACATAAGAACATAAGAGAAACCATGTTGGATCAGGCCAACGGCCCCTCCAGTCTAACACTCTGTGTCACATAAGAACATAAGAGAAGCCCTGTTGGATCAGGCCAATGGCCCCTCCAGTCCAACACTCTGTGTCACATAAGAACATAAGAGAAGCCACGTTGGATCAGGCCAATGGCCCCTCCAGTCTAACACTCTGTGTCACATAAGAACATAAGAGAAGCCATGTTGGATCAGGCCAACGGCCCCTCCAGTCTAACACTCTGTGTCACATAAGAACATAAGAGAAGCCCTGTTGGATCAGGCCAATGGCCCCTCCAGTCCAACACTCTGTGTCACATAAGAACATAAGAGAAGCCACGTTGGATCAGGCCAATGGCCCATCCAGTCCAACACTCTGTGTCACATAAGAACATAAGAGAAGCCACGTTGGATCAGGCCAATGGCCCATCCAGTCCAACACTCTGTGTCACATAAGAACATAAGAGAAGCCATGTTGGATCAGGCCAACGGCCCCTCCAGTCCAACACTCTGTATCACACAGTGGCCAATAATTTATTTATATACACACACACACACACTGTGGCTAATAGCCACTGATGGACCTCTGCTCCATATTTTTATCTAACCCCCTCTTGAAGCTGGCTATGCCTGTAGCCGCCGCCTCCTCTGGCAGTGAATTCCACATGTTAATCACCTCTGTGAAGTTGGATAGATTGAGAGTTTGCGACTGGCCCAAGTTTGGCCAGCAAATTTCCATGACAGATTTGGGATTCAACCCTGAGTCTCCATCTCTCATGACTAATTTTCCTACCTGTTCATAGCTCCTTCTCACCTTTTAGGTTATGGTTCTTGTGAAAACCCTGAAACAAACAAAAACTCTTGCCGTTCAAGCTGCTGTGTTTTCCTTTACTGAAATAGTTTGTTCCCAGGCTCCTGTAGGTTCTATATTTAGCACATGGCAAGTTTCATGAGAATGTTTTTCGAATTAATCACTAAGCAAGTTACACCTCTATGCATAGTTAAGTATCAGCATTAATGAGGATTCTCTCCATGTCCCTCCCAAGTTATCTTTCTTATCAGCTGTGCTTGCCCCCTCTTCTTCCATCAAGACCCAACCTTTCTTCCTTGGTACTTGCATATTAAGTAAATTGAGTGTGTGTAATAGATTCCAGTATTACAATTTGGATGTTTCTTTTTAATGTTGATACCTAACAATGCATACAGGTGATACCTAACAATGCATACAGGTGCAACCTGCTTATTCATTTTTAAAGCCTTTCACTCCAGGTTGTGAATGAACTAATTGTGGTTTTACTTTAGCTTCCCTGATTGAACATATAAACATATGAAGCGGCCTTATACTGAATCAGACCCTTGGTCCATCAAAGTCAGTATTGTCTTCTCAGACCGGCAGCGGCTCTCCAGGGTCTCAAGCTGAGGTTTTTCACACCTATTTGCCTGGACCCTTTTTTGGAGATGCCAGGGATTGAACCTGGGACCTTCTGCTTCCCAAGCAGATGCTCTACCACTGAGCCACCGTCCCTACACGCACTGCCTCAGGCACTCTTTTGAACTTGTCTCCTCCTCTATTTCTCACCTCTCTGCTGTGGAATAACTTCTCTCTGACCACTGCCGTATTTCCTTCAGCACTGTACACAGCCCACCTTTCCCTGTTCCCTGCTTGTTGCTCCTTCTATGACCTACAGTCCAGCTGGAATGCAGCTGGAATTACTGCCTCACTCCACTCTCTGGCTCCCTTATGTCACACTCTAAATTAGGGGACCTAGCATGGTGCTTGTGGGCACCTTGGCACCTCCAACACCTTTCCTGGTGCCTGCCAATTGTTTTTAGAAAGTGGGTGAGGCCAGGTGGAGCTTTTGCCCAGCACAGCTTCTGATTAGCCATGGGAAATTTGATTGGCAGTGCAGATTTTTAAAAGCATTGCTTTGGCAACAGGAGGCTCCATGGCAGAAGGATCTTCACTGTGTGATTGAAGGTGAGTTGTGGCAACCATGTTGTGGCTGGCTCCGCCTCCTGTGACAACCATAGCATAGCCAGCTTTAAGAGGGGATTGGGTAAAAATATGGAGCAGAGGTCCATCAGTGGCTATTAGCCACAGTATATATATATGTGTGTGTGTGTGTATACACACAAACATATATTGGCCACTGTGTGACACAGAGTGTTGGACTGGATGGGCCATTGACCTAATCCAACATGGCTTCTCTTATGTCCTTATGTGACACAGAGTGTTGGACTGGATGGGCCATTGGCCTGATCCAACATGGCTTCTCTGATGTCCTTATGTGACACAGAGTGTTGGACTGGAGGGGCCATTGGCCTGATCCAACATGGCTTCTCTGATGTCCTTATGTGACACAGAGTGTTGGACTGGAGGGGCCATTGGCCTGATCCAACATGGCTTCTCTGATGAAGAAGAAGAAGATGATGATATTGGATTTATATCCCGCCCTCCACTCCAAAGAGTCTCAGAGCGGCTCACAATCTCCTTTACCTTCCTCCCCCACAACAGACACCCTGTGAGGTGGGTGGGGCTGGAGAGGTCTCTCACAGCAGCTGCCCTTTCAAGGACAACCTCTGCCAGAGCTATGGCTGACCCAAGGCCATTCCAGCAGGTGCAAGTGGAGGAGTGGGGAATCAAACCCGGTTCTCCCAGATAAGAGTCCGCACACTTAACCACTACACCAAACTGGCTCATGATGTCCTTATGTGACACAGAGTGTTGGACTGGATGGGCCATTGGCCTGATCCAACATGGCTTCTCTTATGTTCTTATGTGACACAGAGTGTTGGACTGGAGAGGCCACTGGCCTGATCCAACATGGATTCTCTGATGTCCTTATGTGACACAGAGTGTTGGACTGGAGGGGCCATTGGCCTGATCCAACATGGCTTCTCTGATGTCCTTATGTGACACAGAGTGTTGGACTGGATGGGCCATTGGCCTGATCCAGCATGGCTTCTCTTATGTCCTTATGTGACGCAGAGTGTTGGACTGGATGGGCCATTGGCCTGATCCAACATGGCTTCTCTTATGTTCTTCTGTGACACAGAGTGTTGGACTGGAGGGGCCATTGGCCTGATCCAACAGGGCTTCTCTTATGTTCTTATGTGACACAGAGTGTTAGACTGGATGGGCCACTGGCCTGATCCAACATGGCTTCCCTTATGTCCTTCTGTGACGCAGAGTGTTGGACTGGATGGGCCATTGGCCTGATCCAACATGGCTTCTTCTATGTTCTTAGCCATTTTGTGGCTGGCTCCACCTCCTGTGACAACCATTTTGTGGCTGCACAAACCACACTGTGTGTGTCAGAAGTCCAAAGGTACCTAGAGGCTTGAAAAGGTTGGGGGGCCCTGCTCTGGAATTGTCAGCTTCTCTGGGCAAGGATTTGATCTGTCATAGGTGCAAGTTGACGCTTGCTTCGTTCTACTGCTTCAGACCAACACGGATGCCCCCCTGGATCTACTATGCCCATTCACGACATTGTATAGAACAGAAATACGTAACTCCCGCTTCTCTTCCAGGGTTATTGAAGAAGCCCCTCTGTCATGGCATTGCAAAGTTCACATTTCCATTCTTCCCCCCCCCCCCCCTTTCCCTCCAGTTTATCAACCAGTTGTTAGGCGTCATCCCTCTGTCGGCACCATCGGAAGGCAAACTCGCGCTGCCAGCTAGCATCAAGGCTTTGCAACAGCATCTGTGTGTTGTGCAGTTGACGAGATTACTTGGCCTCTACCATGCAATGGACAAAGCCCAAAAACTGGGGGCCGTCCAGGATCTGATGCTGCGGTATCGACACGGGCTGGAGTTTGGTGAGAAGTGCTTGAATCTGCTCTCAGTTGTAAATGATGCCAGTGTTCTTGGATCACTATCACTGTTCTTCACTGCTATTTCAGCTACAATATAAGCAAGCCTAGCATAATAATTATGAGAGCCAAACCTGAGGCTGTTGTTGATTCCAGTCCGTAAGACCTTGAGGGTGCCGTCCTGCTCTCGTTTAACTCGGAGAAACTCCCGTAGAATTAAGTAGACTTGCCTTGAACAAATATACAAGGGATCGGGCAACGTATGACTTCTTCATGAAGCCCGCTGATGTTTGTGATGCTGAACACTCATGCTTCTGCGTTTGGGGTTTTTAGCCTGGCCGGGTAATTTTGGTCCAAATTAGTTTCATTTAAACTTCTGCATATTTGGTTGCAGTAACTGCAGTGTGAGAGTTATATGCGTGAATTGCATGCAGGACTGCTGCTGGGAAAACAAGAACACCACCAAAGAAATAACTCAAATGAAACCTAGAACAAAGTTCTAGCGGTGCGTTCTAGTTAGTCCAGTGGTACGTTCAAGGCCAATACGTGCTTCAGACCAACACGGCTACCCATCTAAATCTATCTTGAATATAACATGTCAGTGTAATCAATGTCGCAGAGCCTTGTGAGCAAAAATTCTATTTTGTGAGCTACTGGTATTAAAGTTGCGAGCTACTAGCAATAAAGTTGTGAGCTGCTGACACCTTCCTGAGCTAAGACAAAAACGTGTGAGCCGGAGGCTAAAAATCTGTGAGCTCGCTCACGCTAACTCGGCTTAGAGGGAACCCTGAGTGTAATATACTTGCACAGCACATTTAGTGTCATGCGCTTCACATATATAACTTGCTTTATCTTTGTAACAGCTCTGTAAGGTAGGCTGCTGTTGTCGTCCCTGGATGACATGCAGAGGAGCTGAGCGCCTAAAGCCCGTCAGCAAACTCAAACACGGGCAGAATTTGAACCAGGGACCTTCCAAGTGACAGCCGAGTGTCCTGGCTATGACATTTAAGCCAGCTCCATAAGTTCATGTTCTAAAGACATGCTAGTGAATTTGGCCTTGGTGGTGTCTCTTAGAAATGTTCCTCCCTCCCGCTAAAGAACTGGTTAAAATTAATTTTTATTGCGCTGAGAACGAGTCGGTTTTACAATGTAACGTGACTTCGCCTTGTTCATGGAATTTGTGTTTTTCACCTGGTAGGAAAATCCTGTTTGAAAACAGAGTTGCAGTTCTCAGACTACTACTGCCTGCTTGCTGTTCATCTGCTCCTTGACATCTGGCTAGAGGCAGGTATGTCTATGCAAACTCCACTGACCGCATGTGTGCAAAAAGGGATCAGAGCCCAGGGTGGGGGAAAGCACTTACGTAGGTCACAGTCTGTTTATCCAGTTGAGCATTTTTTGTGCCTTAGAAACGAGTGCATTGAAATTCTCTCTGTGCAAAACGTGGGAGGACTGATAAGGCACGGAGCGATGCCACAAGTGCATCGCTGGAGCCCCTGGCTGCCTTCCGCACTGCTTTAGTAACGTTTGACCAAGGAGATGGTGCAGAGGGCAGTCCAGGCAAGGCTGCTGTGGGAAGTCACTGCTTTGTGAAGCAGCCATATACCGAGTCAGGCCATTGGTCCATTGAGCTCCATACTGTCTCCTTAGCCTAGATGGCTGGGGTGGGATTGGGGCAAAGGTGGGACTGGAAATAATAGACAGGAAAACTTCTTCCTGTCTCGTAATACTAGAACTCACAGCTGTCAAGGAAGCTGATGGACAGTAAGATTCAGTACTGATGATTCAGCTTCTGAAAATCCCCTTCCGCAGAATGTGCTATTGGCCGTTAGTTTAGAGAACTGAACAGATGTAGGGAGCGTAGGTCCATCAGTGGCTGTTAACCTCAGTGACTGAATGGACACTCCATGTTCAGAAGAGATAACCAGTGTGGGGTGGGTCCAGCAATGGGGGAGGGGGCGGACTTTGGTCTCTGAGCCCCCTGCTCTGTGCTCCAAACGCAGGGGCATCTGACAGAACAGGGTATGAAACAGGATGCTGGACTGGATGGACCATTGCTCTGATCCAGCATGGCTGCTTTTGCAGTCTTGGACTACTAAATCTTGAGCAAAGAAGGGACTTTTTCCCAGCACTTATTACTTGAGATCTTTTAACTGCAAAGACTGAACGTGTTGAACATATATGAACATATGAAGCTGCCTTATACTGAATCAGATCCTCGGTCCATCAAAGTCAGTGTTGTCTACTCAGACTGGCAGCGGCTCTCCAGGGTCTCAAGCTAAGGTTTTTCACACCTATTTGCCTGGACCCTTTTTTGGAGATGCTGGGGATTGAACTTGGGACCTTCTGCTTACCAAGCAGTTGCTCTACCCCTGAGCCACGATCCCTCCCATACATATGAACATATGAAGCTGCCTTCTATTGAATCAGACCCTTGGTCCATCAAAGTCAGTATTGTCTACTCAGACTGGCAGCGGCTCTCCAGGATCTCCAGCTGAGGTTTTTCACGCCTATTTGCCTGGACCCTTTTTAGTTGGAGATGCCGGGGATTGTTGGGACCTGGGACCTTCTGCTTCCCAAGCAGATGCTCTACCCCTGAGCCACCGTCCCTCCCGTGTTCTGCAAATGAGCCATAGTCCCTCCCCGAGAGTTACTGTTTATCTTTTCATTATGGTCTCCCCAGTTCAAATATGATCCTGCAGGAAGGCAGCCTGAGGGTCTCGGGTGCTTTGTGGGAGGGGAAGGCCTTTCTAGCCCTGTTGGGGTTGCCTTGTCCTTCCTCTTTTGGAGTGGGTGCCCTGTTCTTACTGAAGGCTTGAGTGCAGTGTTCTTTACCAGGTGAAGAGCTGGCTGCCTGGCAGTGCTTGACTTTGCTAGAAGAAGGGCTGACTCACAGTCCCTCAAACGCTCAGTTCAAATTGCTGCTCGTCCGAATCTACTGCATGCTGGGGGCGTTTGAACCAGTTGTGGAGCTCTACTCCAGCCTTGACGCAAAGCACATACAGCACGACACCATCGGGTGGGTAGTGTGTACGTAGAATCATCCATTGGCTTCGTCTCTGAGTCCCCAGGACTTCTTTCAGATCTTGCATTCCTTGTGGCATCCTTTTGTTTTAATTCTAAGTCATTTGTTAACTGAGGTGGATGAATAAGTACTGAACCCTTTAGTAAGTTGGAAATTTAAGAGAGGGTAAAAAAGAAAAAATTGCACACCTCTTTCTGTGTGGCTGGATATTGCGGGGAGGAGGTTTGCGCAGGAGGGTCTGTGTAAGAATGAGTGTTGCATGTCATGTGAATGCCACGGTCAGGTCAGGTGTGGTTTGGAGAACTGGTGTGTGCAGGACTTGTTTTGCAGCCGGAGCTCCTTTGCATATTAGGCCATACACCCCTGATGTAGCCAATCCTCCTGGAGCTTACAGTAGGCCCTGTACTAAGAGCCCTGTAAGCCAGGAGAGCCAGTTTGGTGTAGTGGTTAAGTGTGCGGACTCTTATCTGGGAGAACTGGGTTTGATTCCCCACTCCTCTACTTGCACCTGCTGGAATGGCCTTGGGTCAGCCCTAGCTCTGGCAGAGGTTGTCCTTGAAAGGGCAGCTGCTGTGAGAGCCCTCTCCAGCCCCACCCACCTCACAGGGTGTCTGTTGTGGGGGAGGAAAGTAAAGGAGATTGTGAGTTGCTCTGAGACTCTTCGGAGTGGAGGGCGGGGTATAAATCCAATATCTTCTTCATCTTCTTCTTCTTCTCTTGGAGGATTGGCTACATCAGGGGGTGTGGCCTAATCCGGCTTTTTCTGTAGCAGAAACTCCTTTGCCTATTAGGTCCCCCCTGTTGTAGCCAATCCTCCTGGAGCTTACAATAGGCCCTGTACGAAGAGCCCTGTAAGCTCTTGGGGGATTGGCTCCATCAGGAGAGTGTGGCCCAATATGCAAAGGCAGGGCTTTTTTTATAGCAGGAACCCCTTTGCATATTTGGCCGCACTCCCTGATGGAGCCTATCCTCCTGGAGCTTACCGGAGGCCCTGTACTAAGCCCTGTAAGCTCTTGGGGGATTGGCTACATCAGGGGTGTGTGGCCTAATATGCAAAGGAGTTCCTGCTACAAAAAAAAAAAGCCGTGGGCACGTGCATTCTGAATCCGAGCCGTCCTGAGCCTGCTTCAGCGGGGAGGGCAGAATATAAGTCAACTCAGGGGTGGCCAAGGGTAGCTCTCCAGATGTTTTTTTGCCTACAACTCCCATCACCCCCAGCCAGCATGGCCGATGGCTGTGGCTGATGGGAGTTGAAGGCAAAAAAACATCTGGAGAGCTACCCTTGGCCACCCCTGAAATAAAGAAAGAAATACTTTACCCGTGTAATTTGGCTAATTCTCAGCCTTAGCGCAATTCACTTACGTTTGAGTGGTGCAAAGTCCTGTCAGATGCCAATTTATGGTGCCATTCATTCAGAGGTAGTTTTCCGCTGCCTGCTTCTTTGTAGCAACCCTGGACACCCTTGGTGGTCTCCCATCCAAATACTAACCTGGGCTGACCCTGCCTGGCTTCCAGGATCTAATGAGATGCGGCTAGCCTGGTTAGGGCCACTTATGCTTTACACACCCAAATACAAATCTGATTTTTTTGGGGTGAGCCCCTTTGGGAAAGGGATAGCAGGCTCAGTGGCTCAGGGAAGGTTTATGGAGCTGTGCTGGGCCACCTATTCAGACCCACCTCTCTTCTCCCCCCACCCGCCTGCATTTTATTTCTTGTATTAAGCCCTTCTAATGTACTTTCTGATCTTTTTGGGGAGGGGGGGTGGAGTTGGGAGGGTACTGAAGCTCATTACAGCTAGTATGGTTAGAGATGGAACTTCCGTTCTCATTTTTAATTTTGTTTGCTTTGCAGTTACTTGCTGACGCGATACGCTGCAGCCCTCGGCAACTACATTGCCGCATCGCAGTCCTGCAACTTTGCCCTCAGGTTTTTTCACTCCAACCAGAAAGATGTAAGTGGCAGATAGTCCCTTCCGTCGTATGTTGATGGTAAATCGGGAGGACAGAGATTCTGATTGATGGATTCTGATGGAGCAGAGGTCCATCAGTGGCTATTAGCCACAGTATATATATGTGTGTGTGCACATATACACACACATATATTGGCCACTGTGTGACACAGAGTGTTGGACTGGATGGGCCATTGGCCTGATCCAACATGGCTTCTCTTATGTTCTTATGTGACACAGTGTTGGACTGGACGGGCCATTGGCCTGATCCATCATGGCTTCTCTTATGTTCTTATGTGACACAGAGAGTTGGACTGGATGGGCCACTGGCCTGATCCAACGTGGCTTCTCTTATGTTCTTATGTGACACAGAGAGTTGGACAGGATGGGCCACTGGCCTGATCCAACGTGGCTCCTCTTATGTTCTTATGTACCACAGAGTGTTGGACTGGATGGGCCACTGGCCTGATCCAACGTGGCTTCTCTTATGTTCTTATGTGACACAGAGTGTTGGACTGGATGGGCCACTGGCCTGATCCAACATGGCTTCTCTTATGTTCTTATGTGACACAGAGTGTTGGACTGGATGGGCCACTAGCCTGATCCAACATGGCCTCTCTTATGTTCTTATGTGACAGATTGTTGGACAGGATGGGCCACTGGCCTGATCCAACGTGGCTTCTCTTATGTGACACAGAGAGTTGGACTGGATGGGCCACTGGCCTGATCCAACGTGGCTTCTCTTATGTTCTTATGTGCCACAGAGTGTTGGACTAGATGGGCCACTGGCCTGATCCAACATGGCTTCTCTTATGTGACACAGAGTGTTGGACTGGAGGGGCCACTGGTCTGATCCAACAGGGCTTCTCTTATGTTCTTATGTGACACAGAGTGTTGGACTGGATGGGCCACTAGCCTGATCCAACATGGTTTCTTGTATGTTCTTATGTGACACAGAGTGTTGGACTGGAGGGGCCACTAGCCTGATCCAACATGGCTTCTCTTATGTTCCTGTGTGACACAGAGTGTTGGACTGGAGGGGCCACTGGCCTGATCCAACAGGGCTTCTCTTATGTTCTTATGTGACATAGAGTGTTGGACTGAATGGGCCAGTAGCCTGATCCAACAGGGCTTCTCTTATGTTCCTATGTGACATAGAGTGTTGGACTGGATGGGCCATTGGCCTGATCCAACAGGGCTTCTCTTATGTTCCTATGTGACACAGAGTGTTGGACTGGAGGAGCCACTGGCGTGATCCAACAGGGCTTCTCTTATGTTCTTATGTGACATAGAGTGTTGGACTGGATGGGCCACTGGCCTGATCCAACATGGCTTCTCTTATGTTCCTATGTGACACAGAGTTTTGGACTGGAGGGGCCACTGGCCTGATCCAACATGGCTTCTCTGATGTTCTTATGTGGCACAGAGAGTTGGACTGGAGGGGCCACTGGCCTGATCCAGCAGGGCTTCTCTTATGTTCTTATGTGACATAGATTGTTGGACTGGATGGGCCAGTAGCCTGATCCAACAGGGCTTCTCTTATGTTCCTATGTGACATAGAGTGTTGGACTGGATGGGCCATTGGCCTGATCCAACAGGGCTTCTCTTATGTTCCTATGTGACACAGAGTGTTGGACTGGAGGGGCCATTGGCCTGATCCAACAGGGCTTCTCTTATGTTCTTATGTGACATAGAGTGTTGGACTGGATGGGCCACTGGCCTGATCCAACATGGCTTCTCTTATGTTCTCATGTGACACAGAGAGTTGGACTGGAGGGGCCACTGGCCTGATCCAACATGGCTTCTCTTATGTTCTTATGTGACACAGAGAGTTGGACTGGATGGGCCACTAGCCTGATCCAACATGGTTTCTTGTATGTTCTTATGTGACACAGAGTGTTGGACTGGAGGGGCCACTAGCCTGATCCAACATGGCTTCTCTTATGTTCCTGTGTGACACAGAGTGTTGGACTGGAGGGGCCACTGGCCTGATCCAACAGGGCTTCTCTTATGTTCTTATGTGACATAGAGTGTTGGACTGAATGGGCCAGTAGCCTGATCCAACAGGGCTTCTCTTATGTTCCTATGTGACATAGAGTGTTGGACTGGATGGGCCATTGGCCTGATCCAACAGGGCTTCTCTTATGTTCCTATGTGACACAGAGTGTTGGACTGGAGGGGCAATTGGCCTGATCCAACAGGGCTTCTCTTATGTTCTTATGTGACATGGAGTGTTGGACTGGATGGGCCACTGGCCTGATCCAACATGGCTTCTCTTATGTTCTCATGTGACACAGAGAGTTGGACTGGAGGGGCCACTGGCCTGATCCAACATGGCTTCTCTGATGTTCTTATGTGACACAGAGAGTTGGACTGGAGGGGCCACTGGCCTGATCCAACAGGGCTTCTCTTATGTTCTTATGATTCTTACATATGGTGCCTGGCTTGGGGTTAGGCCCGTAATTCCCAAACCATTGCTCCGCAGGAGCCACTGACAGCAGCAGCTGCCGGTCTTCTCTGGATTTTATTTATTTATTTGATTTGATTTTTAGCCCGCCCTTCCCGTAGGACAGGCCCAGGGCGGGTTACATCATCAAAGCAATAAAAGACCAATTTAAATATATAAGATCTAAAACTACAGAGCGACAATAGAGACTAAAATGGCAGGTTCTGCCTCACAGCCATGGCCTATTGTCTAGGTCCAGCAGATCTTACAGCACTGGGATGGAACGAAGGAGGGAGGCCGGTCACAAGTGACATCCACTGCCTCAGCTGAAAGCCTGGCGAAAGAGCTCTGTTTTACAGGCCCTGTGAAACTGGAGCAGATCCCGCAGGGCCCGGATTCGGTGTTCTGGCCTTGCTTTCTTCCAGTAGCTGTCACCCCCACCCCGAGCGGCTTGTCCCGCTATGAGGCTGTATTGTAACTGCCCCAAGAGGAGGGTACCTGTTGCCTCCTCGTGAGCAGAAGAGCCACACCCAGAACAGTGACTTCCACGGAAACCCAGAGGATACGTCCTCTCAGAGCAGCTAGCAGTTGTCGGGTCAGCTGGGTCCAGAAGATAGTAAATGCGTCATTGAAACAGAAGTTGCTCGCTTGGGGTGTGCGTTTGGATCTACCTGAGCTGAAAATATAAGGTGTTTGGGGGGTGTATTTCAGCATCCCAAATGTATCTGGGTTTTCTCAGGGTAACAAACAAAGCCAAAAAAAATCACCTAGAAAATCCTGGCTGTGTTTAGGAATGAATGGTAGAATCAGAAAGAGCAAGAGGCAGGAGCAAATTGCTTCCACCTCTCAGCTGTTTGTTGGCTTCTGCAGTCCCTTGGAACTTTAAGGTGGCTGCAGAAGGCAGCCCCCTCTGGCTTGGCTTGGGACTGGCTGGCGTCTCCTGCAGCCCAGTTAAGAGAAGTCAGCCCAGGATCAGCTGAGCCCACGAGGAGCAGACTGTTCTCTGTGGGCACAGATTCGGATGTGCAATTCCCCCCTCCCATTTTTTTTCCCTTCTCTGGTCTATTGAAATAATTCAGGATTTCAAAAAAAAAAAAAAAAATCCCTGATCCAAATACTGCAGCGGTATTGGGATCCGGAATATTTCTGGAAAAAAACAATTTTTTTTTCCCAGTTCAATATACCTGTACTCAGGGCTTCTTTTGTAGCAGGTACTCCTTTGCATATTAGCCTACACCCCTTCTGATGTAGCCAATCCTCCAGGAGCTTACAAGGCTCTTACAGAAAGAGGGAGAGGCCCCCCAGAGGAGCACGGGGAATGGGAGACAGACCCCCCCTCCCCCAGATTCAAGGCCCTAGAAGAGATTTCACAGCACTGTAGGGTCACAGCGAGAGCCTCAAGTGCTCCAATACTGACAGCAGGTAACATTCGAGCATCTGAAGAATCGGAAGCCTGGTGCTTGGTTTTAAACAGGATGTGACGGCTCAGCGCCTGACAAAGCGTCAAGGAATGCCCGCTAGGAATCGGAGAGAGCTGCAGTTACGTCTTGAAGGCTGCATGAACTTTTCATCTCTTGCAGGGGCAAACAGGGGCTCTGGCGAGAAAGCTTCCTTAGAGAGAGGAGGAGGAGGAGGAGAACAAGGACAACAAGAACTGTTGGGAGCCAAAAACTCCCTTCCTCGGGTGCCTGAGCACAAGGCCTTTTTTGTAGCAGAAATTCCTTTGCATATTAGGCCACACCTACCTGATGTAGCCAATCCTCCCAAAAGCTTACAGGACTCTTCTTACAGAGCCTACTGTAAGCTCTTGGAGAAATGGCTGCATCGGGATGGGTGTAGCCTAATAGGCAAAGGAGTTCATGCTACAAAAAAACCTCTGCCTGAACTGAAAAGGGTGTGTGTGTGGATTGTACACCCCTGTTGCTCAGTCCAGCCTTGAAATGGGCAGTGGGGCTTCCACTCTTAAAGGCAGCAGGCACTCAAGTTCCACCTCTTAGCCTCCCCTGGAGAGCCAGGTTGGTGTAGTGGTTAAGTGTGCGGACTCTTATCTGGGAGAACCGGGTTTGATTCCCCACTCCTCCACTTGCACCTGCTGGAATGGCCTTGGGTCAGCCATAGCCCTGACAGAGATTGTCCTTGAAAGGGCAGCTGCTGTGAGAGCCCTCTCCAGCCCCACCCACCTCACAGGGTGTCTGTTGTGGGGGAGGAAGATAAAGGAGATTGTGAGCCGCTCTGAGACTCTTCGGAGTGGAGGGCGGGATATAAATCCAATATCTTCATCTACCTCACAGGGTGTCTGTTGTGGGGGAGGAAGGGAAAGGAGATTGTGAGCCGCTCTGAGACCCTTCGGAGTGGAGGGTGGGATATAAATCCAATATCTTCACCTACCTCACAGGGTGTCTGTTTTTGGGGAGGAAGGGAAAGGAGATTGTGAGCCGCTCTGAGACTCTTCGGAGTGGAGGGCGGGATATAAATCCAATATCTTCATCTACCTCACAGGGTGTCTGTTGTGGGGGAGGAAGGGAAAGGAGATTGTGAGCCGCTCTGAGACTCTTCGGAGTGGAGGGCGGGATATAAATCCAATATCTTCATCTACCTCACAGAGTGTCTGTTTTGGGGGAGGAAGGGAAAGGAGATTGTGAGCCGCTCTGAGACTCTTCGGAGTGGAGGGCGGGATATAAATCCAATATCTTCATCTACCTCACAGGGTGTCTGTTGGGGGGGGGAAGGTAAAGGAGATTGTGAGCCACTCTGAGACTCTTCGGAGTGGAGGGCGGGATATAAATCCAATATCTTCATCTACCTCACAGGGTGTCTGTTGTGGGGGAGGAAGGGAAAGGAGATTGTGAGCCGCTCTGAGACTCTTCCGAGTGGAGGGCGGGATATAAATCCAATATCTTCATCTACCTCACAGGGTGTCTGTTGTGGGGGAGGAAGGGAAAGGAGATTGTGAGCCGCTCTGAGACTCTTCGGAGTGGAGGGCGGGATATAAATCCAATATCTTCATCTACCTCACAGGGTGTCTGTTGTGGGGGAGGAAGGGAAAGGAGATTGTGAGCCGCTCTGAGACTCTTCGGAGTGGAGGGCGGGATATATATCCAATATCTTCATCTACCTCACAGGGTGTCTGTTGTGGGGGAGGAAGGGAAAGGAGATTGTGAGCCGCTCTGAGACTCTTTGGAGTGGAGGGCGGGATATAAATCCAATATCTTCATCTACCTCACAGGGTGTCTGTTGGGGGGGGGAAGGTAAAGGAGATTGTGAGCCACTCTGAGACTCTTCGGAGTGGAGGGCGGGATATAAATCCAATATCTTCATCTACCTCACAGGGTGTCTGTTGGGGGGGGAAGGGAAAGGAGATTCCTTTACCTTCCTCCCCCACAACAGACACCCTGTGAGATGGGTGGGGCTGGAGAGGGCTCTCACAGCAGCTGCCCTTTCAAGGACAACCTCTGCCAGAGCTATGGCTGACCCAAGGCCATTCCAGCAGGTGCAAGTGGAGGAGTGGGGAATCAAACCCGGTTCTCCCGGATAAGAGTCCGCTCACTTCACCTTTGAGAGAAACGTCTGGCTGACCCAAGGTCACATCAGCAGGTGTATATGGAGGAGCGGGGATTCAAACCCGGTTCTCCCAGATAAGAGTCTGTGCGCTCAACCCCTACACCAAACTGACTCTCACCAAACTAAGTATACAAAATGAATATTCTTTGTTGGTGGAGGAGGGAATCCCAAGCTGGGTTTCTCCTTCCCCTTGCTCCACAGGCAGGGCTTTGCTGAGTCCTCTTTGTCACAAAACTTGGTTAATCCAGGGAGGAGCCTTTTAGTTCTGGTCCTTATCAGTATATGCACTGGAAATCCACAACTTCCATTGCATGTATTTCAGAGAGCGTTGTGTGTTCCTTCCTAGACCTCAGAATACATTATTCAAGCTTACAAATATGGTGCATTTGAGAAGATACCAGAATTCATCGCTTTCAGGAACAGGCTGAATTCCTCGCTTCACTTTGCACAAGTCCGCATCGAGCGGATGCTGCTGGACCTCTTACTCGAAGCCAATATGTGAGTATGGCCGGGCCCATCTTCCACTGGGGGGTCCTGGGGGGGGTCCAGGCAGGCTAGAGGGTGTTGACCGGAGGGTGGCAGCAGCTAGCAGATGCCTACAGCACTGAGAGACATTTCCTAGCGTCACTGCCAAGTCCTTTCAGCCAGGGGTCCCTAGCATGGTGCCCAAGGAAACCACAGCACTCCCAACACTTTTCCTGGTACCTACCAAGTGTTTTTAGAAAGTAGCTGGGACGAGGTGGGGCCTTTGCACACCAGGGCTTCTGAGTGCCCATTAAGGGATCTGGTTTGTTGTGCGTTTTTTTTTTTTTTAAAATTGTTTTGGAAGTAGTTCCCACCATAGCACAAGGATCTTCACTGTGTGACTGAAGGTAAGGTATGGCAGCTATTTTGGGGCCAGCTACACCTCTTGCAACAGCCGTTGTGCAGCTGTGCCTACCGCACCGTGCCTGAATTCCAAAGGCTTCAAAAACACAAATACAAACCGTGGTTGAATTACTAAAGACTTCTTAGAGATTTCTTAAAGATGTATGCGTGCAATTCCATAAACGATTCACAAAGTCCTTCCATACAATATTCAGTTGTTATGTACAATAAAGAACTCATCCAGTCCAAAAAGGTGCTTGTGCAAATATGCAGAATTTTGTCTCATCTATTAATTAGGGAAAACTGGAAACTTGCGCTGGACTCTCCAGAAAGCCTCCAATTCCAGAGGCTGGCTGAAAAAAGTCAGGGACCTTTTGTCTAGGCTGCGCAGACAGTATTCTGTCTTCCACAGTTTACTGTACAGTTGTGAAATTTGGCACTGGGACCAGAACACAGCACCCTGTAAATCACTACTTCCATTTAAGGGAGGAAAGAAAGTTCTTAAACTTACTTGCTACAAAGATAAGTTTGAAAAGATGTACCTGGTACAGTCCCAAGAAAAGTGCAGGAAAGTTAACCAGGATGTCTGCTGTTTGTCTGTTTAGCTCTCTCTTTTTTTTCCTTTGGCTACTAGAAAAATTATAATTAAGTCCAGGCATGCAAATGTGTTTGTTCTCATAATTTGTGCAGGTTCCAGAATGTCATTTTTCTAGGCAAAATTTAGGTTAAATTTACACAGATCACACCGCTAGCTATCGCCACGGTCAACTCAAATACGTTTCCCCATATTGTCAAGAATTCTGACCAGCGTTTTGTGGTGTCTTCCATCCTAAAGCGCTGAAGCAGGCTCTTGGCTTGCTTTTTTTGTGACAGGAATACCTTTGCATATTAGGCCACATCCTCCTGATGTAGCCAATCCTCCAAGAGCTTACAGGGCTCTTAGGACAGGGCCTACAGTAAGCTCTTGCAGGACCGGCTACATCAGGGGTGTGTGGCCTAATATGCAAAGGAGTTCCTGCTACAAAGAAGATAAGAAGAAGAAGATATTGGATTTATATCCCGCCCTCCACTCCGAAGAGTCTCAGAGCGGCTCACAATCTCCTTTACCTTGCTCCCCCACAACAGACACCCTGTGAGGTAGATGAAGATATTGGATTTATATCCCGCCCTCCACTCCGAAGAGTCTCAGAGCGGCTCACAATCTCCTTTACCTTCCTCCCCCACAACAGACACCCTGTGAGGTGGGTGGGGCTGGAGAGGGCTCTCCCAGCAGCTGTCCTTTCAAGGACAACCTCTGCCAGAGCTATGGCTGACCCAAGCCATTCCAGCAGGTGCAAGTGGAGGAGTGGGGAATCAAACCCGGTTCTCCCAGATAAGAGTCCATGCACTTAACCACTACACCAAACTGGCTCTCCTCCGTGGAGGCTTGTTATCCCTTCCATGCCAGTGTATTTTTCTAAACTCTGCTTCAAATGTCGGGGGGGAGTTCTCTCTCTTGCGTCTGTGATTAATCATTTCTGTGATAGGAGGATTGCTTCCTAAGGTCTTTCTTAAACTCCCCACTCAGAAGATCTGTTTTTCTTCCCATGAACTAGAACGATGAGTTTGGAAGAAAGTATAAAGTCCATGAGTCTGACTCCAGAAGAAGATGACATTCCCTGGAATGACCTGCGGGATAACAGAGACCTAACCGTCTTATTCAACTGGGACCCAAAAGACAGGTGAAAACGGAGGGTTGCCTGATGCTGTAAGAATAGCAGGAATTTTGGGCCTTCTTATATTTGTTGTAACAAGGGTTTTCATAACCCACACTGTCGGCCGTAAAAAATTTTTCCTGAGTCATTTCTCAAAGGCTAGGAGGTGCCACGGGGTAAGAAGACAAGGTCCTCTTGTAGATTAAAAAATTGGTTAAACAGGAAGTAGGCAGATCCAGGTGAGTAGCCATGTTGGTCTGAAGCAGAAGAACAAAGTTTGAGTCGAGGGGCACCTTTAAGACCAACCAAGTTTTATTCTGGGTGTAAGCTTTCACGGGCACACTTCAGATACACAAAAGCTTATACCCAGAATAAAACTTTGGATCTCTCCCTGCCCTCCTTATGATCTGTATAAATTCACAGAATCAGCATTGCTGTCAGGTGGCCATCTAGCCTCTGCTTAAAAACCTCCAAGGAAGGAGAGCCCACCATGTCCTGAGGAAGCCTGTTCCACTCTGTCAGGAAGTTCTTCCTAATGTTTTGTCGAAAGTCTCTCTGTGTATATGGACTATGGAATATTAAAGCGTAGACAGAACACCATGAAGATGAAGAAATTGAATTTATACTCCACCCTTCAAGAGCAGTGACTGACCCAAGGTTACACCAGCAGCTGCATGTGGAGCGGTGGGAAATCAAACCTGGTTCTCCCAGATAAGAGTCCATGCACTCATCCACTTCATCAAACTGATGATAAGAAGGCCATTCCGTAGATCATCCTCGGTTTGCAAAAGCAGTCAGACATTTTTAATCAACAATTTATTGCAATGTATTGCAAGCTGCTATTTAGACAGACTCTGCCCCCCACACACACGTATTTGTGTGGCATTATTAAGCTACGCCTTGCCAGAGGCTGAGCACGTTTCAGAAAGCTCTGAGAGAGAGCAGATAAAAAGTGCTATAAGGTTGAAATTTGGCTTTCTAAACAGCTGGGGGAGTTGCTGAGAATTTCTGAGTTTGTGTGACTGTGTGATTGCTGAAAATTCTGAGTTTGTGGTTGCTTGGGAACTGCTGTTTGTTTGGTTTGAGTGAGCTAAAGGTGATTGTTGCTGATTGATTAGGAGTGCCTGTGTTCCTGGGGCAGACTGAGGCCCCACCCTCTTTGCATTATTAAGCTGAGCCTTTGGTGCGAGCTAAAGGGCTCTTGGCCTGGGGGTAAGGACCAGGAACCCAGATCCCTATTTTCCTTGTGTTCCCAATAAGGTAAGTAGATCCTCCAGAAGGAGAACCACATAAACAAACAGGATTTAAAAGGGGACTGTATATTTTTAAAAAGCTATCATGAAGGTAGAATGCCAGCAGGGGGGTGGGGGCTTTCCAGTGTTTTGCACTGAGTGTCACATGTACGACTGTCTGCCTACAGGACAGAAGTCTTGGGTGTGTTCTCGATGCAAGGAGCTCCTGGTCCTGAGGGAACGAGTTCGTATCCTTGAGGCCAAGGTGACTGACCTGGAGAAGCAGAGACAGTCAGTTAGGCACTCGGAGAAAACTCTCGGGGACGTATTAAATGAGCCCCACTCTGAACATAGCAGCCACATTGCTGCCAAGGAGCATGAGGGTCGAAAGGGAACAGGGCACCGTGCTGAGGCTAAGGGGAATGTGCCCTCAGAAGGGACCTCTTCTTCAGTTGGTGAGTGGGTATCCTTTTGCGCCAAGGAACGATCCCTGGGCAGGGAGAGGGGAGGGGGTCTTGGTAGTTGGTGATTCGATCCTTAGGCAAGTAGACAGCTGGGTGGCGAAACCGCATACTGACCGTATGGTGACTTGCCTGCCTGGTGCGAAGGTAGTGGACATTACGCGTGTTGTAGATAGGCTGATAGACAGTGCTGGGGAGGAGTCAGTGGTCGTGGTGCATGTTGGCACCAACAATGTGGGGAAATGCAGTCGTGAGGTCCTGGAGGAAAAATTTAGGCTGCTAAGCAGGAGACTTAAGGCCAGGACCTCCATGGTAGCCTTCTCAGAAGTGCTGGAGAGACAGGCACAAATTAGAAGTCTCGATGTGTGGATGAGACGATGGTGTAGGGAGGAAGGGTTTAAGTTTGTTAGGCACTGGGATGCTTTCGTGAACAAGCGGGAGCTGTACAAAAGAGACGGTCTCCACTTGTCCCCAGATGGAACCAAGCTGCTGGCGCTTAAAATCAAAAAGGTGGCAGAGCAGTTTTTAAACTAAATCTTGGGGAAAAGCCGACAGGAGATGAAATGTCTCTGGTTCGGGAGGACTCATCTCAAAGAGATGAAGGGTTAGCTGTTACTTTTCTACCGGGTAATGGATCAGAGTTGTCCACTGAGATGGTGACAAACAGTATGGAGTGTCTGCCAAAGTCTCGAGGCAGCAGGAGGAAGGTTGCGGGCCTAGCTTGCCTGGAAAATTATAGATGTTTGTATACAAACACTAGAAGTGTTCGAAATAAAATTGGTGAGTTGGAATGTTTAGTGTTGGGGGAAAACATAGACATTGTGGGAATTTCAGAAACTTGGTGGAATGAGGAGAATCAGTGGGACATGGTGATTTCTGGATATAAGTTATATCGGAAGGATAGGGAGGGAAGGGTTGGAGGTGGGGTGGCTCTGTATGTCAGAGAGGGTATACAGTCCAGTAAGACTGAGGTCAAAGAATTAGATTCCCTCCTAGAAATGCTTTGTTTCGAAATAGAGGGCCCAAAAAGAAATTTAACTATGGGAGTTTGTTATCACCCACCAAATCAGAAGATAGAGGATGATTATAATATGATGGAAGGATTAAAGATAGCGGCTAAAAGTAAAAACTGTTGTAATAAGTGATTTTTTAACTACATATTGATGCAATCAATCTGTGTTCAGGTTGAGAGAAAGAGATTGAGTTTCTAGATGCTCTCAATGACTGTGCTATGGAGCAGATGGTCACAGAACCTACCAGGGGTGGGGCGATCCTGGATTTGGTCCTAAGTAATGCCCAAGACTTGGTGAGAGATGTAAAAGTGATTGCGCCACTTGGGAGCAGTAACCATAACGTTATTGATTTCATCATTTGTATAAATAGGGAGTTGCCCCAAAAGACCAGCACAACCACGTTTAACTTTAAAAGGGGTAAATTCTCTGAGATGAGGCATGTGAAGAGGAAGCTGAAAGGAAAGGTAAATACAGTCAAAACCCTTGGGGAAGCTTGGAAGCTATTTAAAACTACAATCCTAGAAGCTCAGATAAAATATATACCACAAGTTAAGAAAGGCACAAACAGAAGGCCTACATGGTTAACAAACAAAGTAATGAAAGCTGTAAAAGGTAAGAAGGACTCCTTTAAGCAGTGGAAAGCTAGTCCAAGTGAGATTAATAAAAGGGAACACAGGCTGTGGCAAATCAAATGCAAGACTGTGATCAGGCAGGCAAAAAGGGACTATGAGGAGCAAAAATATTGCAAAAAACATAAAAGACAACAATAAAAATTTCTTCACATATTTTAGAAGCAGGAAACCAGCCAGGGAGCCAGTGGGGCCCTTGGATGACCAAGGGATAAAAGGATTACTGAAGGAGGATAGGGAAATGGCTGAGAAGCTGAATGCATTTTTTGCCTCAGTCTTCACTGTGGAAAATGAGAAGTGTTTTCCCACTGCAGAACCACTAATTTTGGAAGGGGTGTTGAAAGACCTGAGTCAGATTGAGATGACAAGAGAGGAGGTCCTACAACTGATTGGTGAATTAAAAACTAATAAGTCGCCAGGTCCGGATGGCATACATCCAAGAGTTCTGAAAGAACTCAAAGGTAAGCTTCTGGATCTCCTGACAAAAATATGTAAACTTTCATTGAAATCTGCCTCCGTTCCTGAGGACTGGAAAGTAGCAAATGTCACCCCCATCTTTAAAAAGGGTTCCAGAGGCGATCCGGGAAATTACAGACCAGTCAGTCTGACTTCAATATTGGGAAAGTTGGTAGAAAGCATTATCAAGGACAGAATGAGTAGGCATATTGTATAACACAAGTTATTGAGGAAGACTCAGCATGGGTTCTGTAAGGGAAGATCTTGCCTCACTAACCTGTTACATTTCTTTGAGGGGGTGAACAAACATGTGGACAAAGGAGACCCAATAGATGTTGTTTACCTTGATTTCCAGAAAGCTTTTGATAAAGTTCCTCATCAAAGGCTCCTTAGTAAGCTCGAGAGTCATGGAGTAAAAGGACAGGTCCTGTTGTGGATCAAAAACTGGCTAATTAATAGGAAGCAGAGAGTGAGTATAAATGGGCAGTCTTCACAGTGGAGGATGGTAAGCAGTGGGGTGCCACAGGCCTCAGTACTGGGTCCCATGCTCTTTAACTTGTTCATTAATGATTTGGAGTTGGGAGTAAGCAGTGAAGTGGCCAAGTTTGCAGATGACGCTAAATTGTTCAGGGTGGTGAGAACCAGAGAGGTTTGTGAGGATCTGCAAAGGGATCTGTTGAGGCTGGGTGAGTGGGCGTCAACGTGGCAGATGAGGTTCAATGTGGCCAAGTGCAAACTAATGCACATTGGGGCCAAGAATCCCAGCTACAAATACAAGTTGATGGGTTGTGAACTGGCAGAGATTGACCAAGAGAGAGATCTTGGGGTCATGGTAGATAACTCACTGAAAATGTCAAGACAGTGTACGATTGCAATAAAAAAGGCCAACGCCATGCTGGGAATTATTAGGAAGGCAATTGAAAACAAATCAGCCAGTATCATAATGCCCCTGTATAAATCAATGGTGCGGTCTCATTTGGAATACTGTGTGCAATTCTGGTCACCGCACCTCTGAAAGGATATTATAGCATTGGAAAAAGTCCAGAAAAGGGCAACTAGAATGATTAAAGGTTTGGAACACTTTCCCTGTGAAGAAAGGTTAAAACGCTTGGGGCTCTTTAGCTTGGAGAAACGTCGACTGCAGGGTGACATGATAGAGGTTTACAAGATTAGGCATGGGATGGAGAAAGTAGAGAAAGAAGTCCTTTTCTCCCTTTCTCACAATACAAGAACTCGTGGGCATTCAATGAAATTGCTGAGCAGTTGGGTTAAAACAGATAAAAGGAAGTAGTTCTTCACCCAAAGGGTGATTAACATGTGGAATTCACTGCCACAGGAGGTGGTGGCGGCTACAAGCATAGCCACCTTCAAGAGGGGATTTGATAAAAATATGGAGCAGAGGTCCATCAGTGGCATTAGCCATAGTGTGTATATATATGTGTGTGTGTGTATTGGCCACTGTGTGACACAGAGTATTGAACTGGATGGGCTATTGGCCTGATCCAACATGGCTTCTGTTATGTTATGTTCTTAAGAGACAGCACATCCTAGTAACTGACACCATGGATTCCATGTTGCCCCCTCCCACTTTGAGAGGGAAATGAACAAATAGACCTGAGCGTCTTGTGATGTGCTTTTGATATGACTTCTGGTCTGTTTGCAGGGGCATTTCTGAAGAGCATCGAAAACTCTCCCTGGAGGAGGAGACCATCTGGTTGCAGATCCGGTCTTTGACTTTAAGGCTAGTAAGCGGGCTGCCAGCTCTCGGCCACAATGCTCACCCAAAGAACTCTGAGAAGACCACAGAGAATGGCGTTTCCTCCAAGATTGACACGATACGGGGTCTCCTGCAACAGCTAGATGCGGCTGTGAATTCTGGGAAGCGGTTTCTGGAGCAGAAGATTCGGGTACTGCTATATTTCATTTCATTTTATTTAGTTTATATCCCGCCCTTCCCACCAAAGCGGCTCAGGGCGGCTCACAACACAGAAGTTCTAACATAGGATTAAGTTTTAAAATACATCAATTTACAACATTTAAACAATAAACCAGTAAAAACAGAGCCATTTACCAAGTACCATACTACAGCCTTCTATTGGAAATTTTCAAGTACCGATCAGTTGTATGCCAACCGGAAGAGGACTGTCTTACAGGCCCTGCGGAACTGCCCAAGGTCCCGCAGGGCCCTCACCTCTTCCGGTAGCTGGTTCCACCAGCAAGGGGCTGTGATTGAAAAGGCCCCATCTCTGGCTGACTTAAGTCAGGCCTCCTTTGGCCCGGGGATTGCAAACAGGTTTTGAGAACTCGATCTCAGCACTCTCTGGGGAACATGTGGGGAGAGACGGTCCCTAAGGTAGGCTGGTCCTAGGCCATATAGGGCTTTAAAGGTAATAACCAGCACCTTGTACCGAACTCGGTATATTATTGGCAGCAAGTGCAGTCCCCGGAGCCCCGGCTGGATGTGCTCCCATCTAGGAAGCCCTAATAGAAGCCATGCAGCAGCATTCTGCACTAGCTGCAACTTCCAGGTTCGGCACAGGGGCAGCCCCATGTAGAGGGCATTACAGTAGTCCAACCTTGAGGTGACCGTTGCGTGGATCACCGTTGCCAGATCGTCATGCTCCAGGAAAGGGGCCAACTGCCTCGTACCCAGCTTGCTATTGTACCCAGCTTAATTGTATACCTTGTTTTTTTTTTCTAATGTCACTTGTTATTTATTTTCTTCCTTTCTGGATGGGTCTCTGACCGTATTAAACTTGACTTGAGTCCCTGGATATGTTCAGTAGCTTGTGATTGTGCCTGTAGGCACAGAACGGAGATACATCTCCTGACATTCGTCGCAGGAGCCTAATTGGAAAGCTGTCTCGTCACGTCTCTGTCAATCTGGAAATGTAGCTGCTTGTCTCCCACTCGAGAGGGTTGTGCTTTCTAACGTCTCCCCCCCTCTTTGTCTTTCCCTAGTATCCAGTCCTTGGCCCCCCTCCTTCCCGAATGGCCGGCTTTTTCAGCAGTGGAAGCCACCAATGTCAGACCACTTTGTTTTACCTTGTTAGTGAAATCTATGAACTTGATACCAATGGTTTAGGTAAGTCCCTGGGGGGAAAAGCCAGGTGAACTGAGGTTGGAAGGAGACATTCTGCAGGTGCTGTTTGGTCATGGGATGTTTGTACAAGTTTGGTGTAGTGGTTAAGTGTGCGGACTCTTATCTGGGAGAACCAGGTTTGATTCCCCACTCCTCCACTTGCACCTGCTAGCATGGCCTTGGGTCAGCCAGAGCTCTGGCAGAGGTTGTCCTTGAAAGGGCAGCTGCTGTGAGAGCCCTCTCCAGCCCCACCCACCTCACAGGGTGTCTGTTGTGGGGGAGGAAGGTAAAGGAGATTGTGAGCCGCTCTGAGACTCTTCGGAGTGGAGGGCGGGATATAAATCCAATATCATCTTCATCTTCTTGTGTACAATCCAGGACTCCCCAGGTGCCCAGCAAGTGCTTTTAGGAAGTCACCTGGGCCAGGTGGGGCTTTTGCCCAGCAGGGCTTCTGATTAGCTATTGCAAATCTGATTGGGTGTGCAGAGTTTCAGAAAGCTGCTTCAGAAACAGTTGCCCACACAGTACAGGGATCTTCACTGTGTGACGGTGTATATTATTTTATTTTTAATTTAATTTATTTATTATTCAAATTTATATTCCGCCATCCCCATGTGCGGGCTCGGGGCAGATCACACCATAAAATAAACATATAAGAGCAATCAATCTAAATAACAATTCAATTCAGTAAAAACAATATCATTAGAATGCAAAAGGCATCCCATGGGGAGGCATCCCGTAGGGAGGGACGGTGGCTCAGTGATAGAGCATCTGCTTGGTAAGCAGAAGGTCCCAGGTTCAATCCCCGGCATCTCCAACCAAAAAGGGTCCAGGCAAACAGGCGTGAAAAAGCTCAGCTGGAGACCCTGGAGAGCCGCTGCCAGTCTGAGTTGACAATACTGACTTTAGGGATGGATGGTGGCTCAGTGATAGAGCATCTGCTTGGTAAGCAGAAGGTCCCAGGTTCAATCCCCGGCATCTCCAAAAAAGGGTCCAGGCAAATAGGTGTGAAAAACCTCAGCTTGAGACCCTGGAGAGCCGCTGCCAGTCTGAGAAGACAATACTGACTTTGATGGACCCAGGAGGGTCTGATTCAGTAGAAGGCAGCTTCATATGTTCATATGTATAGGAGGGATCATGGCTCAGGGGTAGAGCATCTGCTTGGTAAGCGGAGGTTTCCAGGTTCAATCCCCGGCATCTCCAACTAAAAAGGGTCCAGGCAAAGAGGCGTGAAAAACCTCAGCTTGAGACCCTGGAGAGCCGCTGCCAGTCTGAGTAGACAATACTGACTTTGATGGACCAAGGGGGTCTGATTCAGTAGAAGGCAGCTTCATATGTTCATATGTATAGGAGGGATCATGGCTCAGGGGTAGAGCATCTGCTTGGTAAGCGGAGGTTTCCAGGTTCAATCCCCGGCATCTCCAACTAAAAAGGGTCCAGGCAAAGAGGCATGAAAAACCTCAGCTTGAGACCCTGGAGAGCCGCTACCAGTCTGAGTAGACAATACTGACTTTGATTGGCCTTTGGTATGTTCATTAAACACAGCTTCTGTTTGAAATGGGTTACTAATAGAGGTATGCATAGTCTCACTCCCTGACAATTTTGTGACTGGTTTCAGTCCCTACAGTTGCACCCACCACCCTGTGTCAAAATTCCAGAGGTGCCCCCGGGTTTGAAAAAGTTGAGGAGTCGGTGGGAACCCCTGGTACAATACTAATGAGGGGGATTGTATCCTCAGAGATTCGTGATGTGAGCTTAAGATATGAGAAGGATCATTTTGCCTATTGATCGGGTTTATCTTTGGAATCCAGAAGAGTAGACCTTTTAGTAAATGGAAGTTGTGACCTCATAGGCCAATAGGCTGCCTTGTGGATCGCAGGGAGGGCCAATCCTTGCTCCGTATCCATGGCCACGGTTTTTTGTGTGGCAGCAGCTGTTAACTGCTTGCTTAATAAAGAGGAGATCTTTGGTACTTCAAGCGTGCATTTCTTGATTGCGATGGTGTTCTGGTTTCGTAACCGTTGCATGTTTCTCTTGTCCTAAATTCCTGTCGATTTGTGTGCACGTGTGTGTTTTAAATGCTGCCATTGCATATTGGAATAAGTGACAGGGTTTCTTTATTTCCAGAAGATTCAACAGTAATTCAAGAGAGAATAGGGAACAGCTTTAAATTGTTGCTTCAGCAGCTAACAGGTAAATCAGCCTTGGAAACAAGACCGTATAATGTTATGAGCCTGCCAACACCCAGCTAGGTTGATTAACTGCTTATAACCTCAAGGAGCTAGGCGGTTTTTTTTTTTTAAATACAGTGACATTAAAGCATAAGATAGATTCAGGCGAGTGGCCGTGTTGGTCTGAAGCAGCAGAACAAAGTTCTGAGTCAGCGGCACCTTTAAGACCAGCAAAGTTTAATTCCACAAAGGCTTATGGTCTTAAAGGTGCCACTGGACTCAAACATTGTCCTGTTAAAACATAAGGAAAACCCAACTGGATCAGACCCGGCATCCATCAAGTCCGTTATCCTGTTTGCCACAGTGGCTGACTGTATGCATCTGGAAAGTACACCGGCTTGTGTGCATCAGGCTTCGCCAAACATTGCATGCTGCAACACACAGACTTATAACTGGTATCCAGCGGCAGGTTTCCTCTGAACATGGGAAGAGTCCCATGACAGTTAAAAGACTAACTTCATTTACATGCGCTCATGCAACTGACGAAGCAGACTCACACAAGTTTCTGCCGCAATAAGTATGTTAGCCTTTTAAGTTGACACAAGATCCTTGCTCACTTAAGCCATTCTGATTAATAGGGTGATTCCTCTGGAGCGTGTCGCTCTGAACTTCCTTTCGCCATTGCCTGGTCTCCGTGAATGTATTCTCCGCACCTGGGGAGGGGCCATCACTGTGCTGAGGACTAGCTTCTCACAGTGGCAGAAGGTTGCTAAGAAAGTCTATCCTGTGGGTGTCAAGCATGCAGCCCAGGGGCTGAATCAGGCCCCTGCAGGGCTCCTATCAGGCCCCGCCAGCAACTGGCTGCCATCTGCTTCCTTCTCCCTCTCTCTTGCTCCTTTCTGCATCACAGCTTACTTTGCTGGGCTAGCTCAATTGCACAGGAGCTATAGAGCAGAACCTTTATTTTCTTCATTGGCTGAGACTCCTCCCTTGGAGAGGAAGGGGGGAAGACAGAGCTTGCTTTGCCAGGCGCTCTCAGTTGCACAGCAGAGCTACTGAGCCAAGCCTCTCTCCCTTCTATTGGCTGAGGCTCCTCCCCTTCCTGGTTCCCTGGGAAAGGAAGGAAACAGCCAGAGCTTCCTTTGCCCAGTTCCCTGGATCACACAGGAGAGAGACAAAGAAAGCACCTTTAAGACCAGTGAGTGCTAATGTTCTAAGCATGTTTTAAGTTTTTTAAAAAAAACTTTGTGTTTGTATGTGTCCTTTATAAAGTCTGTCGAGTGCACCTTTAAGACCAACAAAGTTTTATTCAGAACGTTTTATTCGTGTGCTCCAAACTTACTTCATCAGACGAAGAATGATTCTTTGTCTGATGAAGTGTGCTTGGAGCACATGAAAGCTTACATTCTGAATAAAACTTTGTTGGTCTTAAAGGTGGACTTGACTCCTACTTTGTTTTACTGCTTCAAACCAACACAGCTGCCCACTTGGATCTCTCTTTATAAAGTCTACATCTCTGCTACCTTATCTTAAATATGAACGCACACGGCCTGGCCTGACGCGTCATTTATGTCAGATTTAGTCCTCATAACGAATGAGCTTTACATCTCCGGTCGGTCCCTTCCAGTGGGAGGAGGCAGCCCTAATCCGGGCGTAGGGGGTTCTTTGGAGATCTGCGCATTTTTCACTTGCACTTCTCAATTTCTTTTCCCTTTTCAACCCTTTTACCAGCTTTTTGCTTGGGCAGCCATTGCAGCAGCGTCTCAGCTCAGGCAAAGCTAGAAGGCATGCTGGCCGTGTCCGCCAGGGGGCCTCATTGCACAATTAATTTGCGTTGTGAGAGGCCGGCTCTTTTTTGGGCTCAATCTGTTACTTCCATTGAGTCATTAGAGCCAGGTGGGCAACCTGCAGAACAAAGCACCTTGACTCTGCTTTGCTCTATTGAGTCATTAGAGCCAGGTGGGCAACCTGCAGAACAAAGCACCTTGACTCTGCTTTGCTCTATTGAGTCATTAGAGCCAGGTGGGCAACCTGCAGAACAAAGCACCTTGACTCTGCTTTGTTCTATTGAGTCATTAGAGCTGGTGGGCAACCTGCAGAACAAATCACCTTGACTCTGCTTTGCTCTATTGAGTCATTAGGTAATGCCAGTTCTAGTACTGGTGTTGGGGGGGGGCGCAATTTTCCATTTTCTTTACCCCTTCACTTCGTGCCTACTTTTATAAATCTAGCAGGGCCTTTATCTGATTGCCCGTGGGGTTAATTTTTACTCTACTCCGGCAAGCATTTGTTGGTTTCATTTAAAAATATTTATAAGCCCCCCCCCCTTTCTCCCAGTCAGCTTGATGAAATTATTACAGTAAATTTTTTTTTTTTAGCCCTCCTGCTGATTCTAAGCTGTTGGGCTGTGTTAACTGCTTTGGTCCTCTCTAGATGCTCCCCAGATAAATTTGGAAGAGGCATGTTGCAGGTTGACCCAGGCCAGTTCAGAAGTATGCAGCTTCCACCCTCTTCCTTTTAAGAATTTCCCAAAGAGAGTGAGCTGTTTGGATTTGTCCATTGTCAGCGGCTTCTTTTGCAGTGCCTGCGTCTAAAAATGGTAGCTAATTTAAGAGGAACGCTTTGAAAACATGAAAGAGAGAATCTAATACCGCACTGGACAAAAAGGAACACAGACCAAGCCATTAACACTCCCCCTTGTAAATCTGATAAAGGAGCGCTTCAAAGACAATGGGAGTGGAGGCAGAGGGGCTGCCGTTTGAATCCGAGGATGTTCATCCTCCAGGGATCAAGCCGAGGCGGGGCAACAAAACTGTAGCCTAGGTTGTGTTGTAAATTTTCGTGCTCATCTACAGGACGCTAATTGTTATTGCTATTAATTACACTTCATTTATTGTTAATATTGTTATATGCTTTATTCATGTTTTCTATACATTGTGGGGTTTTATTGTTTATTTACGAAAACTTAATTTAAAAAAGTAAATTAAAATATCTTTTTTTAAAAGATCTGTTCAATAAATGCAAAGGCAACTTATTGGAAGTCACGGAGGGCAGCTTCACAATCCATCCAAACATCTTAGAAAACCTTGTCTTCTTCCTTGAGGTGAGCAACGGCCTCCTTTTCGTAATAAGACTGCAGAAGAGCAGAAATGGCCGGGCGCTGCAGCCATTTCCCTAAAATGCTCATGCCGCCTCCTTTTTTTTTCCATCCTTCCAGACGATCTCTATTGTCCTATGGGTGTGTAGTTACTCTGATGCTGTCCTCCGGCCTTGCAGATCAAACTTGCAGAAGAAGAAAAAGAAGAAAAAAGAAAGCATCGCATCCATGGTGAGTAGTCTTTTCCTCCTTGCGCATATGTGCAAGAGGGTGGGAGCCTTTAACAGAAATATTTGCTCTGGGAGCAGTGGACAAAATGCATTTGCCTTCCAGCAAAGAGAAAAGGCCACAGGGAAACATCCCGCTTTTAAAATCCCTGCTTTCTCTCGTAATAGCCCCCAGTGTTCTCCAGCTTCCAGGACTACGTTTCTGGGCTTCAGACGCTCACTTCCAATGTGATTGACCACATCAAAGGGCTTGAAGTTACTCTAACTGCACTTAAACTTGAAGAGCTGTCCATAGAAGACACTTTACTGTCACCGGTAAGAAATTTGCGTCCATCAAACTAGCATCTTTATGACTGGTATTATGTGGGTGGGGGAGTTTCAGGTGCTTCTCCTCAGGAAAGTTTAAAGTGCCTCACTCCCACCCAGCGTTTCTGGAATGAATGCAGCCATTTTCTTAGGAGGCAACCATGAAATACAGTCATGGGGTGGGGTTGAAAATCTGAAACTGTCTTCACGTTCAGTCCAACAAACTGGCCCTTCTGTTTCAATGCTGATAGCGGCTCTTCAGGGTCCCAGGGCAAGGATCTCTCCCAACCAGTTCTCCGAGGTCCTTTTAACTGGGTTGAGTCTGGGATCCCCGCATGCAAAACAGGCAGGGCTTGAATTCAGCAGGAGCTCACAGGAACACAGCTCCTGAACCTCCAGGCAGAGTCTGCATGCAGTGGGGAGCACACAGATCCTGGGGCATATGCAAATGAGATATGCTACTGAGCTCCTGCACCTTTCCCCCCACAAAATGACCCCTGAGAGCCAGTTTGGTGTAGTGGTTGTGTGCGGACTCTTATCTGGGAGAACTGGGTTTGATTCCACCCTCCTCCAGTTGCACCTGCTGGAATGGCCTTGGCATAGCTCTGGCAAGAGGTTGTCCTTGAAAGGGCAGCTGCTGTGAGAGCCCTCTCAGCCCCACCCACCTCACAGGGTGTCTGTTGTGGGGGAGGAAGGGAAAGGAGATTGTGAGCCGCTCTGAGACTCTTCGGAGTGGAGGGCAGGATATACCTTCCCTCATACCCTCATACCAAACCTTTAATGGCATAATAGATTCAGATAAAAATACACAGAATATAAAAATTTAAACATTGGAGATAAAATCAAAATAAAACCGAGCTTACAGATACATTCAAACATGGTCAGAATTAAATTTAAGGATGTCAGCCAGAAATTTTGCCACAGCCTCACTAACCACCCCCTCAGTATCACTCAATAAATAATAACAGGGTGGCAGAATAGACAAATCTGGAGAAAAAGAAAGCTTGCCAAATAAATCTTTACGGAGGTTATGGTAAAAAGAACAATCAAGCAATATATGCTGGATTGAGTCAGGGGTATTCGCTCCACAGGAGCAAAGTCTGTCGGCTAAAGGGACTCGCTGATATCTCCCTTGTAAAACTTTGGAGGGAAACGCGTTTAGTCTGGCCAACATAAATGCCCTGCGATGACTTGGAGTGGTTAGGTCTGATAGATAATTGGGCATTTTGCCACAAAAAGCATAAAGACCTAAGGAAGCTGGAGAGCAAGTATAAGGGAGAGTTGGCCGTAATTTCGTTTCCTCCAATTCCCACAGTCTCAGTTTAATACATCTGAAGATATATGACTCTTCAGAGGTAGAAAAATCATCTACCTCTAACCCCAATTGATTGAGTTTAGACAGAAGCACTGCTGTCCAGGACGAAATATATGGGTCTCTTTTCATACAATCAAGAAGGCTGTTGGGATCTGTTCTAAAATGAATTTTGAGCCAGAATTTAAACACTGCAATCCAGGCTTTTGTCTCCACCAAAGACTGACCCACTTCAGAGCAGAGAGCAAAGTAGGACACACATTTTGGCAAACCAAGAATTTGTCTAAAGAATGAGGCTTGAATGCCCTCCACTTTCCTGGTAAAAGCTGAGATCCATATAGGGATACCATAGAGGATTTGGGCAAGCGTTTTGGCTTTGAATACTTTAATAGCTGCTGGAACTAATTGGTTGCCCCTTGCAAAGAAAAACTGTTTAATTTGAGCAGCTGAACACTTAGCCAAGTTGATGGTGTTGTTACGATGTGAAACCCAGCTTAACTTGTGGTTAAAAGTGATCCCCAAGTATTTAAAAATTTTTGTTTGCTCGATTGTTGAATTGCCAATAAACCATCTCTGTGGGCCCCAGCAATTTGAAAAGACAACTACTTTAGATTTGGTATAAATGATAGTAAGTGAATTACAATTACAGTAGTCATAAAAGGCGTTCAAATACCTTTGCAGGCCCACTCTTGTACAAGAGAGGATGGTAGTGTCATCGGCATAAAGTAATAAGGGGACCGCTCGGCCTGCAAGTTTAGGCGGATGACCATTGATGGGGGTCAAAAATTGTGCCAGGTCAGTTAAAAATAAATTAAAAAGATGTGGGGCCAGCACACAACCTTGTTTTACCCCCTTTAACACTGGGATTTTACTAGTCAAGTCACCGCTAGAAGAAAATTTCACTTGGCAAAAGGTATTAGAATGAAGTTTCCTCAAGAGAAACAGCAAACGAGGGTCCATTCCCAGGTAACCTAGCTTGATCCATAGTTGGGCTCTATCTATTGAATCAAAAGCACCCTTCAAATCGATGAAGGCAGCATATAATTTTTTTGACCCGGTATGCATATATTTTTCAGCAAGGAAGGCCAGAGTGCAGCAGTGATCCATAGCAGATTTGCCTTTGGAGAAGCCAATCTGTTCAGGACCTATGATGTTGCCTAGGCGCATCCAGTCAGTTAATCGGAGTTCTAAATGTTTTGCATACAATTTGCCCACTATAGATAATAAACTAATGGGGCGGAAGTTTTCTGGTAACTCCAACCCCCCCTTTTTGTATATTGGGATAATTATAGAGTCAAGCCAAGAGTCAGGGATGGAGCCATGCAGATCGATAAAAGAGAACAATTTTGCAAGGGGCAAGAGCCACCAATCGGCAAACTTTGTGAATACCTCAGCGGGAAGGCCATCAGGGCCAGGTGCTTTACCCGCTTTTAAATCCTTCAATAACTCACTGATTTCCTCTAGAGTTACTGGAGGCCAGACCGGCATATCAGTAACTGAGGGGTTTGCTAAGATAGGAGGGGATACACATGGGGCAGCAAAAATGTTAGAGAAGTAATCAACCCATGTTTGCTCAGAGATATTTGGGTCAGTAACAGAATTGTTTTTTAGATTACCTGAAATGATTCTCCAGAAGGCCTTATTATCGTTAGATTTTATCGAGTGGTAAAGTTGGTCCCATTTATTCTGAAAGAAAGCTTTCTTTTTGGATGTAGTAAGCTCCAGGTAGGCTGTCTTGTAAGCAATGTAGGCCTTAATTTTTGATTGGTCTTTGGAGTGACAAGCCTCTTTAAAATGAGCTCTCAGTTCTTGTTTCCAAGCTAAACAATCTGTATCGAACCAGCTGGAGAAACTAGACCTAGACAAGATCACCGGTTTAGCTTTGGCACTACAATAATCAATTAATAATGAAAATCCTGAAAGGATTGAATAATCTGAATTGGAATTTATGATTGAATCCCTTAATCTGCATAGCGCTTCAGAGCCAAAGAGGGAAGAAAACTCCCTTTCTAGGGCCGGGGACCACTTGATTTTTTTTAGAACTTTCTCAGGGGCCTTCATGGATTGGGAAGGTGATACCATATTAACCTCCAGATCCAATCGTAGGGATAGAGTTAGGGGCAGGGGAGATTGTGAGCCGCTCTGAGACTCTTTGGAGTGGAGGGCGGGATATAAATCCAATATCTTCATCTACCTCACAGGGTGTCTGTTGTGGGGGAGGGAGATAAAGGAGATTGTGAGCCGCTCTGAGACTCTTCGGAGTGGAGGGCGGGATATAAATCCAATATCTTCTTCTACCTCACGGGGTGTCTGTTGTGGGGGAGGAAGGGAAAGGAGATTGTGAGCCGCTCTGAGACTCTTCGGAGTGGAGGGCGGGATATAAATCCAATATCTTCATCTACCTCACAGGGTGTCTGTTGTGGGGGGGGGGAAGGTAAAGGAAATTGTGAGCTGCTCTGAGATTCTTCGGAGTGGAGGGTGGGATATAAATCCAATATCTTCTTCTACCTCACGGGGTGTCTGTTGTGGGGGAGGAAGGGAAAGGAGATTGTGAGCCGCTCTGAGACGCTGATTCAGAGACGAATCTGCAGTCATCGTCTTCTTCTGAAAACGAGTGCTCTGCTGTTCAGCCGCAGCCCCTCTCCCAGCTGCTACTAATCCAGCTGGCTCTTTTCCGCACAGTTGCATCCTAAATTTTGCTCCTTTGTTTGCGTGACAGAAAATTCGGGAATTGGCTGTTACATTTCTCTCTGCTTGTGTGTGTGTACCTCTGCACTCACATACTTGCATGGTGCTTTGGAATAGGGCTTTGTAGCAGGCAGCCCCAAGAGGGCACCAAACAAACACCCACAAATCCTCAGCTTTGTAAAGCTTGTTTTGGGGGATGGGGCCGTCTCCTCCCACCTGCCTCTGCAGGGTAGCCGGAGTGAGTGGCTAATGAAGGCGGTCAGCGGAGATTATTTTATTTTATTTGATGTCACATACATACATCATTTTATTTGTATCCCGCCCTCCCCACCGAAGCAGGCTCAGGGCGGCTAACAACATTAAATCAATACATTAAGTACAATAATATTCAAAACAATAACTAATTAAACAATTTAATTGAAATTCTAAAATTAATAAAATTCTAAAATTAAAAACGTGGCTCTTCTCCCAGAGCTGGAGCTGGAGGCTGCAGGTAGCCAAAAACCTAGAAGAGACTTATTACTCTTGCGGTTTTCTAATAGTTTTCATGTTTTCACCTCTTTTTTTCACACAGCAAGGAGTGTCTGAAGAATGTATATCTGATAGGGCAGGGGTGGCCAACGGTAGCTCTCCAGATGTGTTTTTTTTGCCTACAGCTCCCATCAGCCCCAGCCATTGGCCATGCTGGCTGGGGCTGATGGGAGTTGTAGGCAAAAAAACATCTGGAGAGCTCCCATTGGCCACCCCTGTGATAGGGGATTTATTTTATTTATTTACAAAATTTGTATCCTGCTTTCCTGCACTTGCAAGGGCTGCCGAGGTGGCCAGCCATTTAAAACATATATGATGAAATTATATTATAAAAACCATTAAAATAAACCCCAAAACATACCTCATTAAAACAACATTTTTTTTAAAAAAAAATTAAAAATAGTTAACATACACATAAAACAGTTAAAATACATAAAAAACATAAAACATTGGGTAGGAGCAAAAACAGAACAAAAAATAACTTTAGTCATCTGGCAACAGAACGAGACGGACAAATCTTCTTGGGAAAAGATTTCCAGAGTTTTGGTGTCATCACGATGGGGAATGCCCTCTCCCAGGTAGCCACCTTCCCTATCTTCGAAGGTGGGGGCACTTGAAGGGGGGCCTCCAAGATGACCGTAAGGATCATAAGGAATTAGATCCGGAGTGTCAGACATGCAGCCCAGGGGCCGAATCAGGCCCCCAGAGGGCTCCTATCAGGCCCCCGAGCAACTGGCTGTCATCTGCTTCCTTCTCTCTCCCCTTTTTTTCCTTCTGCATCATGGCCTGCTTTGCCACACTTGCTCAGTTGCACAGGAGTTACAGAGCAAAACCTCTATTTTCTCCATTGGCTGAGACTCCTCCCTTGGGGAGGAAGGGGGGAAGGCAAAGCTTGCTTTACCAGGCTCTCTCAATCACGCAGCAGAGCTCCTGAGCCAAGCCTCTCTTCCTCCTGTTGGCTGAGACTCCTCCCCCTCCTGGTCCCCTGGGGAAGGAAGGAAAGAGCCAGAGCTTCCTTTGCCAGTTCCCTGGACCCCATGGGAAAAATACAAAGAAATCACCTTTAAGACCAACGAGTGCTAACATTTTAAGCGTGTTTTATTTTAAGGGGTGTTCTTTAAAATCTTTACTTGTGTGTTTGTCTGTGTCCTTTATAAAGTTTCTATCTCTGCTACCTATCCTTAATTAGGAACCGGACAGGGCCCAGCCTGACAAGGTCTCATTTATATCAGATCCGGCCCTCATAACAAATGAGTTTGTGTTGGAATACAAGTTATTTACATTCCAGCCGTTATAGAGTTAACTGTTTTTGTTTACCTAAAAGAGGAAGTGATGTATTGTAGCCTAAACCCAATTAGTTCCTGGCTCTTCTAAGCTGGGCATTTGCACTATGTGTGAAACTCCTTTGATCTCATATGCAAGCTGAATTGCTCTTTTTCCTGGCTCCAAGTTCTCTGGGGAGAAGAAACCAGCTAACAAAGGGTAATAAATCCCAGTAGACAACCGTGTTGGTCTGAAGCAATAGAACAAAGCAGGAGACAAGAGCACCTTTAAGACCAACTAAGTTTTATTCAGAATGTCAGCTCTCTGATGAAGTCTGCTTAGAGCGCACGGAAGCTTACATTCTGAATAAAACTTAGTTGGTCTTAAAGGCGCACTTGTCTCCTGCTTTGTTCTAAAGGGTAATAAAAGCAGCCATGTAGCAGATTAGAAGTAGTTAGCCATATCATATGGGTTAGTATAGAAAACGACAATTAAATATTGTAACCATATGTTATTAATAAATTGTTAAAACACAAAAGAAGTCGCTAGCCATGCTAGTAAGCTAAATTTTATTTCTGTAGCCCAAGTACCTTTTCCTGATGTTTTTCAAGGAAACTTTATTTCTTTTTTATAAGCTTTAAGTCTTATCTCCATTTATTGCAACCTCCACGCCTCTCATTTTAGAAGAAGAAGAAGAATTGCAGATTTATATCCCGCCCTTCTCCCTGAATCAGAGACTCAGAGCGGCTTACAATCTCCTATGTCTTCTCCCCTCACAACAGACACCCTGTGAGGTGGGTGGGGCTAGAGAGGGCTCTCACAGCAGCTGCCCTTTCAAGGACAACCTCTGCCAGAGCTATGGCTGACCCAAGGCCATTCCAGCAGGTGCAAGTGGAGGAGTGGGGAATCAAACCTGGTTCTCCCAGATAAGAGTCCGCACACTTAACCACTACACCAAACTGGCTCTTTTAAACACATTTCCCAACGGTTTGACACCCCTGGATTCGGTGATCCTTTCAGAATGTTGGTCCCAAACCATATAGGGCTTTGAAGGTCAAGACCGACACATTGAATTGTGCCCAGGGGCAAATTGGGAGCCAGCCAGTGTGGGTGGGCCAAGAGTGGGGTGATGCACCCCCCGTGACCCACATCCTGGCTCCAGCATCCTATACCAGGTGACGTTTCCAAACACTTTTCAGGGGCAGCCCCATGGACAGCGTGGTACAGGAATCTAATGAGGGCAGGTGCCACAGCGGCCTCAGCTTTTCTCTCCAGGAAAGGTCACCGCTGACTAGCCGGTCAAAGCTGGTAAAAGGCACTCCTGGCCACGGCTGCCACGTGCTTAACTAGCAGCAGGCCTGAGTCCAAAAGCACCCCTAGACGATCAGCATGCTCCTTCAAGAAGAACTGTAGAAGAAAAAGAAGAAGAAGAAGATATTGGATTTATATCCCACCCTCCATTCCGAAGAGTCTCAGAGCAACTCACAATCTCCTTTCCCTTCCTCCCTCACAATAGACACCCTGTGAGGTGGGTGGGGCTGGAGAGGGCTCTCACAGCAGCTGCCCTTTCAAGGACAGAGTCTCAGAGCGGCCTACATTCTCCTTTCCCTTCCTCCCCCACAACAGACACCCTGTGAGGTGGGTGGGACTGAGATGGCTCTCAAAGCAGCTGCCCTTTCAAGGACAACCTCTGCCAGAGCTATGGCTGACCCAAAACCATGCCAGCAGGTGCAAGTGGAGGAGTGGGGAATCAAACCCGGTTCTCCCAGATAAGAGTCCGCACACTTCACCACTACACCAAACTCGCTGTAGATTTATACTCTGCCCTTCTCTCTGATTCAGAGACTCAGAGCAGCTTACAATCTCCTCTATCTTCTCTCCCCACAACAGACACCCTGTGAGGTGGGTGGGGCTGAGAGCGCTCTCCCGGAAGCTGCCCTTTCAAAGACAACTTCTGCAAGAGCTATGGCTGACCCAAGGCCATTCCTGCAGCTGCAAGTGGAGGATTGGAGAAGAAGAAGACTGCAGGTTTATACTCCGCCCTTCTCTCTGAATCGGAGACTCAGAGCAGCTTACAATCTCCTCTATCTTCTCCCCCCACAACAGACACCCTGTGAGGTGGGTGGGGCTGAGAGGGCTCTCCCAGAAGCTGCCCTTTCAAGGACAACTCTTGCGATAGCTATGCCTGACCCAAGGCCATTCCTGCAGCTGCAAGTGGAGGAGTGGAGAAGAAGAAGAGTGCAGATTTATACTCCGCCCTTCTCTCTGAATCAGAGACTCAGAGCAGCTTACAATCTCCTCTATCTTTTCCCCCCACAACAGACACCCTGTGAGGTGGGTGGGGCTGAGAGGGCTCTCACGGAAGCTGCCCTTTCAAGGACAAACTCTGCCAGAGCTATGGCTGACCCAAGGTCATTCCTGCAGCTGCAAGCGGAGGAGTGGGGAATGAAACCTGGTTCTCCTGGATAAGAGTCCGCTCACTTCACCATTACACCAAACTTCATGAGGAGTATAACCACATCTAGAACGGGTGATCCCTTAAATCCCAGCTCAGGCTTTCCACTCACCAACAGTTCTAACTTGTTGGGATGAAGATTCCGTTTATGAGCTTGCATCCACTCCAAAAGTGCCTCTGTTACTCGTTTGGGGTTTCTACAGGCCCCCTTAGGATCAGCCGGAAGTGTGGGATAGAGCTGGCTGTCATCTGCATAATGGTGACAAGACAGTGACAAGACAGTGGAGAGCCAGTTTGGTGTAGTGGTTAAGTGTGCGGGCTCTTATCTAGGAGAACCGGGTTTGATTCCCCACTCCTCCACTTGCACCTGCTGGAATGGCCTTGGGTCAACCATAGCTCTGGCAGAGGTTGTCCTTGAAAGGGCAGCTGCTGTGAGAGCCCTCTCCAGCCCCACCCACCTCACAGGGTGTCTGTTGTGGGGGAGGAAGGGAAAGGAGACTGTGAGCCGCTCTGAGACTCTTCAGAGTGGAGGGCGGGATATAAATCCAATATCTTCATCTACCTCACAGGGTGACTGTTGTGGGGGGAGGAAGGTGAAGGAGATTGTGAGCCGCTCTGAGACTCTTCGGAGTGGAGGGCGGGATATAAATCCAATATCTTCATCTACCTCACAGGGTGTCTGTTGTGGGGGAGGAAGGTAAAGGAGATTGTAAGCCGCTCTGAGACTCTTTGGAGTGGAGGGCGGGATATAAATCCAATATCTTCATCTTCTACAGCAGCCCAAATCTCCAGTGATTTTGTATAAAGATTAAGGAGCATAGGGGACACAATGGAACCTTGTGCGTCCCCACAGGCCAAGGGGCTGAGCAGCTGCCCCTCCCCCCCGCACCCCCTTCTGAGACCTGCCCTCCAGGTAGGACCAAAACTGCTCAGAGTGTGGAAAGAGATTCAGTCAGAGTGGCAGTCTTCGAAAGCATCAAAGAAGACCAGGGGTCATGCATACCTTAGGGACCGCCTTTCCCTGCACGTGCCTCAGCGAGCACTTCGGTCCGGGTCTCAAAACCTGTTGACAGTCCCCAGCATCAAAGAAGCAGGGCTCAAAGATCCAGGTCCTTTTCCGTTGCTGTCTCTAGCTGGTGGGATGAGCTGCCAGAAGAGATCAGGGCCCTGCGAGAGCTTTCACAGTTTCCGCAGGGCCTGCAAAACGGCACTCTTCTGCCATGCATCTGCAGCAGCGGGATTGGCCCATAGAAACATCATTGATGGTTTACCTCAGGGGTGGCCAACGGTAGCTCTCCAGATGGTTTTTTTTTTTGCCTACAACTGCCATCAGCCCCAGCCATTGGCCATGCTGGCTGGGGCTGATGGCAGTTGTAGGCAAAAAAAACCATCTGGAGAGCTACCCTTGGCCACCCCTGGTCTACCTCTTAGAATCATAGAGTTGGAAGCGACCTCTAGGGTCATCTAATCCAGCCCCCTGCACAATGGAGGAAACTCACAAACACCTCCCCCTAAATTCACAGGATCTTCATTGCTGTCAGATGGCCACCTAGCCTCTGTCTAAAAACCTCCAAGGAAGGAGAGCTCACCACCTCCTGAGGAAGCCTGTTCCACTGAGAAATCACTCTGTCAGGAAGTTCTTTCTGATGTAGAGCCGGAAACTCTTTTGATTTAATTTCAACCCGTTGGTTCTGGTTCTACCTTCCGGGGCCTCAGAAAACAATTCCACCCCATCCTCTAGATGACAGCCCTTCAAGTACTTGAAGATGGTGATCAGATCACCTCTCAGCCGCCTCCTCTCCAGGCTAAACATGTTATCGCGATCCTAGGAGCTCTTCGAATGGCTAACCGCCATTCAGATCATTGTCTGAAACCTTGATGCCAGTATAAGTAGATGTTTTTAGAAATTGTTGTTATGTTTTATGTTTTTATTGTTGTGTTTTATTTGGTCACACCATGTGTGACCTCAAATTTGTGAGCTGCCCTGAGCCTGCCTCGGCGGGGAGGATGGGATATAAATCAAAAAGATCAATAAATAATTCCACACAGCGGAGGAACTTTTTGAGTTCTCAGAGCCAGGGCCCAGTAGAGTACAAGAAGGCCATGTTTGTTTCTAATTGGACCCCACTCCATTCTTGCCACCTTAACCAAGCAAAAGGACTTCCCAAAGTAAACAGAAAAGTGGAAAGCTAACACCTGAAAGGCCATGGGAAAAGGCAAAGGGAATTTCCACAAACAGAAGTATTCACAGGTTAAAGCTCATTCGGTCAGTTAGGAATGAGCGTGAAGATGCATCGGGCTTTGTGGCACCTCTGTTGCCCGACTGCCAGTGGCCCTTCTTGGTAATCCCACTCCCGCCTTCTGAGCCAAAAAGAAGGATCGATGGATCATCCTTCTCATTCCTGTCTGACAGAATGAGCTTAGCTCCTGAGGGCTTAAACCCTGAAAAACTGCAGTGGTTTCGAAGGCACTGTCAGACTTTTAGAGCACTAGTTCCCAACCTGTGGCAGACGACCTCAGAAAGCCAGAGAGATGTTGAAACAGTTTCTGCAAATCTATCCAGCCTGGGCCCGTTTCTCTTCCCTCGGGCCCGAAAAGGTTGGAAGTCCCTGTTCTAGGCGGAGTTGCACTAGTAACGCCAACTGCAAACTATAAAAACATGTAAAGTTTTGAGTGTTGTAAAATCTTGGATCTTCTAAGCCGCCCTGAGCTCGCTTGCAGGATAGGGCGGGATATAAATTAAAAAATTAAAACGGTGCCTCCCAGTCTGCAAGAATACCATGATTGATGGTTTCAAAAGCCACTGAGAGGTCCAGGAGAATCAACAGAGCTGTACTTTGGGAAACTCCAGCCTCTGAGAGGAGTCAGATGGTATAGCAGAAACTGTTCTGTCTGAGTGGGTGACCAGTTCCCTTTGTCCCTATTAAAAGTTCTGGACTTCGGAGAAGCCTTTACTCCGTCACACATCCCCACAGTGAACAGTTCAGGAGGGTCAGAGAATTTTATTCTTGATTGTGGGGAGGGTCCCCCCCCCCATTTCTTTCCTTTCTAGCTCTGCTTTCTTTTGGTGCGGACAGAACTGAAAGCAAATGAGCAAAATCTCCCTGACTCTTTCATTTCCTGCCACCTGGGCATATGCATGAGTTGGGAATCCTAGGGGTTTCCCCACTCCCATAGGCCAAACAGTATAGTTTGAGGAAACGGTGACACACCACGTACTGGAGCTGTTTTAAGGCTGAGCCAAGGCCAGAGTTTTTATGATGCAAATCCACCCAGCAGGTATGACAGGGATACGGGTTCAGTGTACCCAGCTTGTCAGTGCCATGAGAAAAGCCAAATGTTCGATAAAAGCACCTTCCCGTCTGCACACCCCTCTTTCTTCAAGTGCTACATTTCCTCTCAGTTTTGTGTGAAGACGGGATTATTGGGCTGAAGTTCATCCTGACTCGGGACATGAATAAAGATCTCTGATGACTTTGGTTTAGACCCACAGGCAGCCTGACAGGATTGGCTGGCACAAGGCAGATGATACACGAACATTACTCCTTAGAAGCCCAGAGGTCAGGAATGTTTAATTCTGCAACGTATGCCTGTCTGTACATGGAGGCATTTGCAAGAATCACTAAATAAAAAAAGAAGAAGTTACTGGATTTATATCCCACCTTCCACTCCGAAGAGTCTCAGAGCAGCTCACAATCTCCTTTACCTCCCCCATCCCCACAACAGACACCCTGTGAGGTAGATGAAGATATTGGATTTATATCCCGCCCTCCACTCCGAAGAGTCTCAGAGCGGCTCACAAACTCCGTTACCTTCCCCCCCCACACACAACAGACACCCTGTGAGGTAGATGAAGATATTGGATTTATATCCCACCCTCCACTCCGAAGAGTCTCAGAGCGGTTCACAATCTCCTTTCCCTTCCTCCCCCACAACAGACACCCTGTGAGGTAGATGAAGATACTGGATTTATATCCCGCCCTCCACTCCGAAGAGTCTCAGAGCGGCTCACAATCTCCTTTCCCTTCCTCCCCCACAACAGACACCCTGTGAGGTAGATGAAGATATTGGATTTATATCCCACCCTCCACTCCGAAGAGTCTCAGAGCAGCTCACAAACTCCTTTACCTTCCCCCCCCCCCCACAACAGACACCCTGTGAGATAGATGAAGATATTGGATTTATATCCTGCCCTCCACTCTGAAGAGTCTCAGTGTGGCTCACAATCTCCTTTACGTTCCCCCCCTCAACAGACACCCTGTGAGGTGGGTGGGGCTGAGAGGACCCACAACAGCTGCCCTTTCCAGAACAACCTCTGCCAGAGCTCTGGCTGACCCAAGGCCATACCAGCAGGTGCAAGTGGAGGAGTGGGGAATCAAACCCGGTTCTCCCAGATAAGAGCGCTCTGGCTGACCCAAGGCCATTCCAGCGGGTGCAAGTGGAGGAGTGGGGAATCAAACCTGGTTCTCCCAGATAAGAGTCTGCACACTTAACCGCTACACCAAACTGACTCTCCAAACAGAAGTGGCCTTCCATGTGATTTAACAGGATTTGTATATAACTTTTTTTTCCAGGAAGAAAAGAAGTTTACAAAGACTGCGCTAGTGAAGGTCCAGAACAGTTACCAGCATTCAATTCAAGAAATTGGTGAACTGCTGAGAAAAAGACTTGATAGTATCAAAAACCTGAAGGTTTGAGGAAACGCCTTTCGGGCACTAGATGTCGGTCGCCGTCAGGCAAGGATTGACACCCGCTGCCAGACTTTGACGCTAAAATCTGGAACTTCCTCATAAATGCATGAAGGACTTTGATCGTAAAATAGGGTTTTTTTATGTATTAAAAAAAAAAGATATATTCAAGCTGATTTAAATTATTGTACATAAAACCAGAAGCCGGAACCCTCCTCCGTCAGGGCTAGACCACTTTTTATACATGTTCCTAAGGCTGTTGTAACAGAAACAAAACCAAACCCCAATCTGTTTCATTTTCCTTGGTGTTGGGGGAGCCTTCTCCAGAAACTCTTTGGGGGCTTGAAGTCTTTAGAAGCAGCAATAGAAAAATCCAGTGTAAAGCATATTTCAAAGGAGTTTGTATTTTTCCATTGCATAATGCTGTATTTATAGTTTTGTGTGTGGGTTTTTTTTTTTTTTGCCTTAGAAAAAGCAGAAGTCCCTAGGGGCCTGTGTTTAGCTGCGGGACTCTTCGGGTGCTTCTTTCCACCGCAACATCTACTTTGGTTACGGAGCTGTCTTGTGTGACTCTCGGTCTGCTCATAGGGCCAGCTGCCCTTAACAACCACGGTTGGGCGAAAATACTACCTACATTAGTTTCAGCGTTTAAGACCACAGAGTCTCCTTTTCCACCCTGTTGGTGGATGGGAGCAACGCTCGAAAAGGCTCTACGAATATACAGGCTGCGAAAGAGGAAGTGAGAATTGCAAAAGGAATTTTGTAAGCCTGTATAAAAGCTTCACTTCCGAAGCTCCGGATGAACAGAAATCAAAGCGTCACAGGTCACACGTCTTGAGACCCATCTCTGTCCTTGGTCGGTTTCAAAGAGTGTGATGAAGACGACAGGGTGCGAAACTTGAATAGTGCTTCCTTGTAATTCTTTAATCTGAACTAGATCCTGACCGGTTTTGGGGGAAAATGCACACAAGATAAAAACTTCAGAGAACTGTGGGGAACGCAAGTAAACGACTCGTTCCTCTCCTGAAGGGTGCGGAGGGGGGGGCAATGCTGCGTCTCTTCTTAGGTGCTCCACATTTGGGGGTTTAAAGAACTTTCCGATGAAAACTGTCCTGTCAACTTCTAGCCCGGGATGTTAATCTTCATTTATTTTTGCAGCCAATCTAATTATTCCGGTGTTGGCGTGAGGGTGGGGCATGTTTTGTAGCATCTGGTATCGCTAATCTTGATGGGGTTTTTCTTCTTTTCCAGCAGGTAGAACTTTTAAGAAATAATACCAGGTACTCCATTCCCCACCTCCAAATCTCCTTTTGGGCTACCAGGATTTGGGGGCAAGAACTTCCAAGCTTTTGAAGGCTTCTGGTTGCTGGGGGGGAGGGAAGCTTGTGACCTGCAGCTTTAAGAGTACTAGCTGTGCTGGTGAAGTCACTTGACTCTTGCTAGAAACCACTTGTTTCTGAACCCGCTCGACCTGACCTGCATAGGACTCCAGAGTCTTTGTTCGTTGGGATTAAGGCGGTTGCGAAGTACAACCGTGACAGCTCTGTATGCTTTTGCTTTTTATCAGCAGGGAGTCTTAAGGCTGCAATCTTCATTCTTCCAAATGCCCCTTTCAGGAAATATCGAGATGACCCTTATTTAGCCACTTAAGACGTGCTACTTCGGTTTGCTCTTTCTCCAAAGCGTCCATAGATGATGGGGCCCATAGATGTTTTGCAGGTAGCTTCCTTCTTTTGTGGGTGTCTTGTCTGTCTGTTGTCTGTCTGTCCCAGGGGAGAAGCAGCTGCTATTCCCAGGGCTGCATGCTCAGATGCTGAGAAGGAACCTAGGAAAAAAATCACGTGGCTCCGTCCGAAATAGTTTTGATAAAATTCCTTCCCTGGATGGATGTGCCTCAGAACTGAAATTGACACACCCGTCAGTTCATCCAGCAACACCAACGTGGCTCTTAAAGACCCTGCACTCAAGATCGGTTTTGATTTAAAATGCACCATTCTGAAGGTGTTCTCTTCAGACTTTTGCACTGGCTGTGAGCAATGAAATCCCAAAATGTGGAATGTTCTACAAAACAGCTGTAGGAACGGAATGTTCTTCTGGTCTTCCTACAGCTGTACCTTCAGGGGAAGTCCCATAAAAAATGTTTAACCCAGAGTAGGATCTGTTACGGCGGTGGCTCTGAACGGCAGCCCTCTGTAGACATTTTATTTTCATTAACCATATGCAGTTTATTGATTCATTTTGGGGTCATTTGATGTTGCCAATTGGAGGTTCTTTGGTTTTTTTCCCCTTCGTTTGTTTGCGTACCTATTGAAATTTGAATAAATTAGGTATGAAGATGTCCATCAGCCTTTCGAGAAACTCCCAAACGAACGTAAGTGAGCTCATTCGCTGATTCTTACGACTGCGAAAAAGACTGTTGAGGGAGAAACCTGTAGCTAAAGCAATTCCCGTTGTCACAACCATCCACAATGGTATTTTCATGGTCATGAATTGCTTCCAGAAGCTGTCCTCTGGAGCTCGGCGATTAATTAGCTCTTCTGCTTCTTCTTGCTCGTCTTTAGCCGGGGCTCCTTTATATTCCTCCGCTGTTGTGGTGTGGACTGTTCTCAAGTATACCTCCCTTAGAGTTCTTTCTTAGTACAGTTCTCGGTTTTGGTGATTCTCGCCGTACCCACATCTTTGATACCGTGGAGATTCGTCGACTGCCATAGATCTGCTTTGATGTTGTTCTTTGGTTTCCCCCCTTCATTTGCTCACATACATATTGAAATTAGAATGTGAAGATGTCCATCAGCCTTTCAAGAAACTCCCAAACAGTCATCACCGAGCTCGTTGGCCGATTCTGTCGATTGCGGAAAAGACTGTCGTGGTGTGGAGTGTTCTCAAGGATACCCCTCTTAGAGTTCTCGGTACAATCCTCATTTTTGGCGATCCTCACTGTACCCACATCTTTGATACTGTGGAGATTCGCCGACTGCCGTAGTTCTGCTTCCAGCGCTGCGTCTGCGCTTCCGGAAGCACCCTCTGCAGACGTCTCGATCAAAAAAGCCTATTTTTGCTGGCATTGCCAGATGTTCCTCAGGGATGGAGCCCGCTTGGAGCAGTGTGATGTCGTCTGTGCCCGCTTGGAAGGAAACTTTGGTTCATACTCTTCAGCAGAGATCACTAGGAGGTCAGTGGGGAGTTGTGGCAGTATCGGCTGTTCATGCTGGCAACGTCTTTTCCCACTGAAATGTTGTGGGACGTATGCATGGTGGCTCATAAGCTCTTAAGTGTCTTTCAGGTAGCGGCTCCCCTCCAAACCAGGCCTGAGACCAATTTGTGAGGAAATCCAGCACCCCCCCTACCTTATTTTTGCTCCTTTTAATTTAGAAATGTAGGGCTCTCAGAATGCCAAACACTGGAGCTGCCTTCTGTAATTTTATGCATTGAAACTGAATTCTGAAATGGCCTTTGCAAGACTTTTCAATACCCAATCAGGAGAAAAGGATGCTGTCTTCCTGAACAGGCTAGGTATGTGTACATGCACACACTCTGTCTCAAAGTATGTAAGATGGGCAACATCTGATTCCAGCTGCCCACTACAGAGAGTGATTTTCTGCAATCAAAGAATTTTGATCTTGGTGACCTGTGAAAAGGAGTTCGATTCTTTCCTTTGACAACACACATACCCCCTCTGGATTTCATTTAGTGCTGCTGTATCCCTTTTATTTGTGAGTTAACCGATAGAAGTGAGCTACCAAAACTACTGTTTACAGATTGAGAGAAGTTAATTTTATATAGTGCTGGGATCGTGAGGCAGGATCCCCTTGCAGCTGTCTTTTGCAACCAAATTCTCTGATTTAAGCCTGTTTTGTTGGGTGTTTCTTCATGGGGATGAAGGTGAGGGGAGTTTTAACCCAACCGCCTTCCCTTGCGTGAAGTAAACTTACCATCACCTTAGCTGTGTTGCCCAATGGAGGGGTGGGGCTTTTGTATCTCCTTAGTAATTTTTAACTTTAAATTTTGCATTTATATTTTGCAATCTTTATGTTTAATCATGATTTTTGGAGGGGGGAGGGGGGGGTCTCTTTTAACCTATATAAAGAAGGGGATTTTTCTGTTCTCTGCAGAAACCACCTTTGAACTTTTTCACTTCCTTGATGGCGCTCTGTAATTTATGACTGTGGACGATTGTGTTAACACTTTGCCTCCGACATAATTAAGTGACGAAACTGCTAGCGATCTGCTTTAAACTGGATGGGTTTATAATTTATATTAAAAAGTCAGTTTCTTTATAATTCCAGTTTTGCTGCTTGAGATCACAAATGCATGTCGTGGTTTTTTTTTTCCCCTCCCCCCCCCAATCTGGGACTTGTTCAGTCAGTTACTAAAGTAGTTTTGTGTAGGTACCAAAAAAAAAAAAAATCAGATGTTTTGTGCTGCTCACCCGCTCTGTTAACAGGGCAGGACACCAGAGTTTAGAGTTGCCAAGAATCCTTTCTGCCTTGGAAAAGAGGCTCAGCCCATAGCTGTGTGTGTCCTTTCACCTGTGTGCGTGCATGGAAAAAAAAATGATACAAAGCACAAAATTCAGCATCTTGGCCCTCATTGAACAAAACAAAAAAAGGGCGTGTTCCTAGCCCTCATGGCTGCAGAATTTTACTTGAGAGAAATCTTGGGCTCTGTCGTGATCCAGTTGTAGCCAGGAAGCTGGAGAGTTCTGGCCTCTATAATACACGCACCCCAGGATTTGCAAAACAAGTTGTATTTGAACACAAAATACTGATAATGAAGGAACTCAGAGGAAAGTGTGTGTCAAGGCATGGTGGAAACACCTGGCTTCACTTTTCTTCATTAAGTTTGGTCCTGTTTAGTAAAAATGCACCTCTGGATTTATAAGCTGGTGGGAGGTCACATGAGGTGCAGGCAGAACGCAGGTTCCATTCTCAGGACTCCTCTGTGTGAAGGTCACAAGTGGCCAGAGAGGGAGATCCTTTGCAGGAGACCAAGAGTGTCTCCCAGAAGCGATGAGGGTTTTGATGATTACTGATGGTTTGAACTTACACACATTTGTTGCACTGCTTTCACACACACACATGAAGCTGCCATATACTGAATCAGACCCTTAGAATCCTAGAGTCGGAAGGGACCTCCAGAGTCATCTAGTCCAACCCCTGCACAAGGCAGGAAACGCACAAACACCTCCCCCTAAATTCACAGGATCTTTATTGCTTTCAGATGGCCATCTAGCCTCTGTTTCAAAACCTCCAAGGAAGGAGAGCCCACCACCTCCCGAGGAAGCCTGTTCCACTGAGGAATTGCTCTAACAGTCATAGAATCCTAGAGTTGGAAGGGACCTCCAGGGTCAATCTAGTCCAACCCCCTGCACAAGGCAGGAAACTCACAAACACCTCCCCCTAAATTCACAGGATCCTCATTGCTGTCAGATGGCCATCTAGCCTCTGTTGAAAAACCTCCAAGGAAGGAGAGCCCACCCCCTCCTGAGGAAGCCTGTTCCACTGAGGAATCACTCTAACGGTCAGGAAGTTCATAGAATCATAGAGTTGGAAGGGACCTCAAGGGTCATCCAGTCCAACCCCCTGCACAATGCAGGAAACTCAAACATCTCCCCCTAAATTCACAGGATCCTCATTGCTGTCCGATGGCCATCTAGCCTCTGTTGAAAAACCTCCAAGGAAGGAGAGCCCACCACCGCCCGAGGAGGAAGCCTGTTCCACTGAGGAACTGCTCTACCGGTCAGGAAGTTCTTCCTAATGTTGAGCCAGAAACTCTTCTGATTTAATTTCAACCCATTGGTTCTGGTCCTACCTTCTGGGTAGGTCCATTAAGGCTAGTATTGTCTACTCAGACTGGCAGTGTCTGTCCAGAGTCTCAGCCTGAGGCTTTTCACCTCTTCTGCTTCCTGTTTCTTTTAACGAGTTGCTGAGGATTGAATCTGTTACCTTCGACATGCAAAGCAGAGGCTATTCCACTGAGCCACAACACCTCCCCTAACTTACCTAACTTATTTGGACAGAAAGTTAAGGCCATTTCTTTCTATTACTAGAGGGGAAGGGATGTGTGAATGTCAAATTTCCCCCCAAAGTGGAAAAGTCAAGTTTTGCGCACATTCTTTTTTTTTTTTTTTACTGGAGGGTATCTGTCCCAATGACACATATAGCCAGCGGTCATTTTGTAGAAAAATAGGTGGTGGAACTCATCCAGGGATTGTTATGCAGCTGCAATACTATTCAATGGACAAGGAGGTGGAACTCAGGTTCGGGAGCTGTGCTCCTGTGAGCTCCCATTGAATCTGAGGCCTGCATAGAGCAATTCTGTCCTGGATATCTCCCTGTTCTGGACATATGCGACAGGCCAGCTCTGTAGCAGGAAAGGTCCCCTGTGCAAGCACCAGTCGTTTCCGACTCTGGGGTGACGTTGCTTTCACGTTTTCACGGCAGACTTTGTTTACAGGGTGGTTTGCCATTGCCTTCCCCCATCTACACTTTCCCCCCAGCAAGCTGGGTTCTCATTTGACCGACCTCGGAAGGATGGAAGGCTGAGTCAACCTCGAGCTGGCTTCCTGGAAACCCGGCTTCCGCCGGGGATCGAACTCAGGTCGTGAGCAGAGCCGCTGAGAAGGTGTGCTCTCTCTAGAGAGGCTGCAGGGAGAAAGGTTCCCTGTGCAGAGGAGGCAGTGAAAGAGTTCCCTCGCCCAAGGAGATGCGTCTGTTTGGTATTAGGAAGGGAATGTCTAGCTGGACGTGTCAGGGCTTTAATTTCATTATACCAGCCTTAGTATTTTCTATATTCACTGTGCACTAAAGGTTTTATTACCCATTTGTTTCTCAGGAGGACTTATAATAAACCTGTTGTTCTTGTTAAACTGCCTGGGTCCTCACAGCTCTTCGGTCACGGTTAAAGGTGCTTGCTATTTAGGAAGACACAGGTGGGTGGGTGCTTTGGGCCAGGGTGGTGGCAGCCAGAAGGCGGCCTTCCCTACCCTGCTGAGCTCTTTAAAGTTGGGGTTTTGCCATCTTCTGGGCACAAAGCAGGGTCATTGGGGGGAGGAAAGGTATTTGTGACTTTCCTTCATTGTGCAGGGGGTTGGACTAGATCAGGGGTGTCAAACCCATTTGTTGTGTGGGCCAGATCTGACATAAATGAGACCTTCATAGAATTATAGAGTTGGAAGGGACCTTCAGGGTCATCTAGTCCAACCCCCTGCACAATGCAAGAGCCCCTTAAATTTACAGGATCCTCATTGCTGTCCTTCCAACTCTATGATTCTATGAGAAGTGCAGTGTAGACAATAAACAGCCAGTTTTTCATGGTCATTTATCCCAGGCATTTACAGGATCCTCATTGGACTAGATCAGGGGTGTCAAACTCATTTGTTATGAGGGCCATATCTGACATAAATGAGACCTTCCTACAGTCATAGAATCATAGAGTTGGAAGGGACCTGCACGGTCATCTAGTCCAACCTCCTGCACACTGCAGGAAACTCACAAATACCTCCCCCTAAATTCACAGGATTCTCATTGCTGTCAGATGGCCATCTAGCCTCTGTTGGAAAACCTCCAAGGAAGAAGAGCCCGCCACCTCCTGAATTGGAAGGAACCCCCCAGAGTCATCTAGTCCAACCCCCTGCACAATGCAGGAAACTCACAAACACCTCCCCCTCAATTCACAGGATCTTCATTGCTGTCAGATGGCCATCTAGCCTCTGTTTCAAAACCTCCAAGGAAGGAGAGCCCACCACCTCCTGAATTGGAAGGAACCACCCTTAGCCATTCGTGGGAAGGGCGGGATATAAATCCCGAATAAATAAATAGTCCAACCCCCTGCACAATGCAGGAAACTCACAAATACCTCCCCCTAAATTCACAGGATCTTCATTGCTGTCAGATGGCCATCTAGCCTCTGTTTCAAAACCTCCAAGGAAGGAGAGCCCACCACCTCCTGAATTGGAAGGAACCCCCCCAGAGTAATCTAGTCCAACCCCCTGCACAATGCAGGAAACTCACATATACCTCCCCCTGCATTCACAGGATCTTTATTGCTGTCAGATGGCCATCTAGCCTCTGTTTCAAAACCTCCAAGGAAGGAGAGCCCACCACCTCCCGAGTTGGAAGGGACCCCCCAGGGTCATCTAGTCCAACCCCCTGCACAAGGCAGGAAACTCACAAATACCTCCCTCTGAATTCACAGGATCCTCATTGCTGTCAGATGGCCATCTAGCCTCTGTTGGAAAACCTCCAAGGAAGAAGAGCCCGCCACCTCCTGAATTGGAAGGAACCCCCCAGAGTCATCTAGTCCAACCCCCTGCACAATGCAGGAAACTCACCAACACCTCCGCCTAAATTCACAGGATCCTCATTGCTGTCAGATGGCCAACTAGCCTCTGTTGGAAAACCTCCAAGGAAGAAGAGCCCGCCACCTCCTGAATTGGAAGGAACCCCCCAGAGTCATCTAGTCCAACCCCCTGCACAATGCAGGAAACTCACCAACACCTCCCCCTAAATTCACAGGATCCTCATTGCTGTCAGATGGCCAACTAGCCTCTGTTGGAAAACCTCCAAGGAAGAAGAGCCCGCCACCTCCTGAATTGGAAGGAACCCCCCCAGAGTAATCTAGTCCAACCCCCTGCATAATGCAGGAAACTCACAAACACCTCCCTCTGAATTCACAGGATCCTCATTGCTGTCAGATGGCCATCTAGCCTCTGTTTAAAAACCTCCAAGGAAGGAGAGCTTCCCCGCGACCTTGTTGGGCCGGGCCATGTGTGTTTCTATTTAAGATTAGGTAGCAGAGATCCAAACTATTTAAAGGACACAAACAAACATGACTAAAGATTTAAAAAAAAAAACCTTAAAACAAAACATGCTTAAAACATTAGCACCTGTTGGTCTTAAAGGTGCTTTCTTTGTATCTCTCCCATGCGATCCAGGGAACTGGGCAAAGGAAGCTCTGGCTCTTTCCTTCCCTCCCGAGGGAACCAGGAGGGTGAGGAGCCTCTGCCAACAGAGAAAATGAGGTTTTGCTCTGTTGCTCCTGTGCGATTGAGCAAGGCTTGCAAAGTAAGTTGAGATGCAGAAGGAAGGAAGAGAGAGGGAGAAGGAAGCAGATGAGTTAGTTGCTCAGGGGCCTGATTCGGCCAACTGGCCGCATGTTTGACACCCCTGGACTAGATGACCTGTGAGATCCCTTCCAACTCTATGATTCTATGAAAAAGGCACTACAGACGATAAACGAAGCCGATTTTTCTTGCTCTTTTATCCCACACATTTTGCTGTAAGAGGGACCATGAACTTTCATAGAAATGATGGTTTCTAATGCAGGACAGTTTGTGGAAGCATAGCCAGGAGTTCATTATTTAATTTTAATTATTGACGTTATTTATATTCTGAGGTTTTCTTTTCATTCGGAGTCAAGCAGGAATGGCAGGATGGGGTATTCAGTTAGCAGAGCAGTAGGAATTGGGCACGTCGAACAGACCAGAAGTCTAAAGCCAGAACTGCAGCAAAGCATAAGTGGTACCACCACACCATTACATGATGCGAAATTCAACATTAGGAAGAACTTCCTGACGGTTAGAGGGGTTCCTCAGTGGAACAGACTTCCTCCGGAGATGGTGGGCTCTCCTTCCTTAGAGGTTTTTCAACAGAGGCTAGATGGCCCTCTGACAGCAATGAGGATCCTGTGAATTTAGGGGGAGGCGTTTGAGTTTCCTACATTGTGCAGGGGGTGGGACTAGATAACCCTGGGGGGTCCCTTCCAACTCAGGAGGTGGCGGGCTCTCCTTCCTTGGAGGTTTCTAAACAGAGGCTAGATGGCCCTCTGACAGCAATGAAGATCCTGTGAATTTAGGGGGAGGTCTTTGCGAGCTTCCTGCCTTGTGCAGGGGGTTGGACTAGATGAACCTGGGGGGAACCTTCCCACTCGGGAGGCGGTGGGCTCTCCTTCCTTGGAGGTTTTTCAACAGAGGCTAGATGGCCATCTGACAGCAATGAAGATCCTGTGAATTTAGGGGGAGGTCTTTGCGAGCTTCCTGCCTTGTGCAGGGGGTTGGACTAGATGAACCTGGGGGGAACCTTCCCACTCGGGAGGTGGTGGGCTCTCCTTCCTTGGAGGTTTTTCAACAGAGGCTAGATGGCCATCTGACAGCAATGAAGATCCTGTGAATTTAGGGGGAGGTCTTTGCGAGCTTCCTGCCTTGTGCAGGGGGTTGGACTAGATGAACCTGGGGGGAACCTTCCCACTCGGGAGGTGGTGGGCTCTCCTTCCTTGGAGGTTTTTCAACAGAGGCTAGATGGCCATCTGACAGCAATGAAGATCCTGTGAATTTAGGGGGAGGTCTTTGCGAGCTTCCTGCCTTGTGCAGGGGGTTGGACTAGATGAACCTGGGGGGAACCTTCCCACTCGGGAGGCGGTGGGCTCTCCTTCCTTGGAGGTTTTTCAACAGAGGCTAGATGGCCCTCTGACAGCAATGAAGATCCTGTGAATTTAAGGGGAGGTCTTTGTGAATTTCCTGCCTTGTGCAGGGGGTTGGACTAGATGACCCTGGGGGGGACCTTCCAACTTGGGAGGTGGTGGGCTCTCCTTCCTTGGAGGTTTTTCAACAGAGGCTAGATGGCCCTCTGACAGCAATGAAGATCCTGTGAATTCAGGGGGAGGTGTTGATGAGTTTCCTGCCTTGTGCAGGGGGTTGGACTCGATGACCCTGGGGGTCTTTTCCACCTCAGGAGGTGGTGGCTCTCCTTCCTTGGAGATTTCTAAGCAAAGGATAGATGGCCCTCTGACAGCAATGAAGATCCTGTGAATTTAGGGGGAGGTCTTTGTGAGTTTCCTGCCTTGTGCAGGGGGTTGGACTAGATGACCCTGGGGGGTCCCTTCCAACTCGGGAGGTGGTGTGCTCTCCTTCCTTGGAGGTTTGGAAACAGAGGCTAGATGGCCATCTGACAGCAATGAAGATCCTGTGAATTCAGGGGGAGGTGTTTGTGAGTTTCCTGCCTTGTGCAGGGGGTTGGGCAAGATGACTCTGGAGGTCCCTTCCAACTCGGGAGGTGGTGGGCTCTCCTTCCTTGGAGGTTTTGAAACAGAGGCTAGATGGCCATCTGACAGCAATGAAGATCCTGTGAATTTAGGGGGAGGTGTTGGTGAGTTTCCTGCCTTGTGCAGGGGGTTGGACTAGATGACCCTGGAGGTCCCTTCCAATTCTAGGATTCTATGACTGTTAGAGCAGTTCCTCAGTGGAACGGGCTTTCCAGGGAGGTGGTGGGCTCTCCTTCCTTGGAGGTTTTTCAACAGAGGCTAGATGGCCCTCTGACAGCAATGAAGATCCTGTGAATTGAGCGGGGGGGGGTGTTGGTGAGTTTTCTGCCTTGTGCAGGGGGTTGGACTAGATGACTCTGGAGGTCCCTTCCTCCAACTCGGGAGGTGGTGGGTGGGCTCTCCTTCCTTGGAGGTTTTTCAACAGAGGCTAGATGGCCCTCTGACAACAATGAAGATCTTGTGAATTGAGGGAGGGGGGTGTTGGTGCGTTTCCTGCCTTGTGCAGGGGGTTGGACTAGATGCCCCTGGAGGTCCCTCCCAATTCTCGCATTGCAGGAGAAGCGAGAGGCAGGGCGGGCTTTCACTGGGAGTTTTTGCGGGGGGGGGGGGCGGGAGCGAGGGCGCGCCTGGTCACGTGGCCGGGCCGGGCCCCTCCTCCTCGGCAGAAGCTTGGGCGCTTCTCGGCCTCCCCGCTCCTTCCTCCGCCGCCCGGACTCCGGCATGGCTCCCGCGCCCCCCGCCGCCTTCCTGCTGCTGGCCCTGCTGCTGGCCCCGGCCTGGCCCGGCGGCGCCGCCCTGCACACCAAGGGCGCGCTCCCCCTCGACACGCTCACCTTCTACAAGGTAGGACTGGAGGCCCCTGCCCCGCCCGGCATGCAGCAGCCGCCCCAGCTGCCCCTTGCAAGCTGCAAGCCCTCTGGCGGGGGGCCTGGGAGCTGCTGGAGCGGAGGGGGGCGTGCCTGGGTTGCAGCTGCGGCCCCGCGGGGGCTCCTCCTGGTGTGTTTTTTCTTTTCTTTCCAATACAGGTTTTATTGCAGGGGGGGGGGGGCGCCAACGGGAGCTCTCCAGATGTTTTTGGCCTACAACTCCCATCAGCCCCAGCCAGCATGGCTGATGGCTGGGGCTGATGGGAGTTGTAGGCAAAAAAAAACATCTGGAGAGCTCCCATTGGCCACCCAGCCAGCACGGCCAATGGCTGGGGCTGATGGGGAAAAGGAAAGGAAAGGTCCCCTGTGCAAGCACCAGTCGTTTCCGACTCTGGGGTGACGTTGCTTTCACAACGTTTTCACGGCAGACTTTTTTCCGGGGTGGTTTGCCATGGCCGTCCCCAGTCATCTCTGCTTTCCCCCCACCCAGCAAGCTGGGGACTCATTTGACCGACCTCGGAAGGATGGAAGGCTGAGTCAACCTCGGGCCGGCTACCTGAATCCAGCTTCCGCCGGGATCGAACTCAGGTCGTGAGCAGAGTTCAGATCACAGTACTGCAGTACTGCTGCTTTTACCACTCTGCGTCAGGGGCAGGGAAAAAACATCTGGAGAGCTACCGTTGGCCACCCCTGTATTATTGCATTTAAAGGCTCAGAGACAAAGGTCGTGCCTCTGATGTAGTATGATCATGCACCAAACGTATAACATATAGTTGTGTATTTTTAAAGGCTTTTTAAAAATTGGACACCCTCCCTCCCCTCTATTGGGAGGCGGGCAGAATCTGTGCATGGAGGGGGGGGTTGCAGAGCGCAGCAAGGAGGAATGGGCTGGCCACCCCCCCCCCCCCACGTCTTGCATCCCAGGCCCCCTCCTCCTTTGCTGGGAAGGCCGCTTGCTGTTCTGGGGGGGCGGGCGGGGGGGATTCCAGCTGCCTGCCTTTTTCTGCCCAGATTCGCAATTGCAAAAAACAAGCACATTCTCTCTCCGCCCACCTGTCTCTTGGGGAGGGGGGTGGGAGAGCCAATGGGAGGACAGGAGAGGGGCAGGGGCTTCCACCAGGCACCAATCGCTGGAGTCCAAGTGGATTCAGAGGTCTCCGGCCTGCCTGGCGGGATTTCATTGGCAAGGGCAGGTCGCGATGGGGGGGAGCTGGAAGGCAAAGATCACAGCCCGAAGTGATGTCATTTTCATAGAATCATGGAGTTGGAAGGGACCTCCAGGGTCATCTAGTCCAGCCCCCTGCACAATGCAGGAAACTCACAAACACCTCCCCCTAAATTCACAGGATCTTCATTGCTGTCAGATGGCCATCTAGCCTCTCTTTAAAAACTTCCAAGGAAGGAGAGCCCACCACCTCCCAAGGAGGAAGCCTGTTCCACTGAGGAACCATTCTAACAATCAGAAAGTTCTTCCTAATGTTGAGCTGGAAACTCTTTTGATTTAATTTCAGCCCATTGGTTCTGGTCCTACCTTCCAGGGCCACAGAAAACAATTCCACACCATCCTCTTTAGGACAGCCCTTCAAGGACTTGAAGATGGGGCTGTGCCAACTGCTTCCCCCCCCCCCTTTCCCTTCTGGGTAAGCACACGAACTAATGCATAAGTGGGCTTAGAATCACTAGGTGGGAGGCCAGGTAGATTGCTTTTACACCTGCACAGCGTTCATGTGCCTGAGCTCCAGGGATGAAGGCAACATGGCGTGAATCATCTCAAAACCTGAAAATTAGCACCGTCGCCTCCCAGGCGAGGGAACTGTGGGGGCGGCCCCAAATCTGGGGAACTGCTGCCCCGCTCAGCTCCTGACAAGCCCTGTCCTGCATAAGGTTCTGCCGAAAAGTGCCCTGGGATTTGAACCTGGTTCTGCCAGATCCGGGCATGACGTTCTAACCACTGTGCCACACTGCCTCCCCATTTCTTCTTCTTCTTAAGTATAAGAGATGGTATTTGCTGTGCTGGATGGTGCCCGACCTTTTTTAAAAACAAATAAAACTGGAAATTCCTGTTGTCAGTTTCAGTTTTGATCCGGCATATACAGAATTGCTTTTAATTATATGTTGTATTGGTTGTATTAATTTTTTAAAATTATTATGTTTGTCCTGTTTCGGAACTAGGCACAGCCTTGAGCTGTCTTGGGGAGACTGGCATATTAAACAAGGAGGAGCTTAAATGATGCATTGACCTTAAAGGAGTTGATCACTTTGTAGATAAATGGCAGGGAAGAAAGTACAGGAAACTCTGAAGTGGGTTGGAACAGGCTGGTCTCTGAACAGTTGCTGAATCTTCTTCTCGTAGATTCTCAAGCTAGAATAAACTAGGCACAGGTGGGCAAGGCTGTGCATATTGTAAGCTCCTTGGAGGCGGAGGCCTTGTGTTTGGGTGTATTGCTTTGTAGGGTGCCCACATACGTTGGCGTCGCTCCATTATTATCAAGTAAGTTGTGCCAAGCTTAGCAAATGAGCCTGCAGTTGTCGAAATGCACACATGGTCCTAATACGCACATATATTCACCAACTATGCATGTGAAACCATCAGTTTCTTCCTTGACCCTTTGAACATGCTGATTGCCCAGGTGTGCCACAGTGGCCCAATGAGATTGTGATTCTGTGATTCAAGAAGCCCCTCGTTCTAGGCTTGGTCACCAGTACACAAGCTTACCTTGTGAGATTCTTAAAATAGGGGTCCTCTATCCCTGGGCCAGTACCGGTCTGTGGCCTGTTAGCAACTGGGCCGCACAGTCATGGTGCTCTCAGCTTCCCAGGTCACAGACCCGGGAAGCTGAGAGCAGCAGGATGGCGCATTGGTGTGTGCTCTCCTCCGAGTCCAGCTTCCCAGCTGGGCTCAGAGGAGAGCAGTCTTGCTCCGAGGTTACCTCCTCTTGCAGAAGAGGCAGCCTTAGAGCGAGGTAGAGCAGCTCCACCTGCCCTTTCACCCGCCGGGGTCCCTTATGGACGGAAGGGGCAGTGTGGCAGCAACCTTCACCTAAAAAAGTAAAGGTAAAGGTAGTCCGCTATGCAAGCACCAGTCGTTTCCAACTCTGGGGTGACGTCGCATCATGACAATTTCACGGCAGACTTTTTACGGAGTGGTTTGCCATTGCCTTCCCCAGTCCTCTGCGCTTTCCCCCCAGCAAGCTGGGGACTCATTTTACCAACTTCATAAGGATGGAAGGCTGAGTCAACCTTGAGCCGGCTACCTGAACCAAGCTTCCGTCGGGATCGAACTCTGGCCATAAGCAGAGAGCTCAGACTGCAGTACTGCAGCTTTACCACTCTGCATCATGGGGCTACAGAAGCAGCCCTGTTCCCCCCCCTTCAAAAACCCCCATGGGGGGCAGGGAGGGGGGGCTGGTGCAGCAAAAACCCTAGTGCCCCCCTCCATGGAAAAATTGTCTTCCACAAAATCAGTCCTTGGTGCCAAAAAGGTTGGGAACTGCTGACTTAGAACACAGTGTGTTCAGTACACGGTCACAGTGCACAGTTAGCTCTGCTAGATTGTGGGGGATAGGGAAATGGGGACTCAGAAAGTATTCCCCCAACCCAGCCCCTGGGAAGCCTGCCCAGTCCTTTCCCCGAGCTTAGGTGGTCTGTTTAAGCTTATCCTTCTGCCTCTTTTCTTTTTTAAGGTGATCCCAAAGCATAAGTTTGTCCTGGTGAAATTTGACACGCAGTACCCTTACGGAGAGAAGCAGGACGAGTTCAAAAAAGTGGCTGAAAGCTCCGGGTCCAGCGATGACCTATTGGTGGCTGAAGTGGGGATTTCAGGTGAGTGGCTCTAGCATGTTTGCACACAGGTGTTTGCAGGAGAGTCACATGTTTCTGATGGGAAACACAAGACAGTGTTGGGGCAACTGTGGTGCTCAGGCCAGGCCTGGAGATTGTACCGTGTGTCACTCATGCTGTCAAGACTGAAGGCAGTCATGCAAACTGGGGTGAACGTATGAGCCCTGCTGGATCGGACCAGTGAGGGTCCATCTAGTCCAGCATCCTGTCTCACACCTTGGCCAACCAGTTTCTCTGGAGATCTAACCACAGGGCAGAAGATAGAAGATATTGGATTGATATCCCGCCCTCCACTCCGAAGAGTCTCAGAGCGGCTCACAATCTCCTTTCCATTCCTCCCCCACAACAGACACCCTGTGAGGTAGATGAAGATATTGGATTTATATCCCGCCCTCCACTCCAAAGAGTCTCAGAGCGTCTCACAATCTCCTTTCCCTTCCTCCCCCACAACAGACACCCTGTGAGGTAGATGAAGATATTGGATTTATATCCCGCCCTCCACTCCGAAGAGCCTCAGAGCGGCTCACAATCTCCTTTCCCTTCCTCCCCCACAACAGACACCCTGTGAGGTGGGTGGGGCTGAGAGGGCTCTAACAGCAGCTGCTCTTTCAAGGACAACCTCTGCCAGAGCTATGGCTGACCCAAGGCCATTCCAGCAGCTGCAAGTGGAGGAGTGGGGAATCAAATCCGGTTCTCCCAGATAAGAGTCCGCACACTTAACCACTGGCTCTCCAGAGAGGCCAGGGCCTTCCCTTGATAAGATCATTAGTAGAACCCTGCTGGATCAGACCAAGAGATCACGTCGTCTGGCATCCTGTCTCACACAGTAGCCAGCCAGTTCCTCTGGAGGGCCAGCAACAGGGCATAGAGGCTGCCTTTGTAAGATCTAAGGAGAGCCCTGCTGGATCAAACAGTAGCCCCATCTAGTCCAGCCTCCTATCTCACGCAGTGATCTACTGATTCCTCTGAAGGGCTAAAAAAAGCATTGAGGCGGAGACTTTTCCCTGATGTTGCCTCAAGGCATCGGAATTCAGAGGTTTAGTGCTGCCGAATGCGGCGGTTCCCTCAGTCACCCTGGCTGCTAGTCTTTTTTTTTTTAAATAAAATGTTATTGTTATATATTCCAACACCACTCCACCTCTGTGAGAGTCCCAGGCCATAGATACATTATAATATTCCATAATTTTATAACTATTAACATTCCATCCAAATACAACTCCATCACTCTATTTAAACATCTTATCCATTCATTTTCTTATTAACCAACCAGTCATCTTAAATTGTTTAAACTTTTCCAAATATCTCACCATCTTCCTAAACCACCCCTCCTCCTGTTCCCTAACCTTTAATCCGTTCATTCTTCGTATCTTCATCGTTAAATACTCCAAAATAATTATATTATTCATTTTATCCCTCCAGTGATTAATTGTCAGCTTCTTTCCAATTCCTTGCTATCACTTGTCTTGCTGCTACTAACATCAAATTAATGGCTGCTAGTCACTGATAGACTTATCCTCCATGGATCTATCTAATCCGCTCTGAAAACTGTTTATTCCTGTGGCCATCATGATATCCTTTGGCAGCAGATTCCACATTTTAATCATCCAATGTGCAAGTAAGTATTTCCTTTTGTCCAGAATCTGTTGCCCATGGAAGGGCCAGAGTCCTATTTCTAATGCTTCAGCCCTCCAAGGACTAAGGAACATTTAGTTGGTTGACCGTCTGCCATTTAATCAATTTAAAAAAAAAAAAAATCTATTACATTGGTATGGTCCCTGGACATTTGACACAAATTTGGGGGAGGGGGGGTGGAAAGAAGTGTTGATGTATGCAATTTAATAATGTTTAACGTTCATGGAGTGAAGGAGATGAGGCAGATCTGAGCATTTGAAATGAGTGGCAACCTCAGTGGGCCTTGTGTTGGATCCATGTGTCTCAGAGGAAGGTGGACTGTAAATATAATAAAATGGTGGAGGGATGGAGCTGCACTGGCTGCCAATTGTGTTCCGAGTTTGTTACAAGGTGCTGGTTATTACCTTTAAAGCCCTTTATGGCCGAGGACATGTCTACCTTAGGGACCGCCTCTCTCCATATATCCCCCAGAGAGCACTAGCTCCCAAAATCTCTTAAAAATCCCTGGACCAAGTGAGGCCAAACTGAAAACAACTCGAGAGCAGGCCTTCTCAATAATGGCTCCCCATTGGTGGAATCAATTACCAGTGGAGGTTCGAGCCCTGCGGGACTATAATCAGTTCCGCAGGGCCTGTAAAACTGTCCTTTTTCAAGTGGCCTACAAGATTGAATCCTGAAGTGACACCTAGCCATCTGATATATACTGTCTTGTATTATAGCACCTTAACTGTTGTGGTTTTAATTAAATTATTTAAATGTATTTTATTGTATAATGTATTTATTGTAATCATGGCACTTTCCATGTCTGTAAGCCGCCCTGAGCCTGCCTCAGCGGGGAGGGCGGGATATAAATAAAAATTATTATTATTATTATTATTATTATTATTATTATTATTATTATTATTATTATTATTAGTCTCTTCCCCTCTGCCATTTTCCTGGCCTCAGATACTCACCCTGAAGAACCCAATGGAAGGACACAGACAACCTACCGGTGACTCATATGCTTCCCCCACATCTGTAAACATGTCCTGTATCTTCTCAAGTGGTCTGGCCTGTAGTTAAGAGCCTCAGATGTTTGCCCCTTGTCTGTGGCACACCTACACCATAACAGTATCAGGTTAAAAGTGTAAAAAAAATAATTTGCCTTGGAAGCAAGAACCTTTCTACAGAACCCCCAATCCTCCACGATTCCCAGCTAAGGGGGAAATGCCGTTCAAACCAATTACAAAGGTGATCTGATTCCGATGGTAACAAGAGAAAGAAATTTTACTTACAAAAAACAGAAGCACATTTTGCACGGCATTATTTATGTAGGTACGTTTAACTTATTGCATGCAGATTAACTTCAAGAAAAAGGCTAACTTGCTACAACTGCAAGCCCAGGTGAAAGGGAGCAGAGAGGTCCTCTATAAGATGAAACAAGGCAAGCAAGGGCCAAAAAGGCTCAGCATCTAACAGATGGGAAGGTGAAGCCAACTGCTGAGTGTACCCCAGTGGGAGAATTCTCTTCAGCTTTTCCCTGCCGGATCCTCTTGCATGCAGAGTTACAATAGCCAACAAACTATTCCTATCCAAACAATCAGTGGATTAATCTGGACAGTTAAAACTTGCTCCCCCCAATTCTAACTGATCGGTTCATGCAAGCTTTGGAGCAGGCTTGTGCATGTCCTGAACAAATCCTAAACTTTGGTATTATGTTGCAAAGGGCTATGTTGGACTCCTGCAGTATTCGAAGTCAATTCATTAAACATCTTCTAAGCAATGCTGCCTCTAAGCTGTGGAGTCTTATGTGAGCAGAAATTCTACTTCATGAGCCACTGGCGTTAAAGCTGTGAGCTGCTGCATCAATTACAGTATTTTTTGCACCATAAGACTCACTTTCCCCCCCCCAAAAAAGTGGAGGGAAAAGTGTGTGCGTCTTAAGGAGCGAATACTGCAAAAAATTCACACAAATGCCTCTAAATTCACACAAACGGCTCTAAAAACTAGGTGCGTCTTATGCTCAGGTGCGTCTTATGGAGCGAAAAATACGGTAGTTTGCTCTGGGGCCATTTTTCCTGAGCTAAGACAGAAATGTTTGAGCAGGAGGCTAAAAAATTGTGAGCTAGCACACACTAACTCAGCTCGAAGGGGACACGACTTCCAGGTGATTAAAGAAGTCTCTCTTTCCCCATCAACTGGGTGCCAGTTTAGAAGAGATGTTCCCCCTTCTCTCTGTGTGGTCCCCCCCCCCCCAAAAAATGCAGGACAGAACATGGAGAAAGAGTTAGATGCAGGCCCCCCACCCACATTCAGAGACCTCCCCTGCACAGAATCCTCACCCCCTCTGGCTCTTGGAAGGTGTTTGCTGCTCCTTCAGCGGGATGGAACCTCCTTCGCTTGAGCCAAGAAAGCCATGTTTTTCAAAAAATCCAGAGGAGTGAACAGTGTTAGTCTGTTGCTGCAAACTAGTAAAGAGTCCAGTGGCACCTTTTAAGAGTAACAGATTTTATTGTAGAAAAAGCTTTCGAGAAACACAGCTCTCTTGCATCTGATGAAGAGAGCTGTGTTTCTTGAAAGCTTATGCTACGATAAAATTTGCTACCTTTAAAGGTGCTACCAGACTCTTTACTGTGTTCTTCAGAAGTATTCCTGCACTGGCGGATGAATGCAAAGGGCACATTGAAGCAGGTACAGTCATTTGTGCAGGTAATGGGCTTTTAATTCTCTATGAGAGCCAGTTTGGTGTAGTGGTGAAGTGTGCGGACTCTTATCTCGGAGAACCGGGTTTAATTCCCCACTCCTCCACTTGCACCTGCTAGCATGGCCTTGGGTCAGCCATAGCTCTGGCAGAGGTTGTCCTTGAAAGGCTGTGAGAGCCCTCTCCATCCCCACCCACCTCACAGGGTGTCTGTTGTGGGGGAGGAAGGGAAAGGAGATTGTGAGCCACTCTGAGACTCTTCGGAGTGGAGGGCGGGATATAAATCCAATATCTTCATCTACCTCACAGGGTGTCTATTGTGGGGGGAGGAAGGAAAAGGAGGTTGTGAGCCACTCTGAGACTCTTCGGAGTGGAGGGCGGGATATAAATCCAATATCTTCATCTACCTCACAGGGTGTCTATTGTGGGGGAAGGAAGGAAAAGGAGGTTGTGAGCCACTCTGAGACTCTTCGGAGTGGAGGGCGGGATATAAATCCAATATCTTCATCTACCTCACAGGGTGTCTATTGTGGGGGGAGGAAGGAAAAGGAGGTTGTGAGCCACTCTGAGACTCTTCGGAGTGGAGGGCAGGATATAAATCCAATATCTTCATCTACCTCACAGGGTGTCTGTTGTGGGGGAGGAAGATAAAGGTGATTGTAAGCTGCTCTGAGTCTCTGATTCAGAGAGAAGGGCAGGGCATAAATCTACAGTCTTCTTCTTCACTTGCAGCTGCTGGAATGGCCTTGGGTCAGGCATGGCTATGGCAGAGGTTGTCCCTGAAAGGGCAGCTGCTGTGAGAGCCCTCTCCAGCCCCACCCACCTCACAGGGTGCCTGTTGTGGGGGGGGGGAGGTAAAGGAGATTGTGAGCTGCTCTGAGACTGAGTGGAGGGCGGATTATAAATCCAATGTTGTCTTCTTCTGCTTCTTTGAGTGAGTGGCATTCCTCTCTTTATGCCGTTTCCTTCCCTGATGACCAGGCAGGGCTTGTGTTGCGCCACTTTTAATGACGATGCTAGCAGGCAGATTTCCCCGTGTGACGCAACGCATCGTCAGGATCTCATTTATTTATCTGTCTGTTTCTTTATATTATTCCTAGGCCTCCTTGCTCACAGGGACACAAGGTGGATTGCATAGAGTGAGTCAGTACAGTCACCAAAAATGGGACATTTCAATAACCAGTGCCTTAGGATTTTAGAAGTCTGGAATCGCTAGGAAAAAATGAAGGAGAGCATAAGTATTCACATGATAGAGTAAGCCAGGGGTGTCAAACATGTGGGCCGGATCAGGCCCCCAGAGGGCTCCTATCAGACCCCCGAGCAACTCACTGTTGCCTGCTTCTTTCTCCCTCTCTTGCTTCCTTCTGCATCACAGCTTGCTTTGCAAGGCTTGCTCAGTCAATCTATAGAGCAAAGCCTCTATTTTCACCACTGGCTGGCCAGCACATGAAACAACTTATGTACAAAAGCTTGCAATGCCCAGCCATTTCATATTTTTCTCTGGGTCTTAGGCTCAAAGCATTGACCATGAGATTTCTGTAATGAATGTCAGCAAATCAAAACTGTTCTTATCGTTCTTGTTTTATTGCTGTGAGCCACCCTGAGCCTGCTTTGGTAGGGAGGGCAGGATATAAATCCAATTAATTAATTAATTAATTAATAAAAGTAGGATTGCAACTTGCAGATACACGCCTAAACAACATACTCAGGATTGCTACAACACAGACATTGTCTCCAGATTTTGATGCAATAATTCAGAGCACGGTGTCAGTTATCAGTGATAAAGGCTAGTCTTTTAAGCATGTTTTAAGTAAAAAAAAACCCTTTAATTGTGTTTGTGTCCTTTATAAAGTTTACCTGGCATTATATTTTATGACATGTATGGCCCAGCTGACAAGGTCTCATTTATGTCAGATTCGACCCTCATAACAACTGAGTATGTCACCCCTCGAGTAAGCAGTTCAGAAATTACTTAAATAGGATCCAACTTGCAGGAACCTCTATCCCAGGGGTGGCCAACGGTAGCTCTCCAGAGGCCTTTTGCCTACAACTCCCATCAGCCCCAGCCAGCATGGCCAATGTATGCAGCAGTATAGACCACATTAGGGTTTGTAGAATCTTTCGGGCTCAAGTGCCGTGTTCTACTGGAGAAAGTTTTTCTTTCCAGACGTTTCATTCTGGAAGGAAAACTTTCTCCAGTAGAACACGGTACTTGAGCCCGAAAGATTCTACAAACCCTAATGATGTTACCAGCCGTGAAAACCTGAAATCTTTGATAGTATAGACCACAGTCCGTAATCATTTCCCAAGTAAGTTTGTAAAACCATTTTGTACAGTGCAACCCTGTTACCTGTGCAGGTAATTTAAAGGGCTTTGCAACCTGTCCATACCTTCCACAGCGTCACCCTGGCAGACGCTCGGCTTCAGCGACGTCATTTTTAAATTGGGTCTTGCCTGGGCAACTCAGAGAGTTAAAGCGTACAAACCTCAGTCATTGTTTGACCCCCAACCTGTGAGCCGCCCTGAGCCTGCCTTCAGTGGGGAGGGCGGAATATGAATTAAATAAAATAAACCTGCTTTTGTAGAGCAATTATTGACAGTTTCTCATGGGGTTAACTTTCCAGATTACGGTGACAAACTGAACATGGAGCTGGGAGAGAAATACAAGCTGGACAAAGACACCTATCCCGTATTTTACTTGTTCCAAAACGGGGACTTGGAGAACCCACTGCCGTACGATGGCCAAATCAAAGCCAGCGACTTGCAACGTTGGCTGAAGAGCAAAGGCATCTACATGGGCATGCCGGGATGCTTGAAGGACTTTGACACCTTGGCAAGCAAGTTCATGAGCACTGCTCGAGAGTCAGAGCGCAAGGCTCTCCTGGAGGAGGGCCAGAAGCTTCTGGCGGCAGCCAAGGAGCATGACCAGAAGTCATCCGATCAGTACGTCAAGATCATGACCAAAATCCTCTCCCAGGGCGACGCCTTCGCTGACAGTGAGGTGTCCCGGATCACCAAGCTGATCGAGGAGACCAAGATGAGCGACAGGAAGAAAGAGGACCTCCAGAAACGCCTGAACATCCTGGCATCCTTCCAGACGAAGAAGGATGAGAAAGAAGAGCTCTGACGGGTCAGCGCATGAGCGAAGAGGTCAGAGCGGGTCGTGTTCCCATCCGGTGCTCCTTGAAACAGGCAAAAATGCCCTACCACCTTTTCCAAAAGGCTGCAGAATTTGTCCTCGTCAAGAGATGCTGTCGCCCTTCTGTTTTGTGTTGACGAAGGCGTCCCCCGTCACAAGAGGTCCAAACGCTCTCCATTCTCCCACAGTTACAGGGACCACAGATTCCTAGGAAAGTCAAGGGCATTTTTGGTGGGCAGGTGGGAAGTCTGCTAATCCTTTGTTGGAAAAGGCAAGATTGCTTGGATTGGGGTGGGGGGAATGTGCTTCGGCGGATTCTGTATTTATGGGTGCTATCTTTTAAAGGCCTGTTCTCAAGATGGCCGCCTTCAGGCTTTGACACAGCCTGTTCTCTTACTTGGTGGATTTCAAGATGGCTGCCCACAGAACTTAGGGCTGCTTGTTCTTATTGGTTGCATTTATAAGGTTACACCCCGCTCCGTCTGGCCTCCTGGGTGACTCTGCTGCCCCCCCAGTTTCCAGTCCTAGGGGTGGGAGGAACTGAAGCTGGGTTGAATTCATCTGGTTGGTGGCTGGTTCTGAGAGCTTCACAAGGTTGGGGCTCTTGATAGAGGAGGGTGCAAGATGGCCGACCTCATAGAGTTGTGAGCCTATGGTTCAATTGGTGGAGGAGGCCCGGGGGGGGCGGGCAGCGGGAGTGGGGCTGATTTTGTGTGTTTTGGGGAGCACAAGGTTGGACAGAGCAACATGTGCATTGGGAACGGTGAGGAGGCGGAACTGGGGAGGTCGTGTCTTTTACTGAACAGTATTTGGAAATGGGTTTGAGGTCCGGTTATGACAGCACTTAATTTGCTAATAAAGGTTATCCGAAAACAACATTCTCTTAGGATTCTTTGTGGCTGTTTTAAGGAAAGCAAACGTCCTTGAACTTTTGTTGACCTACCGAATGCAAAGATCTTGTTTCCAGTCTTAACATTTGCTCTCTAAACGTGAGAACTGATCTCTAGTGTGCAAATTGGCACTTTGGGGATTGCCAGGTTTTGTGTAAAATGAAAATAGCAGCTCCCTAATACTCAGGGTGGCAGGGAAAGGGGGCAGTGAACAACCTGGCACTGAAGTCCCTTCCCTGAGCTCTGTAAATCCTCTTTTGTGCCCTTTCCAGAGAGCGAAGGTTCCACTGCTCCAAACATTCAAGTCTGTCTTCAAAGTTATAAGAACTAGAAACTTGAGTGGTTTTTGTTACATAGAACTAGGGATCCCCCACTGGCTCAGCTCATAAGAACATAAGAGAAGCCATGTTGGATCAGGCCAATGGGCCATCCAGTCCAACACTCTGTGTCACAGAAGAACAGAAGAGAAGCCATGTTGGATCAGGCCAGTAGCCCATCCAGCCCAACACTCTGTCACATAAGAACATAAGAGAAGCCCTGTTGGATCAGGCCAATGGCCCATCCAGTCCAACACTCTGTGTCACATAAGAGAAGCCATGTTGGATCAGGCCAATGGGCCATCCAGTCCAACACTCTGTGTCACACAGTCGCCAAAAAAATCCCCCCAGTGCCATCAGGAGGTCCACCAGTGGGGGCCAGGACACTAGAAGCCCTCCCACTGTGCCCCCCCACAAGCACCCAGAATACAGAGCATCACTGCCCCATTCAGAGAGTTCCGACAATAAGCTGTGGCTAAGAGCTAAGATGGACCTCTGCTCCATTTGCTTATCCAATCCCCTCTTGAAGCTGCCTATGCTTGTAGCCGCCGCCACCTCCTGTGGCAGTGAATTCCATGTGTTAATCACCTTTTATCCGTTCTAACCCAACTGCTCAGCAATTTCATTGAGTGCCAACGAGTTCTTGTATTGTGAGAAAGGGACTTCTTTCTCTACCTTCTCTATCCCATGCATAATCTTGTAAACCTCTATCATGCCATCCCTCAGTCGACATTTCTCCAAGCTAAAGAGCTCCAAGCGTTTTAATCTTCTTAGGGAAAGTGTTCCAACCCTTTAATCATTCTAGTTGCCCTTTTCTGCACTTTTTCCAATGCTAGATCTTTTTTTGCGGTGCAGTGACCAGAGTTGTACACAAGGGGCCATCACCATCGTTTTATCAAGGGGCGTTATGATACTAGTTGATTTGTTTTCCATTCCCTTCCTAAAAAAAACATCGTCAGGGTAGCTCACTTTCCTCAGCTCTTGGAAACTAAGCAGGGTCTCCTTTCTAAAGCTAAGCTAGCCGCCAAATCACATGTTGCAGTGAGTTCCATAAGTTAGGGGGAGGTATTTGTGAGTTCCCTGCATTGTGCAGGGGGTTGGACTAGATGACCCTGGAGGGTCCTTCCAACTCTATGACTCTGTGCAGGGTTTGTTTTTCTCTGTTGGCTGAGCAGAGTGTTTTTTTAATCAGTAGAGCTGCTTATTGAACTCTCCAAAGATATAGTTCCTTAACCCTGTCCAGCACACTGTGTAGGGGTGATTTCCAAAGGCATAGACCATCCCTGTCTGTTTTCTAAAGAGGGGTATTGAGGATCCAGGTCCGCATTCGTGCAAACATTAACAGCCTTGGGGAGGGGGTGGGGATCCTGGCCTTAATTCTTTTGGGAAGAGAGGCACAGGACCAATGTTCCCTCTAAGCTGTGGCGTCATGTGAGCAAAAATTCTCTTTGTGAGCTACCGGCATTAAAGTTGGGAGCGACTGCGTCGATTAGTTTGCTCTGGGGCCGTCCTTCCTGAGCTGAGACAAAAAAATGTGTGAGCCGGAGGCTAAAAAGCCATGCGCTAGCTCATACTAACTCAGCTTAGAGGGAATGCTGAACACGACGCATGATTTCCCACCTCACCCTTATTTTACAAAATATATATCCCACCTCTCTGCCCTCACGAAGACTTCAGAGTTGGCTAACATTAAAACATGTAAAACCATGAAAATTACCACTCCCCCTATTTTTTTTTTTAAACAATGGTGAGGGCAGGGATTCAGTACATGCTCAGAGGTGCCTTATAGCGCAGTGTTTTATGTCTTCCTTTCAAGAAGAACTGGGGCAAGAGATGGCTGGGCTTGCAGGGACTGCAGCTGGAGGAGGAAGGAGGGAGGCTACAGAAACGGCACAAGACGTTGAGGGTTTTTTTGTAAAGGTACCCCTGCATATATACACATGTGCTTTGTATATGCGCCACTTAGCAGGACAAAGAAGCCTTCTTAGATCAAAGGTGAAATGAGCAGAAAGTGTCTTTTGAGCACCTGCCAGGACCAACAACTCGGGGGTCTGTTTAACCGCAGAAAATCGTTCTCGGCTCCAAAAGAGGGAGCCGAAATCACAGGGTTTGCTCTTTAATTTTCTGAACCAGACGGGAGCCTGCGCATTCATTTCTAGAGGATGCCTCTTAGTTTGACACGCAGCGCTTGGCTTCCCAAGCGTGAACACAGGTGGCTTTCTCTGTCATTCTGTGCCCAGCACCTGGGCGGTGGCCTCTCGCCATAAACTGACAGACGCTCATCTGGTTACCTGCTGGCTTGTATCCTCTCAAGAAAGGAAAGGTCCCCTGTGCAAGCACCAGTCGTTTCCCCAGGTTCAATCCCTGGCATCTCCAAAAAAGGGTCCAGGCAAATAGGTGTGAAAAACCTCAGCTTGAGACCCTGGAGAGCCGCTGCCAGTCTGAGAAGACAATACTGACTTTGATGGACCAAGGGTCTGATTCAGTAGAAGGCAGCTTCATATGTTCATATATGTTCATGACCTCTGGGATGACATTGCTTTCACAACGTTTTCACAGCAGACCTTTTACGAGGTGGTTTGCCCTTGCCTTCCCCAGTCATCTACACTTTCCCCACAGCAAGCTGGGGACTCATTTGACCGACCTCGGAAGGATGGAAGGCTGAGTCAACCTCGAGCCGGCTAGCTGAAAACCCAGCTTCCGCCGGGGATCGAACTCAGGTCGTGAGCAGAGCTTAGGACTGCAGTACTGCAGCTTTAACACTCTGCACCGCGGGGCTCTTGCTTGTATCCTCTGAAGGGCAGTCTTTTTCACTGCTTGTTCCCTGGGCTGCTTGGGAGATTTTGCAACTGGTTTTACGCCCATCACCACCTCATCTGGCTGAGTCTGCAGGGTGTTCCTTGCTCCCAAATAGCCGACTTGGGGTGGCTTCATTGTACCCCAAAACTCCCCCCCATGTTGTTTTTTTTGTTGTTGGCTTGGAACATCTCTCCTGTTAAAGAGGAAAAAAAGCCTGCTATTTTGCAATATTCGGCTCGGTCCCCCCACCCCGAGCAAAAACATGTCTGTTTCTGGAATCCACCAAAAATAATTCCAAGAAAAGCCCGTCTTTGAACCAAGGCCAAGGTGACTTTTTATAGAGGACTGTTTCACAGCCTTGCAAATCTGTTGAGTCAACACTGAAAGGCCACCTTTTCTTGCCTTCCCCTCCCCCGTCCCCCAGCTCCTGTCCTCTGGACTTCTGGGCAAGATGCGGAATGATAACAGACCTGGCGAGCAGACGGGAGGAGTGGCCTGGAAGCTCCTTTGCTGGCACGTGGTATCCCATCCAGGGTTTTGTTTCGTTAAAAAAAAGCCCAGCAGGAACTCATTTGCATATTAGGCACACCCCCTGACATCGCTATTGTTTCACACAGGGCTTTTTGGTAGGAAAAGCCCATCAGGAACTCATTGGCATGTTAGGCCACACCCCCTGACATCACCATTGTTTCACACAGGGCTTTTTGGTAGGAAAAGCCCATCGGGAACTCATTTTCATATTAGGCCACACCCCCTGATATCACCATTGTTTCACATGGGGCCTTTTTGTCGAAAAAGCCCAGCAGGAACTCCCTGCTTCAGGTAAGAAGATGAAGAAGACTGCAGATTTATACCCCGCCCTTCTCTCTGAATCAGAGACTCAGAGCTGCTTACAATCTCCTATGTCTTCTCCCCTCACAACAGACACCCTGTGAGGTGGGTGGGGCTGAGAGGGCTCTCACAGCAGCTACCCTTTCGAAGACAGCCTCTGCCAGAGCTCTGGCTGACCCAAGGCCATTCCAGCAGCTGCAAGAGGAGGAGTGGAAAAGAAGAAGACTGCAGATTTATACTCCGCCCTTCTCTCTGAATCAGAGACTCAGAGCTGCTTACAATCTCCTATGTCTTCTCCCCTCACAACAGACACCCTGTGAGGTGGGTGGGGCTGAGAGGGCTCTCACAGCAGCTGCCCTTTCGAAGACAGCCTCTGCCAGAGCTCTGGCTGACCCAAGGCCATTCCAGCAGCTGCAAGAGGAGGAGTGGAAAAGAAGAAGACTGCAGATTTATACTCCGCCCTTCTCTCTGAATCAGAGAATCAGAGCGGCTTACAATCTCCTATATCTTCTCTCCCACAACAGACACCCTGCGAGGTGGGTGGGGCTGAGAGGGCTCTCACAGCAGCTGCCCTTTTAAAGACAACTCCTGTGAGAGCTATGGCTGACCCAAGGCCATTCCAGCAGCTAAAAGTGGAGGAGTGGAGAAGAAGAAGACTGCAAATTTATACCCCGCCCTTCTCTCTGAATCAGAGACTCAGAGCAGCTTACAATCTCCTCTATCTTCTCCCCTCACAACAGACACCCTGTGAGGTGGGTGGGGCTGAGAGGGCTCTCACAGCACCTGCCCTTTCAAGGACAACTCTTGCAAAAGCCATGGCTGACTCAAGGCCATCCCAGCAGTGCAAGTGGAGGAGTGGGGAATCCAACCCAGTTCTCCCAGATAAGAGAGCTATGGCTGACCCAAGGCCTTTCCAGCAGCTGCAAGTGGAGGAGTGCAAAATGAGACCCGGTTCTCCCAGATAAGAGAACTATGGCTGACCCAAGGCCATTCCAGCAGCTGCAAGTGGAGGAGTGGGGAATCAAACCCGGTTCTCCCAGATAAGAGAACTATGGCTGACCCAAGGCCATTCCAGCAGCTAAAAGTGGAGGAGTGGAGAAGAAGACTGCAGATTTATACCCCGACCTTCTCTCTGAATCAGAGACTCCTATCTTCTCCCCTCTATCTTCTCCCCTCACAACAGACACCCTGTGAGGTGGGTGGGCTGAGAGGGCTCTCACAGCACCTGCCCTTTCAAGGACAACTCTTGCAAAAGCCATGGCTGACTCAAGGCCATCCCAGCAGCTGCAAGTGGAGGAGTGGGGAATCCAACCCAGTTCTCCCAGATAAGAGAGCTATGGCTGACCCAAGGCCTTTCCAGCAGCTGCAAGTGGAGGAGTGCGGAATGAAACCCGGTTCTCCCAGATAAAAGAACTATGGCTGACCCAAGGCCATTCCAGCAGCTGCAAGTGGAGGAGTGGGGAATCAAACCCGGTTCTCCCAGATAAGAGTCTGCACACTTAACCACTACACCAAACTGGGTATAAGAGGATTTTATTGCATTGAAGGGGTGAGTCACAAAAGCTCGTGCTGGAATAAAGGTTCACCTTCCCGGTGCCACAGGAGTGCCGTTTTGTTTTGCTACAACAGTGAGGAATGCCAACCTCCTGGGATTGGAGTTAGCTGAACATCAATAAAGTGCCCTTCTGCCATCATTTCTTTCATCCTGGTAAACAAGGTGAGCTCTCCCTTTATTCATCTGCTGGAAGAAACAGAAGAGAGACTGCAGAGAACCTACCAAACTGCAGAGAGAGAGTTTAAATCTAAAGAATTTCCAGCTCAACATTAGGAAGAACTTCCTGACCGTCAGAGCAGTTCCTCAGTGGAACAGGCTTCCTCCTCGGGAGGTGGTGGGCTCTCCTTCCTTGGAGGTTTTTAAACAGAGGCTAGATGGCCATCTGAAAGCAATGAGGATCCTGTGAATTTAGGGGGAGGTGTTTGTGAGTTTCCCGCCTTGTGCAGGGGGTTGGACTAGATGACCCTGGAGATCCCTTCCAACTCTAGGATTCTAGGACCAAGTTTTCCACAGCACATACATCTGAGAAGCTTCCGCAAGAACATACACAAGCACACAACCTAACCCTTCCAGAGCAATGCCTAGCATTCTAGAACAGTGGCCTTAGAGTCAATTGCATGGGAAATACAGTTTCACTTAGATGTGCTTGTTTTCTGCAAGAACTTGCTGCACCGATGCTTGATTCCTATGTCTATTTACCTAGGACGAAGTTCCATTGAACATCATGGGGGCTGACTGCAGTGTAAACATGTAAGGGGTGAGGTTGTTGATTGGTCCAAGGGCGTGGACCCAACCCCCCCCCCCCCAATCCTCTCTCTCCCTATATGTCAGGCTTGAGGAAATCCACTTCACTGTATCTGGAGAAGTGTGCACACCCCAGGATTAAACTGGGTGGGTCTTCAAAGCGCCCCCTGGACAGCAGCTCCTTCATCACCCGCTGGCCGCTTCACATTGGGGAGGGCCGGTGGCTCAGTGGTAAAGCATTTGCTTGGTAAGCAGAAGGTCCCTGGTTCAATCCCCGGCATCTCCAACTAAAAGGCTCCAGGCAAATAGGTGTGAAAAACCTCAGCTGGAGACCCTGGAGAGCCGCTGCCAGTCTGAGTAGACAAGACTGACTTGGATGGATCAAGGGTCTGATTCGGTATAAGGCAGCTTCATATGTCCATATTTCTTGGTGAGGCCCGGAGAGAGTCGCCTGCCTTTCTTCACCCTGCAGCAGGGGGTGCCAGCGCTCCGCAGGAAGGAGCCTTCTCGGACTCCCGAAGGCTGGACTAGATGACCTCTGGGTCCCCTTCACAGTCCAGGATTTTTTAGGAAAGAGAAGGGCGGAGGGCGGGACCTAAACTCACAAGCCAGCGGGGAGGGATGACCTCGCTACGCAGCAGCAGCAGCAGCAGCAGCAGAATAAGCCCGCCCCGCCGGGATGTGCAACAGAGAGGGAGGGGCAGGTGGCGTTGGTTCTAGGGTTGCCAAGTTCAATTCAAGAAATATCTGGTACCTTTGAGGGTGGAGCCAGGAGCAAGGGTGTGACAAGCACAATTAAACTCCAAAGGGAGAGCTGGCCATCACATTTAAAGGGACCGCACACCTTTACATGCCTCCCTTCCATTGGAAAGAGTGAAGGATAGGGGCACCTTCTTTGGGGGCTCCTAGAATTGGACCCCCTGGCCCAATCCTTTTGAAACTTGGAGGGTGTTTTGAGAAGAAACACCGGATGCTATGCAGAAAATTTGATGCCGCTGCCTCAAAAAATAGCTACCCCCACCCCTACCCCAGAGCCCCAGATACCTGCAGATCAATTGTGCATTATTTCCTATGGGAATGAGTCCCCATAGGGTATAATGGAGTGCCCAGGAGACATCTCCCTCCCCCCCCCCCGTTTTCTGATGCCCCTGAAGCGGGGAGGGGGGGCCTCCAACATGGGGATGTAGCAAGAAAAAGGGATCACAGTTAATGGGACAGGCAATGGAAGTTAAAACAACTACTGTGATGATAAACAAAGTTTATAGTAACCATTTAAAAAACATATATTTTAATGCTCCACATTTTTAAATTTTACATACTTCACGTTATAATAAAAATCCAATTTAAATATCCATTCATATATTTCATATTGTAAATTCTGCACACTTCATGTTGTAATAGAGGTCCGATATTAACATTTCCATATCGCAAAAAAAAGTCTATGAGCCCCCGGATATAGGCCCATTTCATCAGTAGACTTCCTCGGGAGTAATGCCTTTCTATGTTCCAGGTGTAACAGCCACTAGTACCGACCAATGTTCATGATTTTTCTTACCACATTTTTTCTCTCAATCACTCCAAGACACTTAAGTGCGTGCATTTTTCATATAGGAGCTACAGCCAGTTCAAACTGATTCATTTAACCAGATGGTCAAGCTTTCTGGAGTTTGCTGGCCTATAGCCCTCTATGAATATATTCAGCAAGCTGTTCTTTAGATGGCCATCTGCTCTTATTTTCTTTATAATTAATTTTAATGTCGAGCAGGCCCTTCTTTTTGCAGCAATTTTAGCTCAAAACACTTCAGCGTACGGTTTCAAACATGCCAGCACTGTGCCTATCCTGGATTCAAAACCTGGCTGCATCCGGGCGCTCATAGACTTTTTTTTTTTGCAATATGGAAATGTTAATATTGGACCTGTGTCGCAACATGAAGCATGCAAAATTTGCAAGATGAACTATATGAATGCATATTTAAATTGGGTTTTTTCTTATAACACGAAGTATGTAAAATTTAAAACGTGGAGCATTAAAATATGTGAAGGTTTGAAAATGGTTACTAGAAACTTTGCACAAAGCAGGAGCCAAGCGGCACCTTTAAGACCAACCCATCTTTATTGAGAACGACAGCTTTCGTGTGCTCTTCAACACATTTCATCAGACGAGGAATTCGGCAAAGGGAGCAAAGCCATCCAGAGCTGGTAGGCTGTGGCTAGATCCAAGCAGGCAGCCGTGTTGGTCTGAAGCAGTTGAACGAAGCAGGAGTCAAGCGGCACCTTTAAGACCAACCCATTTTTATTGAGAACGACAGCTTTCACGTGCTCTTCAGCACACTTCATCAGACGAGGAATCCGGCAAAGGGAGCAAAGCCATACAGAGCTGAGCAGAGCTATACTAGCTGGTAGGCAGTGGGCCAGAATGCAACAGGGTACTATAAACTGTGTTGAACTTCCATTGCCTGCCCCACCTGGGGATTGGCAACCCGGGCTGGCTCAGCCGTGGCGGTGCCCGGGGGCGGAGGGGGGGGGGCTGATTGGCTGGGCTGCTCCAGGTGCCAGGCGGCGGGAGAGTTGGCCGGGAGACCTTCCCTTGCGCGCCCAGCTGGGGGCGCCTTCCTCTCCTCTCCTCGCCTCTGCTCTCCTCCCCGGGCTGGGCGGGCGCTGGGCGGGGAAGGCGGGCGAGGGGAGGGGAGGGGAGGGGAGGGAGGCGGCTGCCGGGCCGCTTGCGGCTCCCTCCTTGCTCAGCGCCCGGCTGCGCCCGGCCAGGATGGGCTTCTCTTCGGCCGCCGCCGTCTCCTCGGCGCCCCTCGGCCCCACGGCGGGAGACTCGCTGCAGGTGAGAGGGGAAGGGGGCCCCTCGAGGCCGTCTAGCCTGACCTCGACTCTCCCGCTCTGGGCGGGAGCCCCGGAGGAGGCCGAGGCATCCTCGGCGGGAGGTTGCTGCCTGCTCCAGGCGTCTCCCGGGACGCCCCCGGTGCTTGAGAGGCTCTCCCCTCCCCGGAGCGGGTTCTGGGGAGAGGTGCGCAGTGGAGGGAGGGAGGGAGGGGTGCCAGCCTCCAGGTGGGGCCTGGGGATCTCCCGGAATTACAGCTCCTCTCCGGGCTACAGAGGTCAGTCCCCCCCTGGAGGAAAGGGATGCTTCGGAGGGTGGAAACTGTCCCCGGTTCATAGATCCAGGTGGGCAGCTGGGTTGGTCTGAAGCGGTAGAACCAAGTGGGAGTGCAGGGGCACCTTTAAGACCAACCAAGTTTGATTCCGAATGGAAGCCTTCTCGCGCACGCAGACTTCTTCAGACCAGGGGATGGGGTCCATTGGCTGAAATACGCGTAGAGTGTAAATGGATACAAAGTTAGGATCGAATGGCGAAATAGTATGAAGCTGCCTTATACTGAATCAGACCCTTGGTCTATCAAAGTCAGTATTGTCTTCTCAGACTAGCAGTGGCTCTCCAGGGTCTCAAGCTGAGGTTTTTCACACCTATTTGCCTGGACCCTTTTTTGGAGATGCCGGGGATTGAACCTGGGACCTTCTGCTTCCCAAGCAGATGCTCTACCACTGAGCCACCGTCCCTCCCCTCCCCAGTGTAATAAACTGGAAGACCGTTTGGTCTGGAGAGCAAGAAAGGAAAGGAAAGGAAAGGAAAGGTCCCCTGTGCAAGCACCGGTCGTTTCCGACTCTGGGGTGACCTTGCTTTCACAACGTTTTCACGGCAGACTTTTTTACGGGGTGGTTTGCCATTGCCTTCCCCAGTCATCTACGCTTCCCCCCCCCCGCCCCCGCAAGCTGGGGACTCATTTGACCGACTTTGGAGGGAGGGCAGGCTGAGTCAACCTCGAGCCAGCTACCTGAATCCAGCTTCCGCCGGGATCGAACTCAGGTCGTGAGCAGAGAGTTCGGATCATAGCACTGCAGTACTGCTGCTTTTACCACTCTGCGTCAGGGGCAGGGGGAAAAAAAACATCTGGAGAGCTACCGTTGGCCACCCCTGCATTTATTGCATTGAAAGGCTCAGAGACAAAGGTCGTGCCTCTGATGTAGTATGATCGTGCACCAAACGTGTAACATATAGTTGTGTATATTTAAATGCTTTTCTAAAAAATTGGACACCCTCCCTCCCCTCTATTGGGAGGCGGGCAGAATCGGTGCATGGGGGTGGGGGGGTGGGGGGGGGGTTGCAGAGCGCAGCAAGGAGGAACGGGCTGGCAGGTCGTGAGCAGAGAGTTCAGACCACAGTAGCGCGGCTTGACCACTCTGCGCCACGGGGCAGTTGCCTGTTGATTGCCTGTTAATTTAAAGTGAATGTAAGTTGCGTGTTAATTGCTGTTGCTGCAAGCCTAGGTAAAACACGAGGGCATGCATGTCCCAGTGGTCCTAACTTGGCATCCCTTCACACTCTTAACCCACCACCGACGTGTACCCCCAGCCCCTCGTCGGAAGAAATCTGCGTGCGCACGAAAGTTTCCATTCGAATCAAACTTGGTCGGTCTTAAAGGCGCCACTAGACTCCTGCGTTGTCCCCGGTTCGGTCCCAGGCAGCGCCACTAAAGAGTCAAAGGTGAAAGACTTTTCTCCGCCGGAGACACCCCCCCCCCCGCCCTGGACAGCCGCTGCCGGCCTGAGCAGACAATGCTGACCTTGATGGACCAAGGGGTGGGGGTCTGATGCAGGAGAAGGCCGTGGCAAGTCCCCTCAGCACCCCCCCCCAAGTCTCCAGGAGCCCCACTGCCTGGATCCGGCCCACTGAGAAGTGGAGGGGGGGGTGTTGCCCCCCAGGAGACGGGGCCCCCCTCCCTCCCTCCCCTCCGGGGGCAGCTGGAGCCCAGGAGGGGCTGGGTCGGGGGACCTGGCTTGGTCTGAGCAGAGGTGCAAAGGAAGCCCCAGAGATCTGCTCTCTGGAGCTGGAAGGAGAAAGGCTCTGTCCTCCTCTCTAGGCTGAAGATGCCCAGTGATGGCCCGACCCCTTCTTTCGTCCTTCCCTTGCAGGCAGGCAGGCAGCCCCCCCCACCGCTCCCCCAGGCCCCAGCTCTCCCCTGGCTGCTGCCGAAAGAAGGTGGGCGCCAAATTGGGTATAGAGTCCATTGTATTCTATGGCAGGAGGTGGTCAACGGGAGCTCTCCAGATGTTTTTTTTTTTGCCTACAACTCCCATCAGCCCCAGCCAGCATGGCCGATGGCTGGGGCTGATGGGAGTTGTAGGCAAAAAAACATCTGAAGAGCTCCCGTTGACCACCCCTGTTCTATGGGACCATAACACAGAATGGCCCATGAGGGGGCATCATTTTTTTAATTTTGCCCCCCCCTCGAAAAACATGTCGAGCGCCTTTCTCCACCACCCTATTTGCATCCCCCCAGACCCGCGGCTGGAGCGGAGGCTGCCCAGTTCCTTCCAAGCCCAGGAGGAGGAAGTGACAGATCAGCCTCTTGGGCTGAAGCCTGGAGGCAGCTGGACCGCAGGGGAGGAGGGACGGTGGCTCAGTGGCAGAGCATCTGCTTGGGAAGCAGACGGTCCCAGGTTCAATCCCTGGCATCTCCAAAAAAGGGTCCAGGCGAATAGGTGTGAAAAGCCTCAGCTTGAGACCCTGGAGAGCCGCTGCCAGTCTGAGAAGACACTGACTTTGATGGACCAAAGGTCTGATTCAGTATACGGCAGCTTCATATGTTCATATATCCGCAGAGCTGCCTGCCCTTGCAGGGCCTGGAGCACTGCCTCCTTGCCAGCAGCCGACCTGGCCGTCTCACCCTCCAAAGCTGCCTCTTGCTGAGCCAGGGAAACGGATCTCTGTCGCCTGGAGATCACTTCTGATTCTGGGAGATGCCCCCTGCTGGTGGGCAGGGGGACCCGGCAACCCCACCGGATCAGACCCACCTGCGCAGTGGCGGACTGCCCGAGGGGGATCAGCTTGCCCAGTGGCAAGTGGGCCCCTGATGAAGTGGCTCCCCTTAAACTTTAGACAAGAGCTCCGCGGCGCAGAGTGTTAAAGCTGCAGTGCTTCAGTCCTCAGCTCTGCTCGCGACCTGAGTTCGATCCCCGGCGGAAGCTGGGTTCTCAGGTCGCTGGCTGGAGGTTGACTCAGCCTTCCATCCTTCCGAGGTCGGGCAAAGGAGTCCTCAGCTTGCTGGGAGGGAAGCGTAGATGACTGGGGAAGGCGAGGGCAAACCACCCCGTCGAAAGTCTGCTGTGAAAACGTCGTCAAAGCAGCGTCACCCCAGAGTCGAAAACAACTGGTGCTTGCACAGGGGAGCCTTTCCTTTCCTTAAGACCAACAAAAGAGCCCCGTGGCGCAGAGTGTTAAAGCTGCAGTACTGCAGTCCTAAGCTCTGCTCACGACCTGAGTTCGATCCCCGGCGGAAGCTGGGTTTTCAGGTCAAGGCTGGAGGTTGACTCAGCCTTCCATCCTTCCGAGGTCGGTCAAAGGAGTCCCCAGCTTGCTGAGGGGAAAGCGTAGATGACTGGGGAAGGCCGTGGCAAACCACCCCGTCGAAAGTCTGCCGTGAAAACGTCGTGAAAGCAACGTCACCCCGGAGTCGGAAACGACTGGTGCTTCCACAGGGGACCTTTCCTTTCCTAAAAATGTTAATGACCTGCTAGTAGCTTGAAAATATAACAGACGTTCCAATATTACTACTGAAATGCAGCGGAGATTTGTGTTGCATTTAGGGTTGCCATCCTGCAGGTGGGGCCTGGAGATCTCCCGCTTTTCCAACTGATCTCCAGCTGGCAGAGATCAGTTCCCCTGGAGAAAATGCAGCCTGTATTTACATTTAGTGTCTACTGCATACTGCCAATCCTATGTACAATATATGTACACGGTAATGACTATAATATGCATACATTTATTTCACAAATATTTTGATTGTACCTTTTTTTCCACTTCTGTATTTTTGAAAACGTTATTTATTTCTTATGAAAATTATGAAAATGGGACTCTTCAGCTTGGAGAAACGTCGACTGCAGGGTGACATGATAGAGGTTTACAAGATAATGCATGGGATGGAGAAAGTAGAGAAAGAGGTACTTTTCTCCCTTTCTCACAATACAAGAACTCGTGGGCATTCGATGAAATTGCTGAGCAGCCAGGTTAAAACGGATAAATGGAAGTACTTCTTCACCCAAAGGGTGATTAACATGTGGAATTCACTGCCACAGGAGGTGGTGGCGGCCACAAGCATAGCCACCTTCAAGAGGGGTTTAGATAAAAATATGGAGCAGAAGTCCATCAGTGGCTATTAGCCACAGTGTGTGTGTATGTATAAAATTTTTTGCCACTGTGTGACACAGAGTGTTGGACTGGATGGGCCATTGGCCTGATCCAACATGGCTTCTCTTATGTTCTTGTGTGACACAGAGTGTTGGACTGGATGGGCCACTGGCCTGATCCAACATGGCTTCTCTTATGTTCTTATGTGACACAGAGTGTTGGACTGGATGGGCCATTGGCCTGATCCAACATGGCTTCTCTTATGTTCTTGTGTGACACAGAGTGTTGGACTGGATGGGCCATTGGCCTGATCCAACATGGCTTCTCTTATGTTCTTGTGTGACACAGAGTGTTGGACTGGATGGGCCATTGGCCTGATCCAACATGGCTTCTCTTATGTTCTTGTGTGACACAGAGTGTTGGACTGGATGGGCCACTGGCCTGATCCAACATGGCTTCTCTTATGTTCTTATGTGACACAGAGTGTTGGACTGGATGGGCCACTGGCCTGATCCAACATGGCTTCTCTTATGTTCTTGTGTGACACAGAGTGTTGGACTGGAGGGGCCACTGGCCTGATCCAACATGGCTTCTCTTATGTTCTTATGTGACACAGAGTGTTGGACTGGAGGGGCCACTGGCCTGATCCAACATGGCTTCTCTTATGTTCTTAGGAGCTCAGCATGTTTAGCGCGGAGAGGAGGAGGCTGAGAGGCAGGGCCGTATCTAGGGGGTGGGGCAGAGGAGGGTGCTTGTCCTGGGTGCTGACGGGGAGGGGGGGCGCCAAATTGGGTATGAAGTCCATTCTATTATATGGGCCCATGAAATTGAATGGGCGTATAATTGGGCATCATTTTATCATTTGCCCCCCCCCCCCCCCCATCAAAAAACAAGTAGATCCGGTCTTGCTGAGAGGTGATAGAATCACCATCTTCAAGTACTTGAAGGGCTGTTATCTAGAGGATGGGATGGAATTGTTTTCTGTGGCCCCAGAGTTTCCGGCTCAACATTAGGAAGAACTTCCTGACCGTTAGAGCGATTCCTCAGTGAAAGAGGCTTCCTCCTCGGGAGGTGGTGGGCTCTCCTTCCTTGGAGGTCTTTCAACAGAGGCTAGATGGCCATCGGACAGCAATGAAGATCCTGTGAATTTAGGGGGAGGTGTTTGTGAGTTTCCTGCCTTGTGCAGGGGGTTGGACAAGATGACCCTGAAGGTCCCTTCCAACTCTATGATTCTCTGCCACACACAATCAGAGAGAGATGGGAAATTGCAGGCGTGTTTCATAATGTCCCTTCTCTTTACAGTTCTTTGCTATCATCCACTGGATTCAAGCTGTCACGGCTGCTTTAAGGTAAGTGACACTTTTTTTCGTTTCTGGGGTGTGTGGAAGGGTCTCCCCTAAAGAGCCACCAGAGTTTAGCCTTGCTGGCACTTTCAGGAAGATCTGCAATGCATATCTTTTTACAAGAGAACTTTGGACAATACATATCTTTTTACAAGAGAACTGTGTTGAATCGTTATCACCACAAATGCCTTTTAATCTCTGCTTTCTCCTCTTCTGTATTATGGTTAAGAGATATTTAAAAATGCTCTTATTACGATGAGCTTTCTGAGGCGTAAGAGAACCAGGACAGCAATATTTTAAACATGACCATAGAAATGGGAGTAGTCAGATGGTTTACAAGTACAAGTTTTACTTTCCCCGCTGCTGTTATTTATTTAGATTTTTATAACCCACTTTTGTGACCTGAATGCAAAACAACTTTCAACAATAAAAATGTAAGCGCCTAAGAAGAGCCCTGCTGGAACAGGCCGTTGGTCCATCTAGTCCAGCATCCCAGCTCATATAATGGCCAACCAGTTCCTCTGGAGAGCCAATCACAGAACAGAGAGGCTGAGGCTTTTCCCCTCATGTTGCCTCCTGGCTCTGGGTGGAGGTTTCCCTCAGAACCCAAGGCTAATAGAAATTGATAGACTTATTCTCCATAAATCTATCTAATCCCCTTTTAAAACTGTCTATGTCTGTGGCCATCACTACATCCTCTGGGGGTGAAGTTCACATTATTTATTATTTTTATTTATTATATCCCAGGGGTGGCCAACGGTAGCTCTCCAGATGTTCAATCCCCGGCATCTCCAACTAAAAAGGGTCCAGGCAAATAGGTGCGAAAAACCTCCGCTTGAGACCCTGGAGAGCCATGAATGGGGCTGTGGCTCAGTGGTAGAGCATCTGCTTTGGAAGCAGAAGGGCCCAGGTTCAATCCCCAGCATCTCCAACTAAAAAGGGTCCAGGCAAATAGGTGTGAAAAACCTCAGCTTGAGACCCTGGAGAGCGGCTGCCAGTCTGAGTAGACAATACTGACTTTGATGGACCAAGAGTCTGATTCAGTACAAGGCAGCTTCATGGGGAAGGGCTGTGTGGCTCAGTGGTAGAGAATCTGCTTGGTAAGCAGAAGGTCCCAGGTTCAGTCCCCGGCATCTCCAACTAAAAAGGGTCCAGGCAAGTAGGCGTGAAAAACCTCAGCTTGAGACCCTGAAGAGCCATGAATGGGACTGTGGCTCAGTGGTAGAGCATCTGCTTGGTAAGCAGAAGGCCCCAGGTTCAATCCCTGGCATCTCCAACTAAAAAGGGTCCAGGCAAATAGGTGCGAAAAACCTCCGCTTGAGACCCTGGAGAGCCCCTGCCAGTCTGAGAAGACAATACTGACTTTGATGGACCCAGGTCTGGTTCAGTAGAAGGCAGCTTCATATGTTCATATAAGATCTAAAACTACAGAGCGACAATAGAGACTAAAATGGCAGGTTCTGCCTCACAGCCATGGCCTATTGTCCAGGTCCAGTAGATCTTACAGCACTGGGACAGAACGAAGGAGGGAGGCCGGTAACGTGACGTCCACTGCCACAACTCAAAGCCTGGCGAAACAGCTCTGTTTTACAGGGCCTGCGGAATTGGAGCAGATCCCGCAAGGCCCGGATCTCCAGGGGGTGCTCATTCCACCGGGCAGGGGCCAGGGCCGAAAAGGCCCTGCTGTTTGTCGAGGCTAGATGGACGTCTCTGGGGCTGGGTATTACCAAAAGTTGCTGGGTCGCTGACCGTAAAGAGCTCCGAGGCTCATACAGGGAGAGGCGGTCCTGAAGGTATGCTGGCGTCTGGCGGTATCGGGCTTTAAGCACCAACACCTTGAACCAGATCCAGTACTCAATAGGTAGCCAGTGCAGTTCACGCACTGGTTGGTGCCTCTCTGTCCCCCTAGTCCCTTTGGCCAGAACGCAGGAAGCCAGGAGCAACAAGGAGTCAGGACTGGTCTGAAAGTCCACAAGCCCAGAGCTGAACTAGAGTCGCCAGCCTCTTTCTGGCCTTGGGCTCCCGTGCTGTTCGACAGTGGTGTCCCCAGCAGGAATTCCCAGCGTGCAGAAGGGAAAAGTTTCTGCGGAAGGCAGGCAGGCGACTCCCCGGCTCATCCTTCGCCCCCTTTGTTTCCGCAGTGTCATCGGGTCCAGCTCCATCATTGGCTACGCCGTGTTCCAGAATGCCGCCAGATCCCCAGAGGTAAGAGAATGTCTTTTATTGCTTTATTAAAATGCACGCTAGAAATTGCAGTTTATGAAACACGCCAGATGGGCAGGGGCAGGGCCTCTGTGAAGAATGTTTCGAATTTTCAAGCACATTCCCTCCTTGCTAAAATAAATATTTCACTCTAGAGGCTGAATCATCGCTGCGTTCAGCTGTGCTTGCGAGCGGCTTCATTGGACTGAGTTAGTATTTGCAGCAGCCCCACACCCCACCCGCCTGGCAAGAACGGAACATCTGCTCCTGTGCGAGTCCCTCAAGACGGATTTCCCAGTAGCCTTATGCCCCTCTCACTCTCCTCTTCTCTGCGGGGCTTCCGTCAGATTTCACACTATCTGCCTAGCGTTGCCAAGTCCAATTTAAGAAATATCTAGGACTTTGGGGGTGGAGCCAGGAGACGTTAGGGGTGGAGCCAAGATCAAGGCCGTGACAAGCATAATTAAACTCCAAAGAGAGTTCTGGCCATCACATTTAAAGGGACGGCACACCTTTTCAATGCCTTCCTTCCATAGGAAATAATGAAGGAGAGGGGCACCTTCTTTTGGGACTCATAGAATTGGACCCCCTGGTGCAATCGTTTTGAAACTTAAGGGGTATTTTGGGGAGAGGCAATAGATGCTGTACTGAAAATGTGGTGCCTCTACCTCAAAAAACAGCCTCCGCAGAGCCCCAGATACCCGTGGATGAATTCTCCGTTATTTTCTATGGGAATAAATCTCCATAGGGAATAATAGAGTTCCCTCCCCTCCCCCAGCTTTCTGATGACCCTGAAGCGGGGGGAGGGCCTACAAACCAGGGGATCCCCTGCCCCCACCTTGGCAACCCTATATCTGCCCCAGGGCTGCAACTCACTCCGCCTCTTTCACACAGCAAACAAGATCCTCTAAAAACCTGTTTCTGTTTACCACGGGGAAAAGGTGAAGCAAGTTGCAGCCCTGTGAAATCCGACGAAAGCCCCGCAGAGAAGAAGAGCGTCAGACCGGCATAAGGCTAGTGGGGAATTGGTCTCAGAGCACACCAGAAGTACATGCCCCAGTAAAACACCCTCCTGATTTGTCTTTCTGGTGGAGGGAAGATTTGTCTTTCCGGTGGTGGAAGCCTAACCACCTAGAAAACCTCTCCGTGCAACAAAAATAAATTGTACAACTTACTCAACTTATCCAGTATTTACTAATAATAATCATAGTGAGATCAGGGATAAACAAACGATATTATAAAACACAAAATCCCTCCGGAACCGAAAGCACACGCCGCTCCTACTGTACTGCGGAACAATGTCTTGAAGAATGAAAATGAGCTGTGATACAAGTCCGACGATACGCACAACCGGTCCGATATTGTTTCGAGTCCAAAGACTCTTCCTCCTGGGACCGTCTTCTTTGTTGTTAGTTCAGTAGGCAAGTGAACATATGAACATATGAAGCTGCCTTATACTGAATCAGACCCTTGGTCCATCAAAGTCAGTATTGTCTTCTCAGACTGGCAGCGGCTCTCCAGGCTCTCAAGCTGAGGTTTTCCACACCTATTTGCCTGGACCCTTTTTTGGAGATGCCAGGGATTGAACCTGGGACCTTCTGCTTCCCAAGCAGATGCTCTACCACTGAGCCACCGTCCCTCAGTGGTGTCTTTTTGTGTTTGCAATGGTCTCGTCGTAAAGCAGAACAAAACATTTCTTCTTGCTTTCATGGCTGTGCTTCTATCACTCCGTTGCACGCCTTACGAATTGCCTTCATGTCCTTTTGAAACGGCGTGGAGGCTGGAGACCTTCTGGGATTACAACAGATGTCCAGATGGCAGAGATCAGCTCCCCTGGAGAAAACGGCTACTTAGGAAGTGTCTCTAGAGGCATTTTTTTGTACTTTAGGAATGTTTCAGCTGCATGGGTCTGACTTCGGTTTGGGCAATAGGAGCAGGGGCTGAGCCCTGCTTGGCAGACACATGACTGGTTGCTTTGGCTCTCCCACAGGTGCGGCCCCTCTTCTACCTGAGCATCTCTGACCTCTGCCTGGGGATGTGCTGGCTCATCGGGTCTCTCCTCTACAGCAGCAAGGCCACTGAGATGCCAAGCCAGGGAGTCACCTGCTATAACCTTCAAACCATTGGACAGGTGAGACAGTGGTGGCCTTTGGCCTTGCCATGAGCTGTTGGGTGATACACAACATTCTCCAGAGAGGCAGGCAGCCGGTTTGGGGCTCAGGCAGGCAGGGTTGCCAACTCCAGGTGGGGCCTGGAGATCTCCAGGAATTACAGCTGATCTCCAGGTGTGATAACTTCTCCTGGAGAAAGAGAGGCTGATCCCACACTAACCTTGCTCCGCTCCAGGCTTCCGTTTCTCTCCGGAGCAAGCTAGCGATTTCACACCAGCCGCTCCATGCCGCCATTCTGTGCAGGAAAACCCCATGATTTGCCGTGCCGCAGCATGGGTTTTTCCCGCACAAAATGGCAGCGCGGAGCAGCTGGTGCGAAATCGCTAGAAGAAGTAGAAGATATTGGATATATATCCTGCCCTCCACTCCGAAGAGTCTCAGAGCGGCTCACAATCTCCTTTCCCTTCCTCCCCCACAACAGACACCCTGTGAGGTAGATGAAGATATTGGATTTATATTCCACCCTCCACTCCGAAGAGTCTCAGAGCGGCTCACAATCTCCTTTCCCTTCCTCCCCCACAACAGACACCCTGTGAGGTAGATGAAGATATTGGATTTATATCCCACCCTCCACCCCAAAGAGTCTCAGAGCGGCTCACAATCTCCTTTCCCTTCCTCCCCCACAACAGACACCCTGTGAGGTAGATGAAGATATTGGATTTATATCCCGCCCTCCGCTCCGAAGAGTCTCAGAGCGGCTCACAACCTCCTTTCCCTTTTTCCCCCACAACAGACACCCCGTGAGGTAGATGAAGATATTGGATTTATATCCCGCCCTCCACTCGGAAGAGTCTCAGAGTGGCTCACAATCTCCTTTCCCTTCCTCCCTCACAACAGACACCCTGTGAGGTAGATGAAGATATTGGATTTATATCCCGCTCTCCACTCGGAAGAGTCTCAGAGTGGCTCACAATCTCCTTTCCCTTCCTCCCCCACAACAGACACCCTGTGAGGTAGATGAAGATATTGGATTTATATCCCGCCCTCCACTCCAAAGAGTCTCAGAGCGGCTCACAACCTCCTTTCCCTTTTCCCCCCACAACAGACACCCTGTGAGGTAGATGAAGATACTGGATTTATATCCCGCCCTCCACTCCGAAGAGTCTCAGAGCGGCTCACAATCTCCTTTCCCTTCCTCCCTCACAACAGACACCCTGTGAGGTGGGTGGGGCTGAGAGAACTCTCACAGCAGCTACCCTTTCAAGGACAACCTCTACCAGAGCTGTGGCTGACCCAAGGCCATGCCAGCAGCTGCAAGTGGAGGAGTGGGAAATCAAACCCAGTTCTCCCAGATAAGAGTCCACGCACATAACCACGACACCAAACTGGCTCTCTATTAGAGCTATGGCTGACCCAAGGCCATTCCAGCAGGTGCAAGTGGAGGAGTGGGGAATCAAACCCGGTTCTCCCAGATAAGAGTCCACGCGCTTAACCACGACACCAAACTGGCTCTCCAGAGAGCAACTTGCTAGCTTGCTCCAGAGAGAAACGGAAGCCTGGCGCAGAGCATATGACATTCTGCCCGGATGGGGTCTTTCACCTCCTCAAACTTTGCCTTCCACATGTTCCACCCCCCCTCCCAATCTCCAGGAATTTTCCAGCCTGGAGTTGACAGCTCTAGAAATTCAGCCTGCCCACACTAAAACGAGCGGCTTGGCTCAGGAGCAGGGATGAAACAGCTTCTTTGACGTTGTGGTTTGATTTGTCTCTGAATTATGCGCACGCTGGATTGCACTGGAAGATGCTTTGAGAAAAGGGAATTATGTTCGGGGGTTGAAGAGGACAGTCATTCCCAGCAGCTCCTTCTCCCTCATCCACATCTGGAGTTAGGGGAGTCAGCACTCCAATTAAGAGGCCAGGTTTCTCTGCAGGCTCAGCTGTAGGGGATTGGATGGAGTTTTGGGCACCTGCCAGTGACAGAGAGGGAAGAAGACAGGGAAGCTATGATGTAGCTGCCGGGTGAGGCGGGTTGGCTTCAGGATGAAATGGCCGGTCTGCGCCTTGAGGATCTCGTCGAAGGAGGATGACGTGACCAGGTTTCTGGCGTGACCAGGCCCTCGGCGAGCTGCAGGGTGGCAATATGCGGTGGCTCAGCAGGATGGCCTGGATCTCCGGTTCGTCATCCTTGATTCATTGCGCCACAGGGTGGTACTTGAGTCTTTTGACCCAGGCCCCGTGGCGCAAAGTGGTAAAGCAGCAGTACTGCAGTTCTGTGGTCTGAACTCTCTGCTCACGACCTGAGTTCTATCCCAGCAAAAGCTGGTTCAGGTAGCCAGCCCAAGGTTGACTCAGCCTTCTATCCTTCCGAGGTTGGTCAAATGAGTCCCCAGCTTGCTGGGGTGGGGGGAGTGTAGATGACTGAGGAAGGCAATGGCAAACCACCCTGTAAAAAGTCTGCCGTGAAAACGTTGTGAAAGCAACGTCGCCCCAGAGTCGGAAACGACTGGTGCTTGCACAGGGGACCTTTCCTTTCCCCCCCCAGCTTGCTCTGGGGGGAAGTGTAAAAAAGACTGGGGAAGGCAATGGCAAACCACCCCGTAAAAAGTCTGCCGTGAAAACATTGTGATGCGACATCGCCCCAGAGTTGGAAACGACTGGTGCTTGCACAGGGGACCTTTCCTTTTCCCCCCAGCTTGCTGGGGGTGGGAAGTGCAAAAAAAGACTGGGGAAGGCAATGGCAAACCACCCCGTAAAAAGTCTGCCGTGAAAACGTTGTGAAAGCAACGTCGCCCCAGAGTCGGAAACAACTGGTGCTTGCACAGGGGACCTTTTCTTTTTTTCCCAGGCTTTGGGCTGCACTATGTCGAACTCCGGAATGGAGTTTTGCGATCCGGAAGCGATGGCCATGGTCAGGCCGGGCGGCAGTGCCTGTTGCGCGGTAGCACTGGAGCTCCATGCGCTTGGCGGTACCGGGTGGTCCTGGGCCTCGCTCATCCAGATCCCATCTTCGTCGCCACTATTATATAGCGGGTTCTATGCTTGGAGGAGTCGCCACTTGAGTGATCACAAGCTGTTTAATAGATGTAGCTTAGTATTCTGGGAGAGCTCTCTCCCACATTACAAGGCTGGTGTTGGGGCCCACAGGCCAAATTTATCTACATCTCTGGGTTCCCACGCAAGCACGTTATTGGGTCATTCAAACCGATGGGGGCTTGTGATTGGTCCAGGGCTGCAGAGATTTGGATCCTGCAGCCCTTTGTTCTCTAGTCCCCAAGCTCAGTCCGTATGGCTCCAATGAGCCAGGCAGGAACACCCAAAGTCTTCCCTTGAGTCCGCATACATAACAGAAGCCCCCTTCCCCTCGTTGCTGGGGGTGTGCATGCAGAGAGGGAGCTCTAAATCTTGCTTTTGGACGCGATTGGTTATGCAAGAAGGTTTGCTGAACATCCTCTTTCCCACCCTTCCCGTGCTTTCCAGGGCACCTCTGATTTAATTTTAACTAGGGATGCCGGCCTCCAGGACAGGTGGGACTTGGGGAATCTCCCGGAATTATAGCTGATTCCCAGGTTGCAGACATCCGTTCCCCTGGAGAAAATACATGCTGTGGCATGTGGGGTTGCATGACATCGTTCCCCATTGGGGCCCTTGTCCTCCCTAGGATCCACACCCCACATCTCCAGGAGTTTCCCAACCTGGATCTGGCAATCCTGCCCTCCTATCCCCCATCGGTGGCCCAAGGGGGAGCAGAACCTGGCAAGCCTAATTTTAACAGATGTCAGGTATTTATGTATGAAATATTTCTGCCCCACCTCTCGGCTCAAGGCAGTTTACAAATAATAATCCAAAATCACAGACGAACGAAATGGAACCCCCCAAATACCTCCCCACCCCCCACAAAAGCCTTCACAACCAAGGAGGCCTCCCTCGCGGGGCTTGCCGGAGCCCTCCAACAAGGGGGCTCCTCCCCCCTCTTGAGGAACCCCATGTGCCTCGGTGGGGGGGGGGAGTGTCACGTTCTCAGGGCGCAGGCAGGCAGGAGTCCAAAGCCGGTCTGAGGTCAGAGTTCGGGAAATCAAACAGGAGCCGAGTCACCACAGCAAAATCACAAACCAGAAACAGAAGTCAGTGTCCAAAGCCAAAGGGTCAGGGTGCCAAAGAGTTCAAACCGGTCAGAAACTGGAATCAGGAAGGAGCGTGGATGCAAGCCAGGGAATCGACTTGTTGCTTCCACGAGGTTGCCAAGTCCCGGTTGTGAGTTATATGGGAGCCTCAATCAGCCTGTGGCCGTAGGTTTTCTACTATTCGGGGCTAAGTGATCAGAAGCACTGGCATGCCTCGTGTCTGCATTCTGAGAGTCTTTTCCGAAGACAGCTTCACATTCTTGAGATGGGAGGGGGAGAGCTTGGAGGAGACTGATTGTCAACAGCCGGTGCAGGTGCCTGGAATGTGGGGAAAGTGATTGATGGGCCAGCTGTCACTTCTTCAGCTGAGGTGCTGGAAGGCTGTTCTTCCTGGTCTGTTAACCCTTCCAGCTTCCCCTCCTCGGGGCTCATGACAGGGAGTCAAGAAGAGAACCTGCAATTGGGTATTCTCTCTCTCTCCCCCCTCCTTTTCTTCATCTGACAAATTTGAAATTGCTTATTGCTCACCGAATTTTTCAGTTGTGTCGGTTGCTTCCGTGGCAGCTGTCGAAGGCCTGCTGCCTGTTCTACACTAACCACCAACCAAACAGGAGACAATAGAGCAAGTGTGTGCGTCTGAGTGCCCCTATCTGTGCAAGTCAAACACTGATCTCCATGGCCCTCTGGCTGCCCCACCCACCCTGCCATGAGTCACCTGAGGACAGGTGGGGCAGCAGAGGAGAGAGGATGGGGGGGGGAGCCTCAGATACCTTTTGTGCTAAGTAAGCAAGCGATTCAATTTTCTTGCAAAGGGGGGAGCACAGTGGCCTGGATCTCAACTCCCTCCTTGCGAAAAGTTGACTCCAAAGTTTCAAATGTAACCAAGCCAGCTGGGAAACAGGAAGAGGCATGCGCTCAGTGACTTCACTTTTTATTTATATCCTGCCCTCCACTCCGAATCTCAGAGCTGCTCACAATCTCCTTTACTTTCCCTCTTCCCTACAATAGACACCTTGTGAGGTGGGTGGGGCTGAGAGAGCTCTCCCAGAAGCTGCCCTTTCAAGGACAACCCTGCGAGAGCTATGGCTGACCCAAGGCCATTCCAACAGCTGCAAGTGGAGCAGTGAGGAATCAAACCCGGTTCTCCCAGATAAGAGTCCACACACTTAACCGTTACACCAAACTAGTAGAAATAAAGGGTGTAATTGTATCATCCCAAACCCCCTCCCCCCCGGACCATGGAAAAATCGTCTTCCACAAAACTGGTCCCTGGTGCCAAAAAGGTTGGGGATCACTGTCTTAGAGAACCAAGTGTCGAGTATTGTTCTTCCAAGAGTGAGCTATGGTAGCTTTTGCAGTTGTTAAAAGTTTGGTTATTAGAAATTTCTTAGGGGAAACTATTGAAGAGGTGGACCAATCGTTGAGTAAGATTAGAGCTGTACCAAATTTAGCTGTACAGCAGGGATGGGGGACCTTTTTTCTGCCAAGGACCATGTGGATATTTACGTATAACATCATTTGCGGGTCATTAAAAATTATCAACTTAAAAAACAGTGCTCCGCCAAGGGAGATTGATTCAGGCTAGCAAAATTAATGCAAATAATTGTTTTTCTATTTGAAGTCATGTGGGGAAAGCCTAATCTGGCACACACACACCCGGCCTGCCCCCTAGGCAAATGCAGAGGTCCAGGGCTTTTTTGTAGAAAAAGCCCAGCAGGAACTCAGTAGCATATTAGACCACATCCCCTAATAGGGTTGCCAAGTCCAACTCAAGAAATACCTGGGGACTTTGGGGTGGAGCCAGGAGACTTTGGGGGTGGAGCCAGGAGCAAGGGCGTGGCAAACATGACTGAACTCCAAAAGGAGTCCTGGCCATCATATTTAAAGGGATCGTGCTCTTTTAAATGCCTTCCTTCCATAGGAAATAATGGATGGCAGGGGCACTTTCTTTGGAGGCTTATAGAATGGGACCCCCTGGGCCAATATTTTTGAAACTTGGGAATTGTTTTGAGGAGAGACACTGGATGCTATGCTGGAAATTTGGTGCCTCTACCTCAAAAAACAGCCCCCCTGGAGCCCCAGATACCCACAGATCAATTCTCAATTATACCTGAATCGATCTCCATAGGGAATGCCCAGCAGACATTTCCCTCCCCCCTCCCGCTTTCTGATGACCCTGAAGCAGGGGGAGGGCCTCCAAACGGGGGATCCCCTGCCCCCACCTGGGGATTGGCAACCCTGTCCCCTAATATTAGCATATTAGGCCACACCCTCTGGGATAATCAAGTGCAAACTGAACGGTGACAGTAACTTTTCCAGGCCCTGCAGCAATTCTGGCCGGCCGGCCAGGCCCCAGGGAGGCTGCTGCACAGCACATCTGGGCCCTGTGATCCCTGCCTGGCCCTGGGGAGGCTGCTGCACAGTGCGGCTGGGCCCCACGATCCTCGCTGGCCAGCCAGGCCCCAAGGAAGCTGCCACATGGCTCAGTTCGGTCCAGCAATCCCCAAGGGCCACACCAGTATTATTATACTGTCCCTAGTATAAGGGTATAGAGTCTTAATACATGATGCCAATTTTAATAAATTCCCAGGGAAGATCAGAGCAATTCTACAGTTCCCTCCTGCTTTTGGACTCCTTTACAGAAATTACTCCTAGCGTAACAAAATTTTGCATAACGGCACGTGCAGTATGGAAGCAGATGGCTGAGTCTTCAAAGAGCTGACCCGCTCGATTGTGAAAAGTCAGAATTTTGAAACGGATTGAAAGGGCACATATAAGTCATTTGTTGTTGTTGTTGTTGACCTTGGTATTGTGTGTGGCAGTTTTTACAGGCTTCATTGAGACTTTTCAAGAGGACCTTGTGCCGAAAGAAACCCAAACATTTTAATAAATCAATAAATACACCAGTATTTGTTTAAGGGAAGTGCCTGCTAGGAGTTCCCAGAATGAGCTGAATGGTTCTTGTCCTCGATGCGTCTTATAGGGTTGCCAAGTCCAATTCAAGAAATATCTGGGGACTTTGGGGGTGGAGCCAGGAGACTTTGGGGGTGGAGCCAGGAGACTTTGGGGGTAGAGCCAAGATCAAGGTTGTGACAGGCATAATTGATCTCCAAAGGGAGTTCTGGCCATCACATTTAAAGGGACGGCACACCTTTTCAATGCCTTCCTTCCATAGGAAATAATGAAGGATAGGGGCACCTTCTTTTGGGGCTCATAGAATTGGACCCCCTGGTCCAATCTTTTTGAAACTTGGCGGGTATTTTAGGGAGAGGCACTAGATGCTATACTGAAAATTTGGTGCCTCTACCCCAAAAAACAGCCCCCCCAGAGCCCCAGATACCCGCGGATCAATTCTCCATGAGTTTCTATGGGACTAAATCTCCATAGGGAATAATAGAGTTCCCAGCCGACATTTCCCTCCCCTCCCCCCGCTTTCTGACGACCCTGAAGCGGCGGGAGAGCCTCCAAACCGGGGGATCCCCTGCCCCCACCTGGGGATTGGCAACCCTATGCGTCTAATTGACGGATGCCAAGAGAAAGACGTTGAGCATTCCGATGGAGTTGTAGACGTTTCTCTGGGTTATGAGGCAGGCGTGAGTTTCTCTGCTCCTGCCTTCGAAGCCCCCGCTCACCAGTCTGGCAGCTGCACCTTCGGCACAATGGAAAGCCCTCGCCTTCACCCTGCGCTTCTGCCCACAGCGGCCTCCGAGGCTTGGCAGGGCACACAACAGCTAGAATTAACACCTCCTCCCTGTGCCAGGGGAACAGCTCCATCTCTGCCCGGCCGACTACTGCTTATTACATTATTATTTATTACATTAAATTTCTCTCCCGCCCTCTCCGCAAGCGGACTCAGGGCTAGGCTTCCCCAATCCCCAGGTCCCAACGGGGGATCACCTGGTTTTACAAGTTTCCCCCCGCCCCCCAGCCAGCTAGCCGGCGGGGGAAGCCCCACCCCCCACAGCCCCCACAGCTCTAGATCCCCGGCAGTTTTGGGAATTCATCCATGGATATCAGAGGCTCTAGAGGGGCTGTGTTTTGAGGTAGAGGCACCAGATTTTCAGTATAGTATCTAGTGCCTCTTCTCAAAATACCTCCCAAGTTTCAAAACGATTGGACCAGGGGGTCCAGTTCTATGAGCCCCCAAAGAAGGTGCCCCATCCTTCATTATTTCCTATGGAAGGAAGGCATCTAAAAAGGTGTGCTGTCCCTTTCAATGTGATGGCCAGAACTCCCTTGGAGTTCAATGATGCTTGTCACACCCTTGCTCCTGGCTCTGCCCCCAATGTCTCCTGGCTCCACCCCCAAAGTCTCCTGGCTCCATCCCCAAAGTCCCCAGATATTTCTTGAATTGGACTTGGCAACCCTACTCAGGGCGGCTCACAACATTCATTTACACCATTCAAATCAATAATCAAAGATTTCAGGTTTTCACGGCTGGCATCATCATTAGGGTTTGTAGAATCTTTCGGGCTCAAGTGCCGCGTTCTACTGGAGAAAGTTTTCCTTCCAGACGTTTCGTTCTCAGCTGCAGAGAACATCCTCAGTGGCATTGCAGCCGGAGCAGGCGCTCAGACCTTCTTGGCTGCTGTGCATTGAGTGTGCGACACCAAACTAGCCAAATGGCTGAGAAACGCAGGCAGGGCTTTTGAAGAGCCACCGGAATCTTCTCCTCTTCCCCGTGTGAGGAGAAGGCAGCTCTGGCACGTCCTCCTTGTGTTTTCCTTTCACTTTGCATCCCAAAGTAAACAGGAGAAATGGCCCAGAACAAACTCATTTATGCAGGAGCTCACAACGGTAATGGCGGTAGCTCACAAAACAGGTAGCTCACAAAACTCACTCAATGCACAGCAGCCAAGAAGGTCAGAGCGCCTGCTCCGGCTGCAACGCCACTGAGGATGTTCTCCGCAGCTGAGAACGAAATGTCTGGAAGGAAAACTTTCTCCAGTAGAACGCGGCACTTGAGCCCGAAAGATTCTACAAACCCTAATAAAATCAATAAATCAATAACACATCATTACAATTAATTTTTTTTTTAAAAAAAGCTATTTCATGGTGCTGTCTCATTACTATATTAGCGGTTCTGCTTTTCAGACGGTGACCACCGAGTACTCTAACAGATGTCAGGTGGCAGCTCTCTCTCAGTTAAATATCGAAGGCCTGTCGAAACAATTCGGTCTTACAGGCCCTGCGGAACGTAGAGAGGTCCCACAGGGCCCTTATGGCCTCCGGGAGAGCATTCTATAATTCTGGTGCTGCCACCGAGAAGGCCCTGTTGGTGGCATAAGAAGCCTGCCAGAAGGAAAAAACACAGGAAGTTGCCTTAGACCAGGGGTGGCCAAAGTTGCCATTTCCTCCAAGTTCCTTGACCTTCATCCCTTACAACAGACACCCTGTGAGGCGAGTGGGGCTGAGAGAGCTCTCACAGCAGCTGCCTTTTCAAGGACAACTCCTGCAAGCTATGGCTGGCCCAAAGCCATTCCAGCAGCTGCAAGTGGAGGAGTGGAGAAGAAGACTGCAGATTTATACCCCACCCTTCTCTCTGAATCAGACTCTCAGAGAGGCTCACCATCTCCTTTCCCTTCCTCCCTCACAACAGACACCCTGTGAGGTGGGTGGGGCTGAGAGGGCTTTCTCGGAGGCCATAAGGACCACTCCTGAGAGAGCTGTGGCTGGCCCAAGGGCATTGCAGCAGCTGCAAATGGAGGAGTGGAGAAGAAGGCTGCAGATTTATACCCCGCCCTTCATTCTGAATCAGTCTCAGAGTGGCTTACAATCTCCCATATCTTCTCCCCCCACAACAGACACCCTGTGAGGTGGGTGGGGCTGAGAGAGCTTTTTGCAGCAGCTGCCCTTTCAAGGACAACTCCTGCGAGAGCTATGGCTGACCCAAGGCCATTCCAGCAGCTGCAAGCGGAGGAGTGGGGAATCAAACTCGGTGCTCCCAGATAAGAGTCCGCACACTTCACTGCTACACCAAACTCGCCAAATGGCTGAGAAACGCAGGCAGGGCTTTTGAAGAGCCACCGGAATCTTCTCCTCTTCCCCGTGTGAGGAGAAGGCAGCTCTGCCCGGTCCTCCTTGTGTTTTCCTTTCACTTTGCATCCCAAAGTGAACAGGAAAAATGGCCCAGAACAAACTCATTTATGCAGTAGCTCACAACGGTAATGGCGGTAGCTCACAAAACAGGATTTTTGCTCGCAAAGCTCCACAGCTTAAAGGAAGTACTGGTTGTTACCATGCCGACAGTTAGGTCAATGCTGGGACTAGAGACAACAAGAAGAAGAAGACCACAGATTTATACCTCGCCCTTCTCTCTGAATCAGAGACCCAAAGCGGCTTACAATCTCCTTTATCTTCTCCCCACACAACAGACACCCTGTGAGGTGGGTGGGGTTGAGAGGGCTCTCACAGCAGGTGCCCTTTCAAGGACAACTCCTACAATAGCTCTGGCTGACCCAAGGCCATTCCAGCAGGTGCAAGTGAAGGAGTGGGGAATCAAACCCGGTTCTCCCAGATAAGAGAGCTATGGATGACCCAAGGCCATTCCAGCAGCTGCAAGTGGAGGAGTGGGGAATCAAACCCGGTTCTCCCAGATAAGAGAGCTATGGATGACCCAAGGCCATTCCAGCAGCTGCAAGTGGAGGAGTGGGGAATCAAACCCGGTTCTCCCAGATAAGAGAGCTCTGGCTGACCAAAGGCCATTCCAGCAGCTGCAAGTGGAGGAGTGGGGAATCAAACCCAGTTCTCCCAGATAAGAGAGCTCTGGCTGACCCAAGGCCATTCCAGCAGCTGCAAGTGGAGGAGTGGGGAATGAAACCTGGTTCTCCCAGATAAGAGAGCTGTGGCTGACCCAAGGCCATTCCAGCAGCTGCAAGCGGAGGAGTGGGGAATCCAACCTGGTTCTCCCAGATAAGAGAGCTGTGGCTGACCCAAGGCCATTCCAGCAGCTGCAGGTGGAGGAGTGGGGAATCCAACCTGGTTCTCCCAGATAAGAGAGCTGTGGCTGACCCAAGGCCATTCCAGCAGCTGCAGGTGGAGGAGTGGGGAATGAAACCCGGTTCTCCCAGATAAGAGAGCTCTGGCTGACCCAAGGCCATTCCAGCAGCTGCAAGTGGAGGAGTGGGGAATCCAACCTGGTTCTCCCAGATAAGAGAGCTCTGGCTGACCCAAGACCATTCCAGCAGGTGCAAGTGGAGGAGTGGGGAATCCAACCCGGTTCTCCCAGATAAGAGAGCTCTGGCTGACCCAAGGCCATTCCAGCAGCTGCAAGTGGAGGAGTGGGGAATCAAACCCGGTTCTCCCAGATAAGAGAACTCTGGCAGACCCAAGGCCATGCCAGCAGGTGCAAGTGGAGGAGTGGGGAATCAAGCCCGGTTCTCCCAGATAAGAGAGCTGTGGCTGACCCAAGGCCATTCCAGCAGCTGCAAGTGGAGGAGTGGGGAATCCAACCCGGTTCTCCCAGATAAGAGAGCTGTGGCTGACCCAAGGCCATTCCAGCAGCTGCAAGTGGAGGAGTCGGGAATCCGACCCGGTTCTCCCAGATACGAGTCCAGCACTTCACCACTACACCAAACTGGTTCTCCTCTTTGATCTCATCAGTTCTTGGAAACTTTAGCAGGGTCAACCCTGGTTAGGACTTTGATGCGAGTCCACCAAGGAGGTCCAGGGTTGCTCTGCAAAGGCAGGCAATGGGAAATCCCTTCTGAACACCTCTTGCCTCGGAAGCCCCAGGCTAGCCTGATCTCGTCAGATCTCAGAAACGAAACATGGTCAGCCCTGATTAGTACTTAGATGGGTCAGTGCACAGCAGCAGGCAATGGCCAACCACCTCTATTGAACATCATTGTATGATTTTGTTTCAAGACATTCTTAGTTATTCGGTCACTAAAACTTCGGTTGTGCTGTCTTTAATGCTGAGTCCAGCGTTTGTGCTCTTTCTAAGAAAAGCAGAAGTGTCCAACTGGGGAAGACCGAGGTCCATTTGGCAAAATCCCCAGCAGGAGAGCCAGTTTGGTGTAGTGGTTAAGTGTGCGGACTCTTATCAGGGAGAACCGGGTTTGATTCCCCACTCCTCCACTTGCACCTGCCGGAATGGCCTTGGGTCAGCCATAGGTCTGGTAGAGGTTGTCCTTGAAAGGGCAGCTGCTGTGAGAGCCCTCTCCAGCCCCACCCACCTTACAGGGTGTCTTTTGTGGGGGAGGGAGGTAAAGGAGATTGTGAGCCGCTCTGAGACTCTTCGGAGTGGAGGGCGGGATATAAATCCAATATCTTCATCTACCTCACAGGGTGTCTGTTGTGGGGGAAGAAGGTAAAGGAGATTGTGAGCCGCTCTGAGACTCTTCGGAGTGGAGGGCGGGATATAAATCCAATAACTTCATCTACCTCACAGGATGTCTGTTGTGGGGGAGGAAGGGAAAGGAGATTGTGAGCCGCTCTGAGACTCTTGGGAGTGGAGGGCAGGATATAAATCCAATATCTTCATCTACCTCACAAGGTGTCTGTTGTGGGGGAGGAAGGGAAAGGAGATTGTGAGCCGCTCTGAGACTCTTCGGAGTGGAGGGCGGGATATAAATCCAATATCTTCATCTACCTCACAGGGTGTCTGTTGTGGGGGAAGAACGTAAAGGAGATTGTGAGCCGCTCTGAGACTCTTCGGAGTGGAGGGCGGGATATAAATCCAATATCTTCATCTACCTCACAGGGTGTCTGTTGTGGGGGAAGAAGGTAAAGGAGATTGTGAGCCGCTCTGAGACTCTTCGGAGTGGAGGGCGGGATATAAATCCAATATCTTCATCTACCTCACAGGGTGTCTGTTGTGGGGGAAGAAGGTAAAGGAGATTGTGAGCCGCTCTGAGACTCTTCGGAGTGGAGGGCAGGATATAAATCCAATATCTTCATCTACCTCACAGGGTGTCTGTTGTAGGGGAGGAAGGTAAAGGAGATTGTGAGCCACTCTGAGACTCTTCGGAGTGGTGGGCGGGATATAAATCCAATATCTTCATCTACCTCACAGGGTGTCTGTTGTGGGGAAGGAAGGGAAAGGAGATTGTGAGCCGCTCTGAGACTCTTCGGAGTGGAGGGTGGGATATAAATCCAATATCTTCTTCTTCTTGTTTCTTGCCTTGAAAGCCCTACAAAGTGGCCATAAGTCCACCAGCACTGAACTGCCCTTTCTACCACTGAGCTGTTTAAAGCTCTTGAGCCTTTTGGAGTTTAGTGCCATTTTGAAATCTTCCTAGAGACTTTCTGTCCCATTTGTCCATTGGGCCGGGCATTCTGTGTGCAGTCTTTGGACCCATTGAAAAAAGAATCTTGCGGGTTTTGCAGCTTTTTGCAACTTATTGATGCATCAGAAACAACTTTGATATTTTTTCTGAGCTTTTGCCTTCATTTGAGCCTTGTGGTTGGAGAGGATTCGAATGCTAGAAGAGGATTCAAAGCAAGAAGAATCAGATCGACCTCCTGTTCATTGGGACTCCTTGGATGGATCTGTGAAACTTTGGGGGAATTGCTATTGTTGCTTAATCTTCTATTGAACATAATTGTATGATTTTGTTTCAAGACATTCTTAGTTATTCGGTCACTATAACTTTGGTTGTGCTGTCTTTAATGCTGAGTCCAGCGTTTGTGCTCTTTCTAAGAAAAGCAGAAGTGTCCAACTGGGGAAGACCAAGGTCTATTTGGCAAAATCCCCAGCAGCCCCACAATGGGCCTCATTAGATTTTTAATCTGCTTCCCGCCCACCTTGAACGTCCACATTGAAGAGACAGCCCCCCAAATGGGTCTCCCTCCGGTGAGCGTAACCCAGAGGGCGCCCTGCAAACTGGAAGTTTCTGACCCACAGAGAGCGTGGACTGTGAGAACGTCGGCTCTTTGCTCTGTTTGCTCCTTCTGAGATAAGCTGGAATTTGGCTTGGCCGGGCCTCAGGGTGTATGCCTTGTCACAAGACGCGGTGGTTTGGCAACAGCAATGTCAGCGACCTGGAGTGCGGTGATGGAGTTTGCAAGGTGGCAAAGCCGGTTTGTAAAGATTAACCTCTGGGGCTCTCCAGATGGCAGGTGAGCCTTCTCTGGGCCCCTGCACCTCCTTGAAGGACCCAGGAGCAATCTCAGGTCGTCTGATCTTCCATGCAAGGGAGCTAGGGTTGCCAAGTCCAATTCAAGAAATATCTGGGGACTTTGGGGGTGGAGCCAGGAGACTTTAGGGGTGGTGCCAGGATTCATTGGGGGTGGAGCCAGGAGCAAGGGTGTGACAAGCATAATGGAACTCCAAAGGGAGTTCTGGCTATCAAATTGAAAGGGACAGCACACCTTTTCAATGCCTTCCTTCCATAGGAAATAATGAAGGCGAGGGGCACCTTCTTTTGGGGCTCGCAGAATTGGACCCCCCACAAGCACCAAGCTCAATTCGAATCTGCTAGCAGTGTAGATCCCGACCAGATTTTCAGGAACAAAGTTTTGTGTCCAGGGGCAGCTTTAAGACCGACAAAGTTTAATTCCGGGTATCAGCTTTCAAGTGCGCACACACTTCTTCGAAGCACGAATGTGTCTTCCCAGATTTAAACTTTTGTTGGTCGTAAAGCTGCCCCTGGACGCAGACTTCTGTTCTTTGCTCAGACCATCACAGCCACCCACCTGAAGATTTTCAGCATCTGCGCTCTTCAGGCCCAAAGCTGTCTTCCTCAAGAGGAAGTGAATGTGTCTAAGCTAAGCAAGTTGTCTGTGTCACTTGGGATTTCCATTTCCTGCTTGGGAAATTCCCGGCGATTTGAGTCTGGAGAGGGGGGAGATGGGGGGGGGAGGAAGGAATTCAAAGGGGATGTGATGTCATTCTAGCATGTCTGTTTCTCCTAAACTCTATGGTATACCATAGAGTCCACCCTCCCGAGACTGCAAATTCCTCCAGGGGAACTGATCTCTGTCATCTGGAGATGAGTTGTAATTCCGGAAGATCTCCAGCCTCCAAGTGGAAGATGGCAACCCTAGTTTCACTTTCTGTGGACTGCCCTGATTGGTGCCAAACATTGGCCACACCCTTCCCAATCGATTATCTGGAGCTCAGTTCTCCAACATTGCTGGGCTTGTGAGTCCTTTCCCTAGAGGGGGCAATGTCTGGCAAGGGTGCAGTGGTTAAGTGTGTGGACTCTTATCAGGGAGAACTGGGTTTGATTCCCCACTCCAACACTTGCAGCTGCTGGAATGGCCTTGGCTCAGCCATAGCTCTTGCAGAGCTGTTCATAAGAACATAAGAGAAGCCATTTTGGATCAGGCCAATGGCCCCTCCAGTCCAACACTCTGTGTCACATAAGAACATCAGAGAAGCCATGTTGGATCAGGCCAATGGCCCATCCAGTCCAACACTCTGTGTCACATAAGAACATAAGAGAAGCCATTTTGGATCAGCCCAATGGCCCATCCAGTCCAACACTCTGTGTCACGGAGTGGTCAATAGCACCAACCCCAAATCAGACTTTTCCCTGCAGCCACTGTGGCCAGATCTGCCTGTCCTGCATTGGTCTTGTCAGCCACCAGCGAGCCTGCAGCAGACGTGGACTACTGCACCCTTCTTAAATCTTCGTTCGCAAGGTCAAGCCGAGAGAGAATAGCCACTGATGAACCTCTGCTCCATATTTTTATCCAATCCTCTCTTAAAGCTGGCTATGCTTGTAGCCGCCACCACCGCCTGTGGCAGTGAGTTCCACATGTTAATCACCCTTTGGGTGAAGAAGGACTTCTTTTTATCCGTTTTAACCTGACTGCTCAGCAATTTCATTGAGTGCCCATGAGTTCTTGTATTGTGAGAAAGGGAGAGAAGGACTTCTTTCTCTACTTTCTCCATCCCATGCATAATCTTGTAGACCTCTCTCATGTCACCCCGCAGTCGACGTTTCTCCAAGCTAAAGAGCCCCAAGCGTTTTTGAAAGGGCAGCTTCTGGGAGAGCTCTCTCAGCCCCACCCAGCTCACAGGGTGTCTGTTGTGGGGGAGGAAGGGAAAAGAGCTTGTAAGCCACTCTGAGTCAGAGAGAAGGAAGGGATATAAATTTGCGGTCGTCTTCTTCTCCTTGTCTCTAGTCCCAGCATTGACCTAACGGTCGGCATGGTAACAACCAGTACTCCCTCTAAGCTGTAGAGTCTTGTGAGCAAAAATTCTACTTTGCGAGCTACTAGCATTAAAGTTGTGAGCGAGCAGTTTGGCTACTGCATAAGTGAGTTTGCTCTGGGCCATTTTTCCTGAGCGAAGACAAAAACCTGTGAGCTGGGGGCTAAAAAACTGTGAGCTAGCTCACGCTAACTCAGCTTAGAGGGAACGCTGGTAACAGCCATCAGGTCTTATTTTTTGGGCTCTACCTCATCTATCTCATTCCTTTTCAGTCAGATTAATTTTCTTTTAAAAACTGGACAGTGCTGAATATTCCCCAGTGTTGATTTTCAGCCAAAAGTAGGACTTCTGGCTGCAAGGAAGAATGGTGGTAGTTTATATATTTTTTTAAAAAAACGGAATTCCTGTTTTGGGCTGTGGTTTGTACCGTGGGGATTTCCTGGCTTTGTCCTGTGCGTGAGCCCCACCAGAAAAGGATCATGTAACAAACCACGCAATGTCATGATGCTCTACGACCTGGAGTTGGATGACATCGAGGGCAAGTGAAGGCAGTGGGAAACGGAAAGGAAAGGAAAGGTCCCCTGTGCTAGCACCAGTCATTTCTGACTCTAGGGTGACCTTGCTTTCACAACATTTTCACGGCAGACTTTTTACGGGGTGGCTTGCCATTGCCTTCCCCAGTCATCTACACTTTCCCCCCAGCAAGCTGGGGACTCATTTGACTGCCCTCGGAAGGATGGAAGGCTGAGTCAACCTCAAGCCGGCTACCTGAAAACCCAGCTTCCGTCGGGGATCAAACTCAGGTCATGAACAGAGCTTAGGACTGCAGTACTGCAGCTTTAACACTCTGTGCCACGGGGCTCTTAGTGGGAAGTGAGGGCCCTGTAAATGAAGAATCAGCGGGCATTTTTGCAAGAAGAGCTGGAAAGTAATTGCAAGCAGATTTTTCCGTGCCAGTGGAGAGGTTTGTGAATGAATTCAAGTTGTTTTGGTTTCGGCATGGAAAAAGAAAACAGGCAGAATTCAGTCCATGACCAGGCGGTTCCTAACACAGCCCATGTTTCACCAGCAGTGCCAGGAAATCTGACCTATGATTTCATCTTTTCCATCTGAGCAAAGCGGGTCTTGGAATGAAATCTGGCTTTCCCCCCTCTTAGCTGGCTTCTGCCATTAACATATTGTTTGAGTTCTTCTGAAGCTGTTTATGTTTTGGAGCATCTTTGCCGGGTGGTCCACACAGATCGCCTTTAAAAAAACAACAAAATAAAATCCTAGTAGCTAAATCTGCAAAAGGAAACAGCGGTGACTATTTGAACTCAAAAATGTCTTCCGTGCTCCTTCACCATCAGAGATCTGGTGGGTAGCTGGAGGGGAGGGGGGCTGTCAGGGTTGCCAATCCCCAGGTGGGGGCAGGGGATCCCCCGGTTTGGAGGCCCTCCCCCCGCTTCAGGGTCATCAGAAAGCGGGACGGGGGAGGGAAATGTCTGCTGGGCATTCCCTATGGAGATCGATTCAGGTATAATTGAGAATTGATCTGTGGGTATCTGGGGCTCCAGGGGGGCTGTTTTTTGAGGTAGAGGCACCAAATTTTCAGCATAGCATCCAGTGTCCCTCCTCAAAACAATTCCCAAGTTTCCAAAATATTGGACCAGGGGGTCCCATTCTATAAGCCTCCAAAGAAAGTGCCCCTGCCATCCATTATTTCTTATGGAAGGAAGGCATTTAAAAGAGCACGATCCCTTTAAATATGATGGCCAGAACTCCTTTTGGAGTTTGTCACGCCCTTGCTCCTGGCTCCACCCCCAAAGTCTCCTGGCTCCACCCCAAAGTCCCCAGATATTTCTTGAGTTGGCAACCCTAGGGGCTGTGGAATTCCCTCCCCAGAGACCCTGTGCCCCCTCTTTGCCATCTTTCTGCCCTATCCTCAATATAGTCTGCTTCACAATGGCTGTTTCTGCCACAGTTGCTGAGCACTGGACAGATGGATTGTGATGTTGGCTATCTCTGTATATATTCCGGTCTGGATCCAGGACTGGGGAAGTCTTGGGACAAGATACTTTCTGATTCAGCCAGCCTGGGGCAGTTATTAGCATGTCAGTCATCAACCTGGGAGGCCCAGGTTAGAATCCCTGATATGGTAGGAAGAGGAAATGGTTCCTTTCCTTCTGGGAAACTCCCCTACCAAAGGTTCCCTTACCAAAGGGGGTGAACAAACATGTGGACAAAGGAGACCCAATAGATGTTGTTTACCTTGACTTCCAGAAAGCTTTTGATAAAGTTCCCCATCAAAGGCTCCTGATTAAGCTCAGGAGTCATGGGGTAAAAGGACAAGTCCTCTCGTGAATCAAAAACTGGCTAATTAATAGGAAACAGAGAGTGAGTATAAATGGGCAGTCTTCGCAGTGGAAGGTGGTAAACAGTGGGGTGCCGCAGGGCTCAGTATTGGATCCAATGCTTTTTAACTTGTTCATTGATGATTTGGAGTTGGGAGTAAGCAGTGGAGTGGCTAAGTTTGTGGATGACACTAAATTGTTCAGGGTGGTGAAAACCAGAGAGGATTGTGAGGCACTCCAAAGGGATCTTTCGAGGCTGGGTGAGTGGGTGTCAACATGGCAAATGAGGTTCAGGGTGGCCAAGTGCACAGTAATGCACACAAGTGCAAGGTAATGCACACTGGGGCCAAAAATCCTAACTATAAATACAAGTTGATGAGGTGTGAACTGGCGGAGACTGACCAAGAGAGAGATCTTGGGGTCGTGGTAGATAAGTCACTGAAAATGTCAAGACAGTGTGCGTTTGCAATAAAAAAGGCCAACGCCATGCTGGGAATTATTAGGAAGGGAATTGAAAACAAATCAGCCAGTATCATAATGCCCCTGTATAAATCGATGGTGCGGTCTCATTTGGAGCACTGTGTACAATTCTGTTCACCGCACCTCAAAAAGGATATTATAGCATTGGAGAAAGTCCAGAGAAGGGCAACTAGAATGAATAAAGGGCTGGAACACTTTCCCTGTGAAGAAAGGTTGAAACGCTTGGGGCTCTTTAGCTTGGAGAAACGTCAACTGAGGGGGTGACATGATAGAGGTTGACAAGATTATGCATGGGATAGAGCAGGTAGAGAAAGAAGGACTTTTCTCCCTTTCTCACAATACAAAAACTTGTGGGCACTCACTGAAATTGCGGAGCAGTCGGGTTAGACTGGATAAAAGAAGTCCTTCACCCAAAGGGTGATTAACACGTGGAATTCGCTGCCACAGCAGGTGGTGGCAGCTGCAAGCATAGACAGCTCCAACAGGGGATTGGAGAAACATCTGGAGCAGAAGTCTATCAAGGCTATTAGCTACAGGGTATTGATGGAACTCTCTGTCTGGGGCAGGGATGCTCTGTATTCTTGGTGCTTGGGGGGGGCAACAATGGGAGGGCTTCTAGTGTCCTGGCCCCACTGATGGACCTCCTGATGGCACCTGGATTTTTTGGCCACTGGGTGACACAGAATGTTGGACTGGAGGGCCATTGGCCTGATCCAACATGGCTTCTTTTATGTTCTCTTATGTTCCCTGGAAAGTAGTCTGATAATCAGCTGCCACTGTGCAGAACCTCTTGAAAACATCTGGACTGATCCACTGAGAAGGTGGTCTTCCAGGGCAATCCTAGAGCAATACCAAAGTGATGGGGTAGAAACCCTGGAAAACACCTTATAATCAAACCAGAAGCACTCATGCAATCTAGCCAGTTTCGTGTAGTGGTGAAGTGTGTGAACTCTTATCTGGGAGAACCGGATTTGATTCTGCACTCCTTCACTTGCAGCTGCTGGAATGGCCTTGGGTCAGCCATAGCTCTCGTAGGAGTTGTCCTTGAAACAGCTGCTGCTGTAAGAGCTCTCTCAACCCCACCTACCTCCCAGGGTGTCTGTGTTGGGAGGGGGGAAGGTAAAGGAGATTGTGTCCGCTCTGAGATTCAGAGTATAGGGCAGGATATAAATCAGATTCAGAGTATAGGGCGGGATATGTCCAATATCTTCTTCTAGCACAGGGAGAAGAGGTATATCCCAGAGATACAGACTGTGGGTGATTCCGCACTCACGTTGGTCCGGGGCGGGTTTCCATTTTGGGGCGGAGCAAGCTGGCGATTTTGCACCAGTTGCTCCATGCCGGCATTTTGTGCTGGGCAAACCCATGATTTGCCACGCTGCAATGTAAACCTATTTTTTCAGGTGTACACTGAGGTGGGGCAAATTGTGGGTTTGCCCCGTGCAAAATGCTGGCGCGGAGCAACTGGTGCAAAATCATCAGCTTGCTCCGCCCCAAATCGGAAGCCCGCCCCGGACCAACGTGAGTGCGGAATCACCCTAAATTTAGCAGAGCCAAAAAAAAAAAAGTCTTTACAAAAAGGTTTATTGTCTCTCTCTCTCGGCTTGACTTCGCGAACGAAGATTTAAGAAGGGTGCAGTAGTCCACGTCTGCTGCAGGCTCGCGGGTGGCTGACAAGACCAATGCGGGACAGGCAGATCCGGCCACATGGCTGCAGGGAAAAGTCTGATTTGGGGTTGGTGCTGTAGCAGTACGATTCTTCCTCGATCTCCTTTTGTCCTCAAGACCAGCTATGCGTGCGTTCTCAAAGGAAGAGACAGCCTGGTGGATGGTGTGCCTCCATGCTTTGCGATCTGAGGCTAGGTCAGACCTCTGGTGATGGTTGATGCGACAGGTACCAAGGGATTTCTTCAAGGAGTCCTTGTACCTCTTCTTTGGTGCCCCTCTATTTCGATGGCCGGTGGAAAGTTCGCCATACAGGGCAATCTTGGGAAGGCGGTGGTTTTCCATCCTGGAGATATGCCCTGCCCAGCGCAGCTGCGTCTTCAACAGCAGTGCCTCGATGCTTGTAACCTCCGCCCGCTTGAGGACTTCAGTGTTGGTCACAAAGTCACTCCAGTGGATGTTGAGGATGGTGCGAAGGCAGCGCTGATGAAAGCGCTCAAGGAGTCGCAGGTGATGACGGTATAAAACCCACGATTCGGAGCCGTAGATGAGGGTTGTCATCACAACTGCTTTGTAAACATTGATCTTTGTTTATTGTAACATTGAGAGAAAAGGAAAAGGATGGTTGGATTCAAAAAAGGGGTGGGAAAAGGGCAATACAACACACAGGGCAAAGTACACAGCAAAATAGCACAGAGATATTCCAATGAAAAACATTACAGTTGAACTGACTAAGCGAAACACACTTTACCTATGCTGTAGCTGGTTACCCAGAGCATGTGCGGTAACAAGAGGTCAAAGGGGGCATTAACTTCCACCCAGCCTCCTGTGGACCCAGTTTTCACTGAAGACTGAAGAAAAGAGAAAATCCCAAATGTCCAGATATTCAGGGTCAATGAACCTGGACCTTTCTAAGAAGGGCAAGCTGATTTCTCCAGTCCCACACAAACCCCCCATCACTGACGTCAAAGGCTATGATTACCAATCAGACCCATATCGTCCCACCTCCCTCCAAGCACTTGGTAATGGCCCTGAACTCCCATAACAAATAGATGGCCTGGTCCAAACTGGGTTGATCTTTGCCCTAGAGGGATGAAGTCTGCAAGGACAGCCCAGTGAGGAAGGGAAGCGAATGCCTCATTCTGCGGGGCTCTGCAAGGTCGCAGGATCCCATGTACTCTAGGACAGCGCTGGTCACACTTGCTTCGCATTGTGCCAGTTTGGTGTAGTGGTTAAGTGTGCGGACTCTTATCTGGGAGAACTGGGTTTGATTCCCCACTCCTCCACCTGCACCTGCCAGCATGGCCTTGGGTCAGTCAGAGCTCTGGCAGAAGTTGTCCTTGAAAGGGCAGCTGCTGTGAGAGCCCTCTCCAGCCCCACCCACCTCACAGGGTGTCTGTTGTGGGGGAGGAAGGGAAAGGAGATTGTGAGCCGCTCTGAGACTCTTTGGAGTGGAGGGTGGGATATAAATCCAATATCTTCATCTACCTCACAGGGTGTCTGTTGGGGGGGAGGAAGGGAAAGGAGATTGTGAGCCGCTCTGAGACTCTTCGGAGTGGAGGGCAGGATATAAATCCAATATCTTCATCTACCTCACAGGGTGTCTGTTGTGGGGGAGGAAGGTAAAGGAGATTGTGAGCCGCTCTGAGACTCTTGGGAGTGGAGGGCAGGATATAAATCCAATATCTTCATCTACCTCACAGGGTGTCTGTTGTGGGGGAGGAAGGGAAAGGAGATTGTGAGCCGCTCTGAGACTCTTGGGAGTGGAGGGCAGGATATAAATCCAATATCTTCATCTACCTCACAGGGTGTCTGTTGTGGGGGAGGAAGGGAAAGGAGATTGTGAGCCGCTCTGAGACTCTTGGGAGTGGAGGGCAGGATATAAATCCAATATCTTCATCTACCTCACAGGGTGTCTGTTGTGGGGGAGGAAGGGAAAGGAGATTGTGAGCCGCTCTGAGACTCTTGGGAGTGGAGGGCAGGATATAAATCCAATATCTTCATCTACCTCACAGGGTGTCTGTTGTGGGGGCGGAAGGGAAAGGAGATTGTGAGCCACTCTGAGACTCTTGGGAGTGGAGGGCAGGATATAAATCCAATATCTTCATCTACCTCACAGGGTGTCTGTTGTGGGGGAGGAAGGGAAAGGAGATTGTGAGCCGCTCTGAGACTCTTGGGAGTGGAGGGCAGGATATAAATCCAATATCTTCATCTACCTCACAGGGTGTCTGTTGTGGGGGAGGAAGGTAAAGGAGATTGTGAGCCGCTCTGAGACCCTTCAGAGTGGAGGGCGGGATATAAATCCAATATCTTCTTCATCTTCTTCATTGGAGCCACATAGAATAAATGTCAGATGTCTGAGAGCCTCAAGACATGAACGTCAGATATCTGAGGGAGGGAGGGAGGAAGGAAGGAAGGAAGGAAGGAAGGAAGGAAGGAAGGAAGGAAGGAAGGAAGGAAGGAAGGAAGGAAGGAAGGAAGGAAAATAGATGGGGGAGGGAGGTGGAAAGAAAGCAACTTTAAATGCATTCTCCAAGCTGCTGGCTGCTTGGCTTATAGAAGTGATTTCGAGAGAGCAATGTCATCTTCAAGCCGGCCGACAGAGCAGTGGGGGCTTTGAGAGCCACGCAAGATGTGTGAAAGAGTCACATGAGGTTCCCGAGCCGCAGTTTGGCCACCCTGAACTAGATGAAGCTGATACGTTTAGGATGCAGTAGTAGGGTTGCCAATTCCCAGGTGGGGGCAGGGGATCCCCCGGTTTGGAGACCCTTCCCCTGCTTCAGGATCATCAGAAAGCGGGGGGAGGGGAGGGAAATGTCTGCTGGGAACTCTATTATTCCTTATGGAGATTTATACCCATAGAAAATCATGGAGAATTGATCCGCAGGTATCTGGGGCTGTGGGGGGGCTGCTTTTTGGGGTAGAGGCACCAAATTTTCAGTATAGTATCTAGTGCCTCGCCCCAAAATACCCCCCAAGTTTCAAAAAGATTGGACCAGGGGGTCCAATTCTATGAGCCCCAAAAGAAGGTGCCCCTATTCTTCATTATTTCCTATGGAAGGAAGGCATTGGAAAGGTGTGCCATCCCTTTAAATTTGATAGCCAGAACTCCCTTTGGAGTTCAATGATGCTTGTCACAACCTTGATCTTGGCTCCACCCCTAATGTCTCCTGGCTCCACCCCCAAAGTCTCCTGGCTCCACCCCCAAAGTCCCCAGCTATTTCTTGAATTGGACTTGGCAACCCTAAGCAGTAGTAAATTGCATGAAAACTGCACTTTGCCATAAAGTGAATTGGGAGACCTTGGGCCAGTCACTCCCTCTTGGCCTAACCTACTGAAAGGGCTATAAAACAGAGGAGGGGAGACTGCAGGAAGGGCAGGATAAATATGTGCCAAAAAAATGGCTGTTTGCAACCTGGCCAGCATTCTCTCTAAGCTGAGTTAGTGTGAGCTAGCTCATTTTTTTTTTTAGCCTCCGGCTCACGCATTTTTGTCTTAGCTCAGGAAGGATGGCCTCAGAGCAAATTCATTGATGCAGCACCTCACCACTTGAATGCCAGGAGCTCACAAAGCAGAATTTTTGCTCACAAGACTCTGCAGCTTAGAGGAAACGTTGAACCTGGCATGGCAGGCTCACAAGCAAAGGGAGAAAAGGCGCTTTTCACTGTTTCAAAGAGAGCGTTCGGTTCTTGGAAGCCATGCCCTGAAACTCTTGTTGCTGCTCCTAGACTCAGATCTAAATATCAGGCTGCGTTGCTCCGAAACAGGGCTTTTTTTGCAGAACAAGCCAAGCAGGAATTCATTTGCATCTTAGGCCACACCCCTGACAGCACCATTGTTCCACACAGGGCTTTCTTGTAGAAAGAGCCCAGCAGGATCGTTCCTTCTAAACTGAGTTAGTGTGAGCTAGCTCACTATTTTTTAGCCTCTAGCTCACACATTTTTGCCTCAGCTCAGGAAAAATGGTTCCAGGGGTGTCGAACTCATTTGTTACGCAGGCCAGATCTGACAAAAATTAGACCTTGTTGGGCCGGGCCATGTCGGTTTGGGTCGAGCCATGCTGGGCGGGACCATATGTGTATCTATTTAAGATTAGGTAGCAGATATATAAATTTTATAAAGAACACAGACAAACACAAATGTATATTTTTAAAAAACTTTACACATGCTTAAAACGTCAGCACTCATTAGGTTTAAAGATGCTTTCTTTGTATTTCTCCCATGGGATCCAGGGAACTGGACAAAGGAAGCTCTGGCTCTTTCCTTCCCTCCCCAGGAGACTGTGGGGGGGGGCATGAGGAGCCTCAGCCAATAGAAGGAAGAGAGGCTTGGCTCAGTAACTCTGCTCTGCAATTGAGAGAGCCTGGGAAAGCAAGCTATTCCTCCCCCCTTCTTCCCCAAGGGAGGAGCCTCAGCCAATGGAGAAAATAGAGGTTTTGTTCTGTAGCTTCTGTGCAATTGAGCAAGCCTTGCAAAGCAAGCTGTAATGGAGAAGGAAGCAAGAGAGCAGGAGAGGGAGGGACGGTGGCTCAGTGGTAGAGCATCGGCCCCCAAACTGCATGTTTGATGCCCCTGCAACAACCTATTTTATGCAGCTGCTCACAACTTGAATGCCAGTAACTCACAAAGTAGAATTTTTGCTCACAAGACTCCACAGCTTAGAGGGAACTTTGGAACTCATTTGCATATTAGGCCACACCCCTGATACCAAGCCAGGCAGAACTGCATTCCTGTGCGTTCCTGCTTTAAAGAAAAAAAGGCTCTGCTCCTAAATGCTTCCTATGCTTGGACAAGTGGCTGTCTATCTGCAGCTGAATCCGGATGGCGAACTGAGGGCCTTGGCCCTGATCCAGCGGGGCTGTCCTTTCTTCTCCTGGCCTCCTCTGTCCTTAATTGTAAGGGCTTTGCATTTTCGCCTCCTTTGTGCTGGCCAAATGGAGTGGAATCCTGCCCCAGGCTTAATTGAGGAGGGCACAACAGGTGAATTGTGAAACAGCCACACGAGGCAGACGCTCACTGGTGGGTTCAGTGGAGTGTGGGATTCGCAGTCAGTTGGGGGTCGGGAGGAGGGGGGGCTGTCAGAGAGTGGCCAGCAGAGAGATGTGGTTGAGAGCTGCGGCTAAGGTTGCCAGGTGTAGTGGTTAAGTGCCTGGACTCTTATCTGGGAGAACTGGGTTTGATTCCCCACTCCTCCACTGGCAGCTGCTGGAATGGCCTTGGGTCAACCATAGCTCTCTTATCTGGGAGAACTGGGTTTGGTTCCCCACTCCTCCACTTGCAGCTGCTGGAATGGCCTTGGGTGAGCCGTAGCTCTCGTACAAGTGGTCCTTGAGAGGGCAGCTTCTGTGAGAGCACTCTCAGCCCCACCCACCTCACAGGGTGTCTGTTGTGGGGGGGGGGGGAGAAGATAAAGGAGATTGTAAGCCCCTTTGAGTCTCTGATTCAGAGAGAAGGACGAGGTATAAATCTGCAGTTCTTCTTCATCTGGGGGCTTTGGGGGTGGAGTATGGCAAGTACAGTTGAACTCCAAATGGAGTTCTGGCCATTATATTTGAAGGGACTGCACACCTTTTAAATGCTTTCCCTCCGTTTGGAAATACTAGAGGATAGGGACACTTTCCTTTGGGGCTTTTTGAAACTTGGGGGTGGTTTTTTGAGGAGAGGCGCAGGATGCTATGCTGAAACTTAGGTGTTGATACCTCAAAAAACAGCCTCCACCCAGCCCTGGATACCCATGGATTGATTTTCCATTGTACCCTCTGGGAACCAGTCTCCATAGGATATAATGGAGTGCCCAACAGACATTTCCCCCCCCCACACACTTTCTGATAACTCTAAAGTGGGGGAGGGCTTACAGACTGGGGATTGGCAACCCTAGCTGCCGCTCAAACTCTGGGGATCCAGAACCTCCCTTGGATTTGCTAGCCCAACTGGCCAACATCCCTAGTTGTGGAAGGTGAAGAAATATACCAGACTTTGGATCCTGTGGATCCATTCCACTAACAGTAGGATTGCCAACTCTAGGCTAAGAAATTCCTAGAGATCTCCCTCCCTCCCTCCCTCCCTCCCTTCCTTCCTTCCTCCCTCCCTTTTCCTTCCTTCCTTCCTCCCTCCCCCTTCCTTCCTTCCTTCCTCCCTCCCTCCCTCCCTTTTCCTTCCTCCCTCCCTTCCTTCCTTCCTCCCTCCCTCCCTTTTCCTTCCTTCCTTCCTCCCTCCCCCTTCCTTCCTTCCTTCCTTCCTTCCTCCCTTCCTTTTCCTCCCTCCCTCCCTCCCTGCCTTCCTTCCTTCCTTCCTTCCTTCCTTCCTCCCTCCCTCCCTTTTCCTTCCTTCCTTCCTCCCTCCCCCTTCCTTCCTTCCTTCCTTCCTCCCTCCCTCCCTTCTCCTTCCTCCCTCCCTTCCTCCCTCCCTTCCTTTCTTCCTTCCTCCCTCCCTCCCTCCCTCCCTTCCTTCATCTGCCATTCATGTCTTGAGGCTCTCAAACACCTGAGGTTTCTTCTGTGTTGCTCTCATGATGAGCAGGTTTGGTCCCCCCTGCTCTAGCCCTTAAGCGAATGAAAGCAGGTGTGCTAGTACGTAGGTGGAGTATTCCTGAGCAGATGAGAGAGGCTGGAAGAGGGGCCAGTTGAGCAGATTTCCCTTCCCTCCTGTCTCCCCAGTCCAGCTGCTGAACCACAAAATCCCTCCTGATGGAGCCTCCGGGAAGCTCCGGGGTCGAATTCTGCCTCTGCTGGTGGCCACGGGGCAGCCTTCTGTCAGGCTTTTGTCAGGATTACAGTTTTGACTGCTGGAAACGCTACCTAAATGCGAAATGTGGCTGTTTGTATAAGATCTGCAAACAAGAAGTTCAGTTTTAAAAAAATCCCCTTTTCTGCTTTTCCAGGTCTTCTACGTTTCATCTTTCCTATATACTGTCAATTATACCTGGCATCTTTACATGGACTTGAAGGCGAAGTACGATCAGAGCCGCTTCAGCTGCTCCCCTCAGGTAAATACTGCTGTGGTTAACTGCTGAGCATACAGAGGCAATTTCCCCTCTAAGCCAGGGGTGTCAAACTCATTTGCTATGAGGGCCGGTTCTGACGTAAATGAGACCTTGTTGGGCTGGGCCATGTTGGGTTGGCTGAGCCATGCCAGGCTGGGCCATGTGGGTACCTATTTAAGATTAGATAGCAGAGAGATAAATTTTATAAAGAACACAGACAAACACAATTTTTAAAAAAACCCTTAAAACATGCTTAAAACGTTAGCACTCATTCGTTTTAAAGATGCTTTCTTTGTATCTCTCCCATGGTATCCAGGGAACTGGGCAAAGGAAGCGCTGGCTCTTTCCTTCCTTCCCCAAGGAACTGGGGGGGGAGCCTCAGCCTATAGAAGGAAGCGAGGATTGGCTCAGTTGCTCTGCTGTGCAATTGAGAGAGCCTGGCAAAGCAAACTCTCCCTCTCTGCCTTCCTCTCCAAGGAGGAGCCTCAGCCAATGGAGAAAATAGAGGTTTTGCTCTGTGGCTCCTGTGCAATTGAGCAAGTCTGGCAGAGCAAGCTGTGATGCAGAAGGAAGCAAGAGAGAGGGAGAAGGAAGCAGATGACAGCCAATTGCTCGGGGGCCTGATTTTGCCCCCAAACTGCTTGTCACCCCTGCTCTAAGCTGTGGTGTCTTGTGAGCAAAAATTCTACTTGGTGAGCTACTGGCATTCAAGTTGTGAGCTGCTGCATAAATTAGTGTGCTCTGGAGCCATCCTTCCGGAGCTGAGACAAAAATGTGTGAGCTGGAGGCTAAGAAACTGTGAGGCTAAAAAACTGTGAGCAAGCTCGCACTAACTCAGCTTAGAGGGAACACTGGTGGAGAGTGCAGCAGTTGGACAAGGCTCTAGGAAGCCCGGGTTCGAAACCTCCCTCTGCGCCAGAAACTCGCTGGGTGACCTTGGGCCTGCCACGGCCACTCAGCCTGACCTACCTCACAGGGCTGTCGCGAAGATAACAACAGAGGAGAGGAGAAGATTGCTACCAACTGCTTTGGGTTCCTGCTGGGGAGAAAGCTGGGGAGAAATATATATATAAATAAGGTTCTACAGGCCTTTCAAAAAAGCACAGGGCTTTCAGATTCTCCTGCAAGCTGAGCAAAAAATAATAATAATAACCCACGACTTTATGGTTTTCATAATACAGTTTAGGCACTGAGACCTTCTCAAGGATCTTGGCAGAAAAGAGAAATCCCTTTGCGCAGTTCCAGAAAGCAACAGCAGAACAATGCTTTTGCATTACTGTCTTACTGCTCTGTCTGGGGCAGTGATGCCCTGTATTTGGGTTCAGGAGCACCTCAGAGACCAACAAGGGTTTTTTTTTTTGGGGGGGGGGGCGTCCTTCAGGTGCTCCTGGACTCGAATCTGGCTGTTCTGCAGACCAACACAACTGCCTTCCGAGATGACACTCAGGGCCAATGCGTGGGGGTAGGCAAAGTAGGCAGTCGTCTAGGGTGCCACCTGGCCCACAGGGCACCCCCTCTCCGACGCATGATTCTGGCTCCTGACCACTGTCCCCTTGTCCTCTCCCATCACCAACCAAGCTGCCCTCAACAAAGCCAAGCCACCCCGCTTTTTTGAAAGCCAGTTTTGTGTAGTGGTTAAGTGTGCGGACTCTTATCTGGGAGAACCGGGTTTGATTCCCCACCTCCACTTGCACCTGCTAGCATGGCCTTGGGTCAGCCATAGCTCTGGCAGAGGTTGTCCTTGAAAGGGCAGCTGCTGTGAGAGCCCTCTCAGCCCCACCCACCTCACAGGGTGTCTGTTGTGGGGGAGGAAGTTAAAGGAGATTGTGAGCCGCTCTGAGACTCTTCGGGGTGGAGGGTGGGATATAAATCCAATATCTTCATCTACCTCACAGGGTGTCTGTTGTGGGGGAGGAAGGGAAAGGAGATTGTGAGCCGCTCTGAGACTCTTCGGAGTGGAGGGCAGGATATAAATCCAATATCTTCTTCTACCTCACAGGGTGTCTGTTGTGGGGGAGGAAGGGAAAGGAGATTGTGAGCCGCTCTGAGACTCTTCGGAGTGGAGGGTGGGATATAAATCCAATGTCTTCATCTACCTCACAGGGTGTCTGTTGTGGGGGAGGAAGGGAAAGGAGATTGTGAGCCGCTCTGAGACTCTTCGGAGTGGAGGGCGAGATATAAATCCAATATCTTCATCTACCTCACAGGGTGTCTGTTGTGGGGGAGGAAGGGAAAGGAGGTTGTGAGCCACTCTGAGACGTTTCGGAGTGGAGGGCGGGATATAAATCCAATATCTTCATCTACCTCACAGGGTGTCTGTTGTGGGGGAGGAAGGGAAAGGAGATTGTGAGCCGCTCTGAGACTCTTCGGAGTGGAGGGCAGGATATAAATCCAATATCTTCATCTACCTCACAGGGTGTCTGTTGTGGGGGGGGGGAGGTAAAGGAGATTGTGAGCCGCTCTGAGACTCTTCGGAGTGGAGGGCGGGATATAAATCCAATATCTTCATCTACCTCACAGGGTGTCTGTTGTGGGGGAGGAAGGGAAAGGAGATTGTGAGCCGCTCTGAGACTCTTCGGAGTGGAGGGCAGGATATAAATCCAATATCTTCATCTACCTCACAGGGTGTCTGTTGTGGGGGAGGAAGGGAAAGGAGATTGTGAGCTGCTCTGAGACTCTTGGGAGTGGAGGGCGGGATATAAATCCAATATCTTCATCTACCTCACAAGGTGTCGGTTGTGGGGGAGGAAGGGAAAGGAGATTGTGAGCCGCTCTGAGACTCTTCGGAGTGGAGGGCGGGATATAAATCCAATATCTTCATCTACCTCACAAGGTGTCGGTTGTGGGGGAGGAAGGGAAAGGAGATTGTGAGCCGCTCTGAGACTCTTCGGAGTGGAGGGCGGGATATAAATCCAATATCTTCATCTACCTCACAGGGTGTCTGTTGTGGGGGAGGAAGGGAAAGGAGATTGTGAGCCGCTCTGAGACTCTTCGGAGTGGAGGGCGGGATATAAATCCAATATCTTCATCTACCTCACAGGGTGTCTGTTGTGGGGGAGGAAGGGAAAGGAGATTGTGAGCTGCTCTGAGACTCTTCGGAGTGGAGGGCGGGATATAAATCCAATATCTTCTTCTCCCCAATGTGTGTCTTGGCCTCCCACCTCATCCTATCCCACCACCCTCCTTTTTGGTGTGACCGGCAAGCACTTAGTCTCACAATATTTTAATAACATCACATTTTTTTGAAAAATTAATATTAAAAATCAGTAAATTAAACATATGACAATTTTCGAGTTTGGCGCTTCTTGTTTTCCCGATATACTTTTTAATAATGGGGGGGAGGGGGGGCACTGGTGGGTGATTCACCTAGGGTGCCCGAAAGCCTTTCACTGGCCCTGCTGACACGGCTGTGGCGTTCGGGGATTTTTCCCCCGTTGGCTCAACACGAGCCTTTTGCGGTTTTCCTCACTTCCTTGTTCTCGCTCTCAGACTTCCTTGCCTCCTTCTCCATTTGGCACAGGTGAGCCGCCTGCTGAGGTCTGTTTTCCCTTCTTCGGCTGGGGAAGATGCAGCAGGTCACATGAGTCTAGTGCAATGAGAGTTTGCCCTGTTTCGAAGGTTATGGGCTTGTTCAGGTTAAAGATCGACTAGAAGGACTTAATTGCTATCAGCTGCTTGGAGGGAACCTCACCGGCTGCAGTGTCTGCTCTAAAAGCACTCTCCGCACAGCCCTTTAGTTTGGGTGTCAAACATGGAGCCTGGAGGCTGAATAAGGCCCCTGGAGGGCTCCTATCAGAGCCAGTTTGGTGTAGTGGTTAAGTGTGCGGACTCTTATCTGGGAGAACCGGGTTTGATTCCCCACTCCTCCACTTGCAGCTGCTGGAATGGCCTTGGGTCAGCTATAGCTCTGGCAGAGGTTGTCCTTGAAAGAGCAGCTGCTGTTAGAGCCCTCTCAGCCCCACCCACCTCACAGGGTGTCTGTTGTGGGGGAGGAAGGGAAAGGAGATTGTGAGCCGCTCTGAGACTCTTGGGAGTGGAGGGCAGGATATAAATCCAATATCTTCATCTACCTCACAGGGTGTCTGTTTTGGGGGAGGAAGGGAAAGGAGATTGTGAGCCGCTCTGAGACTCTTCGGAGTGGAGGGCGGGATATAAATCCAATTTCTTCATCTACCTCACAGGGTGTCTGTTGTGGGGGAGGAAGGGAAAGGAGATTGTGAGCCGCTCTGAGACTCTTCGGAGTGGAGGGCGGATATAAATCCAATTTCTTCATCTACCTCACAGGGTGTCTGTTGTGGGGGAGGAAGGGAAAGGAGATTGTGAGCTGCTCTGAGACTCTTCGGAGTGGAGGGCGGGATATAAATCCAATATCTTCTTCTTCTTCTATCGGGCCCCCAAACAACTGGCTGTCATCTGCTTGCTTCTGCATCTCAGCTTGCTTTGCAAAGCTTGCTCAATTGCACAGGAGCTGCAGAGCAAAGCCTCTGTTTTCTCCATTGGCTGACGCTCCTCCCTTGGGAGGAAGGGGGAGAGGGAGAGCTTTCTTTGCCAGGCTCTCTCAATCGCACAGCAGAGTTACTGAGCCAAACCTCTCTTCCTTCAAATTCATATTTCTTGAATTGGATTTGGCAACCCTAACGGCGTCAAATACCTTCCGAGCTCCTTCATCTCCCTAAACTCCATCTTCCACAAGCTCCACCCCAAACCTCCAGGAATTTCCCCAGCTGTTCCTGGCAACCAGCGTGGAGAGAGGGACGCAAGGCCTTCCTCCTTTGTGGTTCTCTGCTTTTGAGCAACGCTCTTGAGGAGCCTCTGTAACCGCTGCCAGGAACTGAGGAACAAGGATACAGTTCGAAGAAAACACACCCTTGGAGGGAAGGCTGAACAAACACTTCACTTGCCCTCTGGTGACGCTTCCCTCCCCTCGAGCCATGTTGGTTCTTCACACCTGGCCACACTCAGAATTGGATGCCGTCAGGTGCCGCCCTCCAGCACAACAAGCCCTTTATGTGTCTCTTCCTGGAAAGAGTTCACAGTTGTGCGCATTTCACACTCAAGCACTCGCATGCCCCTCCAAGGCACGAGAGTGTCCCATCCCATTGAAGTCTTGTTCCGCCTGCCAAGGGCCTGATGTCCTCTGCCTTTGTTCTTCTCTCTTTGTTGGCTGCTCAGAACATAGGAACATCTGACGCTGCCGTCTACTGAATCAGACCCTCCTGGGTCCATCAAGGTCAGTCTTGTCTACTCAGACCGGCAGCGGCTCTCCAGGGTCTCCAGCTGAGGTTTTTCACACCTACTTGCCTGGAACCTTTTTAGTTGCAGATGCTTCATATGTTCATATTGCGGAGGGACGATGGCTCAGTATTGTCAGTCTTGTCTACTCAGACAGGCAGCGGCTCTCCAGAGTCTCAAGCTGAGGTTTTTCACACCTACTTGCCTGGACCCTTTTTTGGAGATGCCAGGGATTGAACCTGGGACCTTCTGCTTACCAAGCAGATGCTCAGCCACTGAGCCACTGTCCCTCACATATATATGAACATATGAAGCTGCCTTCTACTGAATCAGACCCCCCTCGGTCCACCAAAGTCAGTATTGTCTACTCAGACTGGCAGTGGCTCTCCAGGGTCTCCAGCTGAGGTTTTCACACCTTCTTGCCTGGACCCTTTTTAGTTGGAGATGCCAGGGATTGAACCTGGGACCTTCTGCTTCCCAAGAAGATGCTCAGCCACTGAGCCACTGCCCCTCCCATATATATGAACTTATGAAGCTGCCTTCTACTGAATCAGACCCCCCTCGGTCCACCAAAGTCAGTATTGTCTACTCAGACTGGCAGTGGCTCTCCAGGGTCTCAAGCTGAGGTTTTTCACACCTACTTGCCTGGACCCGTTTTTGGAGATGCCAGGGATTGAACCTGGGACCTTCTGCTTACCAAGCAGATGCTCAGCCACTGAGCCACTGTCCCTCCCATATATATGAACTTATGAAGCTGCCTTCTACTGAATCAGACCCTCCTGGGTCCACCAAAGTCAGTATTGTCTACTCAGACTGGCAGTGGCTCTGCAGGGTCTCAAGCTGAGGTTTTCACACCTTCTTGCCTGGACCCTTTTTAGTTGGAGATGCCGGGGATTGAACCTGGGACCTTCTGCTTACCAAGCAGATGCTCTACCACTGAGCCACAGCCCCATTCATGGCTCTTCAGGGTCTCAACCTGAGGTTTTCCACACCTTCTTGCCTGGACCCTCTTTAGTTGGAGATGCTTCATATGTTCATATTGGGGAGGGATGGTGGCTCAGTATTGTCAGTCTTGTCTTCTCAGACTGGCAGTGGCTCTCCAGGGTCTCAAGCTGAGGTTTTTCACAGCTATTTGCCTGGACTTTTTTTAGTTGCAGATGCTTCATATGTTCATATTGGGGAGGGACGGTGGCTCAGTATTGTCAGTCTTGTCTACTCAGACTGGCAGCAACTCTCCAGGGTCTCAAGCTGAGGTTTTTCACACCTAGTTGCCTGGACTCTTTTTAGCTGGACAAAGCAGGAGTCAAGTTCACCTTTAAGACCAACAAAGTTTTATTCAGAACATAAGCTTTCATGTGCTAAAAGCACACTTCTTCTTCATTCGAGGGGATCAGGTGCCGTGGGGCTGAAATACATGCAGTTTGTTGATTAAGAGGGCAAACTAAATTACAAATTGACCTAGACTTGCAGAAACACCAATTGGCAGGGAACTTTTATTACTTTTTATGGCTAACCAGTCCAAATAGCCTTCTAAATTGTCACGGTTCCACCATGTGATCCCAGCTCTGTATGAGTTTGCCCTCTTAATCAACAAGCTGCATGTATTTCAGCCCAGTGTACCCTCGTCTGAAGAAGTGTGCTTTTAGCACTTGGAAGCTTACGTTCTGAATAAAACTTCGTTGGTCTTAAAGGTGCAACTTGGCTTCTGCTTTGTTCAACTGCTTCAGACCAACACGGCTGCCCATTTGGATCTACCTTTTTAGTTGGAGATGTCAGGGATTGAACCTGGGACTTTCTGCTTACCAGGCCGATGCTCTAACACTGAGCCACTGTCCCTCCCCAAGAAAGACAAGTTAAACCCACTTTAGAGAAGGTTTTTGTTTACTAGGTGCTGGGAAGGGTACTGGTTCTGGTGGGTCCAGACCTTTTTAGTTAGCAGAGCAGAGCTTTAATGCAGCACAGAATCATATAATCATAGAGTTGGAAGGGACTTCCAGGGTCATCTAGTCCAACCCCCTGCACAAGGCAGGAAACTCACAAACACCTCCCCCTAAATTCACAGGATCTTCATTGCTGTCAGATGGCCATCTAGGCACAGTTTAAAAACCTCCAAGGAAGGAGAGCCCACCACCTCCTGAGGAGGAAGCCTGTTCCACTGAGGAACCGCTTTAGTGGTCAGGCAGTTCATAGAATCACAGAGTTGGAAGGGACCTCCAGGGTCATCTAGTCCAACCCCCTGCACAATGCAGGAAACTCACAAACACCTCCCCCTAAATTCACAGGATCTTCATTGCTGTCAGATGGCCATCTAGCCTCTGTTTAGAAAACTCCAAGGAAGGAGAGCCCACCACCTCCCGAGGAGGAAGCCTGTTCCACTGAGGAACCCCTCTAACGGTCAGGAAGTTCTTCCTAATGTTGAGCCAGAAACTCTACCTTCTGGAGCCACAGTGGTTTGTATTCCCAGACCCTGATGCTGGGAAAGACAGAAGGCAAAAGAAGGGGATGGCTAAAGAGGAGATGGCTGGGCAGCGTTACTGATAACCAACATGAATTTGAGAGGACTTTGGAGGATGGTGGGAGGCAGGAGGGCCTGGCGTGACGTGGTCCAGGGGGTCGCAAAGAGTCGGACTCGACTGTGCGACTGAACAAAGGTTGTATTGAATCGGAACAGACTATGTGGTTGCAGAATTACACAGAGCCACCGTTTCTAGTTGAAACCAAACAATAATCCCTTTATTACAGAAATGCATGTCTGATAGTGAAGGTTAAGAGAAAGAGACAGATCCTGAGCTATCTATCTGGCAGATGGGGACAGATGCAGACAGGAGAATCCTGCAGCCCCATCTGGTGTGGGTGGAAGAGAAAAAAGAGAGAGACAGAAGGGAAGTTCCTTTTCTCTGGAGTGCTCATTTGCTTTTCTAGGAGTGACTGTGACAATAGAGGGTAAACAGGAAGAAGCTTAGTGTGTGCCTGCCTGCCCTACCTACTCTATGGTTACTTGCTTCTGGAGGTCTGAGACACAGGGGCATCACACTTCCAACATTAGGGACCAGAATGCTGGAATGGCGGCTTTATTTCTTCATGCCATTTTATTTATTTATTTAGAGAGCCAGTGTGGCGTAGCGGTAGAGGACTGGACTAAGATTTGGGAGACCCAGGTTCGAATCCTCCCTTTGTGACCTAGCCAGCTGTGCGATCCAGCCAATCAGTGATCATATAGCTGGTGTGATGACATCGTTGGTGCCACTCGGCCAATCAGGTTTGGCCGTTTGATGATGCCGTAGAGCCAAATTGGATTGAGAGCAATGTTTTCCGCTCCCACTCGAAACAGAAGAACGTTTCCTTGCTGCTTTAAAAACCCACCGAATTAGAAACGTGATCTTGTGTTTTGCAGGAAGTGTGATTGTTGCTGTTTCCTGCCTGTTTCAGCTGGTGCAAACAAGGGTGATACTAGGGATGAGGACAACTATGTGCCCATCCTGAGAGGAACTCTCAGTCTTTTCTGGCAGGAGAAACCCAGCTTCTTTTGTGTGGGGCCCACTCTCCCCTCCACGGTCAAGCCCAGTCGTTGGCAATCTGTGCCATCCGGGGCCTGCCAGTTTCTGGACAACAATGCAGAGCAGCACTGTGGACTGGAATCTCTTGGAAGCCTCCTTAATTGGTTGGTGCGGCATTTTGTTCCAAGATGCCCCCACCGTTTTGCAGGGGAAATGTGCAGTGTATGATTTAGAGCAGGGGTGGCCAACGGTAGCTCTCCAGATGTTTTTTTGCCTACAACTCCCATCAGCCCCAGCCAGCATGGCCAACGGCTGGGGCTGATGGGAGTTGTAGCCAAAAAAACATCTGGAGAGCTACCGTTGGCCACCCCCGATTTAGAGGGAGCGTCTCAGTCTCAGTTTATATTATTTCAATGGAGAAACTAATTTGGAAAACAAAATTTGGCATCTTTAAAAAAATTCTTAGCTCTTCAGGATCCAACGTTATGGGTGAAAGAGTGCAGGGGCAGAAGGGCGAAAGCTGGGAAAAAGGAGGGGGAAGGGGGGGGGTGAGGAGAAGCGTTCCCTCTAAGCCGAGATAGCGTGAGCTAGCTCACAGATGTTTAGCCTCCGTCTCACACCTTTTTGCCTTAGCTCTGGAAGGATGACCCCAGAGCAAATTCATTGATGCCTCAGCTCACTACTTTAATGCCAGTAGCTCACCAAGTAGAATTTTTTTCCCAAGTCTCTGCAGCTTAGAGGGCACATTGCCTTGAGGCCGGCCTCTCTTGACCTTGCCCCCCAAGAAGACCAGCGTTCCCTCTAAGCTGAGTTAGTGTGAGCCAGCTCACAGATTTTTAGCCTCGAGTTCTCACACATTTTTGTCTTAATTCAGGAAACATGGCCCCAGAGCACACTAAATTATGCAGCAGCTCTCAACAGTAACGCCGGCAGCTCACAACTTTAATACCAGCAGCTCACAAAGTGACATCTTTGCTCCCCAGACTCTGCAGCTTAAAGGGCACATTGCCTGGAGGCCGGCCTCCCTCGGCCTTGCCCCCCAAGAAGACCAGCGTTCCCTCTAACCCGGGAGCTAGCTCACAGATTTTTAGCCTCCAGCTCACACCTTTTTGCCTTAGCTCAGGAATAGGGTTGCCAATCCCCAGGTGGGGGCAGGGGATCCCCCGGTTTGGAGGCCCTCCCCCCGCTTCAGGGTCGTCAGAAAGCGGGGGGAGGGGAGGGAAATGTCTGCTGGGAACTCTATTATTCCTTATAGAGATTTATTCCCATAGAAAATCATGGAGAATTGATCCGCGGGTATCTGGGGCTCTGGGGGGGCTGTTTTTTGGGGTAGAGGCACCAAATTCTCAGTATAGTATCTAGTGCCTCTCCCCAAAATACCCGCCAAGTTTCAACAAGATTGGACCAGGGGGTCCAATTCTGTGAGCCCCCAAAGAAGGTGCCCCTATTCTTCATTATTTCCAATGGAAGGAAGGAATTGAAAAGGTGTGCCGTCCCTTTAAATGTGATGGCCAGAACTCCCTTTGGAGTGCAATGATGCTTGTCACAACCTTGATCTTGGCTCCACCCCTAATGTCTCCTGGCCCCACCCCCAAAGTCTCCTGGCTCCAACCCCAAAGTCCCCAGCTATTTCTTGACTTGGACTTGGCAACCCTACTCAGGAAGGATGACCCCAGAGCACACTCATTGATGCAGTCGCTCACAGCTTTAATGCCAGGAGCTCACAAAGTAGAATTTTTGCTCACAAGACCCTGCAGCTTATAAGGAACATTGAGGAGGGCCCTTGATGGGTCCTCTGTCCTCCTCTATCCTCCGCGCTTGGTTTTCTTCCCTGCTTTGCTTCAGTCCTCTGGTGTGCTATCACCCATGCTAAATAATGCCGTTTCAATCCACGTCAACAGTAGGGTTGCCAATCTCCAGGTGGGGGCAGGGGATCCCCTGGCTTGGAGGTCCTCCCCCCGCTTCAGGATCATCAGAAATCGGGGGGGGGGGGAGGGAAGGAAATGTCTGCTGGGAACTGTATTATTCCCTCTGGAGACTGATTCCCATAGGAAATAATGAAGAATTGATCTTCCGGGCTCTGGGGGGGCCTGCTTTTTGAGGTAGAGGCCTCTCCCCAAAATACCCCCCAAGTTTCAAAAAGATTGGAGCAGGGGGTCCAATGCTATGAGCCCTCAAAGAAGGTGCCCCTATCCTTCATTTTTTCCTATGGAAGGAAGGCATTTAAAAAGATGTGCGATCCCTTGAAATGTGAGGGCCAGAACTACCTTGGAGTTAGGGTTGCCAATCCCCAGGTGGGGGCAGGGGATCCCCCGGTTTGGAGGCCCTCCCCCCCCGCTTCAGGGTCATCAGAAAGCAGGGGGAGGGGAGGGAAATGTCTGCTGGGAACTCATGATTCCCTATGGAGACTTATTCCCATAGAAAATAATGGAGAATTTATCCATGGGTATCTGGGGCTCTGGGGGCCCTGTTTTTTTAGGTAGAAGCACCAAATTTTCAGTATAGTGTCCAGTGGCTCTGCTCAAAATACTCCCCAAGTTTCAAAAAGATTGGACTAGGGGGTCCAATTCTATGAGCCCCCAAAGAAGGTGCCCCTATCCATTATTTCCTATGGAAGGAAGGCATTTTAAAAATGTGCAGTCCCTTGAAATGTGATGGCCAAAACTCCCTTTGGAGTTCAATTATGCTTGTCACACCCTTGTTCCTGGCTCCACCCCCAAAGTCCCCAGATATATCTTGAATTGGACTTGGCAAGCCTAGTCAGCAGCCATTTGCAAGTGGATTTTGCCATTTCACACAGTAAAACCCAGTGCACGGAAAGTGCGTTATTTTGTTTGTGTGAAAGCACCCTTGGTCTCTGCTGGGACCTCTAAGGGCTGCTTTTTAAAAAGCACACTCTGTCCCAGAGCGCCTTCCAGACGAACGACACTTGCGACAGGAGAGGAACTTTTGTGACCCGCTGCCACAAATCTGTCCAGCCGTAATTGGCTCCTGGCCGCCTGTGAGGTGGGTGAGGCGGAGAGGGTGACGGCCTCAAGGTCACCCCGCCCGCTTCCATGGTATAGTGAGGATTCACACCTGGATGGCTCAGACTCTAAGCATTACGCTACACTGGCTCTCCCCATTTGGATCATGCCTGCTTTCGCCAGCTCAGTGGGGGTTAAATTTTGGAACTTGTATAGAAGCAAAATGAAACGGAGCACAGCTCCGCTCTTTGGTTGAAAATAAACACAGAATAGAATAGGGGCAGATAAATAAGTATAATGACCTTTCGGTTTCTCTTCTTCTAATGCTAGATCACCTTTCCATTCAGAGAAAGCTCTAATTTTATTTATGTATTCCATACCTTGCCTTTCACCTTAATAGGGAACCAAAAGCAGCTTCATGTTATTCTCCTCTCCTCTGTTTTAACCTCACAACAGCCCTGTGAGGTAGGTTAGGCTGAGAGTGTGCGACTAGCCCAAGGTCACCCAGTGAACTTCCATGGCAGAGTAGGGATTCGAACCTGGGTTTCCCAGATCCTAGTCTGACCTCTGAACCATGACGCTATGCTGGCTCTCTAAGTAGAGGGAGCAAAGCTATGGCATAACGCAAGGGTGACCAAACTGTGGCTCTTTCACACATATTGTGTGATTCTTGAAGCCTCCCCCCCGCCCCATTGGCCAGCTTGGAGAAGGAATTTGTCTCTTTAAGTCACTTCTCCAAGCCAAGCCAACTGGTAGCTTGGGGAATGCATTTAAAGTTGTTTTCTTTCCACCTCTCTCTCCTTTCCCAGTTTGGTGTAGTGGTTAAGTGTGTGGACTCTTATCTGGGAGAACCGGGTTTGATTCCCCACTCCTCCACTTGCACCTGCTGGCATGGCCTTGGGTCAGCCATAGCTCTGGCAGAGGTTGTCCTTGAAAGGGCAGCTGCTGTGAGAGCCCTCTCCAGCCCCACCCACCTCACAGGGTGTCTGTTGTGGGGGAGGAAGGTAAAGGAGATTGTGAGCCGCTCTGAGACTCTTTGGAGTGGAGGGCGGGATATAAATGATATTGGATTTATATCCAATATCTTCTTCTTCATCATCCCTCTTCCTTCCTTCCTTCCTTCCTTCCTTCCTTCCTTCCTTCCTTCCTTCCTTCCTTCCTTCCTTCCTTCCTTCCTTCCTTCCTTCCTTCCTTCCTTCCTTCCTTCCTTCCTTCCAACATCTGGTGTTCAGTGTTCCCACTAAGCATGAGCTAGCTCACAATGTTTTTAGCCTCTAGCTTGTACATTTTTGTCTTAGCTCAGGAAGGAGGACCCCAGATCAAACTAATGTATGCAGCAGCTCACAACTTTAATGCCAGCAGCTCACAAAGTAGAATTTTTGCTTCCAAGACTCCACAGCTTAGAGGGACCGTTGCTGATGTTTATTCTGTGTGGCTCTTACATTAAGCAAGCTTGGCCACCTGTGGCATAACGGATCAACTGAGTTAGTGACTTTTATTGGGGATAGTTTTTTTCCCTACGCTAATGATCTTGTTGCTTTAAGCAGATGCATTTGTTTGAGTCATTATTTTTCGTTGCTGTTAGGAGTTTTTGCTGTTTGATTCAAACGTTATCAAACGTTAGTCAGTTAACTGACTAAGAGGGGAGGGGTGTGCATGCGTGCGCAGTGAAATCATGCTTGTAATCCACTTTGGCTGCTAGTGAGAGAAGTGGACTGTGGCGGAACCGGCCCGATTCTGCCTTCAGACCTGGTCCCGTCAGCTTGTGCCTATTGAGTCGCCAACTCCTGGAGGGAGCTATTTCTCCTCCTGCCCCTTGGGCTCGCTGCCACCACCTGCTCAGTCCCGGGGTTCAGATTGAGAGGAACAGGACTCCCAATCCCCCTCTCCAGCTGTGAGGCCAGGCCTCAAGGTCCTCTGCCACCCTGCACTTGGGTTTCACAGAGACCTCAGCGCTTCTTTGGGGCACCCCTGGAGGATTGGCACCTTATCCAACTGCATGCCTTCCCCCCTTCACCTGGGGCCCCCTTCTTAACACAGCGTGGTCTAAAGCGGTTTGGGGATCTATGTGGTACAGAGTTTGACTGCCAGCATTTTAAACAGAAAAAACATTTATTTAAAAGGGAAAAATATAGGGGAAGAAAAACAAAACAAAAACCGTTGCATCTACAAAGTTAGCACCGCACAGCAAAGCCCAGCAAACAGCATAACAAAATAAAGGTGGTTTTTAAACGCATCGTATTGTCCCTGGTCTATACTTGATCTGCCTAAGAGAATGACTTACTTTGTCTTACTGCCTGGAGCCTCCCAGGCAGGAGCCCACAGGCAAGCAGCCTCCCTTCCCGAGCGCCTGCTGCAAACTGAGAAATTCCTCCTGCCTAGCACATGGCAAGAACAACAGCCCTTCCTGCCTCTCTAGGAGACTTTCCCCCTAGCGTTGTTGGTTTGGCTCTGCAAGGGAGGGGGGGAGTCAGGGGAAGGCTACAAAGCCTGCTGAATGGATTTACTGATCCCTGCCTTTTTGGATGAAGCACCAACACTCTCAGATGGCGTTTCTCCACATGGACTATAAATGATAACAAAATAATCATAGAATCATAGAGCTGGAAGGGACCTCCAGGGTCATCTAGTCCAACCCCCTGCACAATGCAAGAACTTCACAAAGACCTCCCCCTAAATTCACAGGACCTTCATTGCTGTCAGAGGGCCATCTAGCCTCTGTTGAAAAACCTCCAAGGAAGGAGAGCCCACCACCTCCCGAGGAAGAAGCCTGTTCCACTGAGGAACCCCTCTAAACTCACAAACCCCTCCCCCTAAATTCACAGGACCTTCATTGCTGTCAGAGGGCCATCTAGCCTCTGTTGAAAAACCTCCAAGGAAGGAGAGCCCACCACCTCCCAAGGAGGAAGCCTGTTCCACTGAGGAACTGCTCTAAACTCACAAATCCCTCCCCCTAAATTCACAGGATCTCCATTGCTGTCAGAGGGCCATCCAGCCTCTGTTGAAAAACCTCCAAAGAAGGAGAGCCCACCACCTCCCGAGGAGGAAGCCTGTTCCACTGAGGAACTGCTCTAAACTCACAAACACCTCCCCCTAAATTCACAGGACCTTCATTGCTGTCAGAGGGCCATCTAGCCTCTGTTGAAAAACCTCCAAGGAAGGAGAGCCCACCACCTCCCAAGGAGGAAGCCTGTTCCACTGAGGAACTGCTCTAAACTCACAAGTCCCTCCCCCTAAATTCACAGGATCTCCATTACTGTCAGAGGGCCATCTAGCCTCTGTTGAAAAACCTCCAAGGAAGGAGAGCCCACCGCCTCCTGAGGAGGAAGCCTGTTCCACTGAAGAACTGCTCATTAATTATTAATTATTAATAATATAATACATGCCTTTTAGCTCAACTCAGTACGTTAAAATCTAATGTTTGGTTGTCAAAATGGTGATTCTCCATCTTGAGCGTAAGAGGTAGCTGGAAATGACCCTTGTGTGTTTTCTTCTCTGTTACAGATTTTCAGTTACACACATCACATTGGCCGAATAGCAATCGTTTTGTCTAGGTAAGTGGAAAAAAGCCCTCACCCGGGTGGCCCAGGCAAGCCTGCTATCATCAGATCTCAGAAGTCAAGCAGGGTCAACCCTGGTCAGTGCTTGGATGAGAGATCACCTAGGAAGTCCAGGGTTGCTAGGCAGAGGCAGGCAAAACCGTCTCCGAACGTCTCTTGCCTTGAAAACCGCACAGGGGTGCCATAAGTCAGTTGTGACTTGATGGTGGGGGAGGAGGAACCAACCCCAAAAAAAATATTCAGGAATCATCTGGAACAAAATGCCGGTTTTTAAAAAAGTAAAAATAAGCTTGCTTGTTGAATGTAAAGAGCCCTGCGGCGCAGAGTGGTAAAGCTGCAGTCCTACAGTCCAAGCTCTCTGCTCACAACCTGAGTTCGATCCTGGTGGAAGCTGGGTTCAGGTAGCCGGCTCCAGGATGACTCAGCCATCCATCCTTCTGAGGTTGGTAAAATGAACACCCAGCTTGCTGGGGGGGAAGCGTAGATGACTGGGGAAGGCAACAGCAAACCACCCTGTAAAAAAGTCTGCCGTGAAAATGTCGTGATGCGACATCACCCCGGAGTGAAAAATGACTGGTGCTTGCATGGGGGACTACCTTTACCTTTTATTGAGTGTAAAGGCAATGTATCTTTAAAAATAAATACGAATGCAAAAATGACAGAGCTGAACACCCTCTGCTGGGTAGGCTCCTGTGGAGAGCCAGTTTGGTGTAGTGGTTAAGTGTGTGGACTCTTATCTGGGAGAACCGGGTTTGATTCCCCACTCCTCCACTTGCACCTGCTGGAATGGCCTTGGGTCAGCCATAGCTCTGGCAGAGGTTGTCCTTGAAAGGGCAGCTGCTGTGAGAGCCCTCTGCAGCCCCACCCACCTCACAGGGTGTCTGTTGTGGGAGGAGAAGATAAAGGAGATTGTGAGCCACTCTGAGGCTCTTCGGAGTGGAGGGCGGGATATAAATCCAATATCTTCATCTTCTTAAACCCACGGGAAAGGGACAGGAGTTGCAGAAGTCTGTGGCTGCTGCTTGCGGACTGGCTGGCTGCTGCAAGGACACGTCGTTCTAGGGGGCCCACTGGGTTCATAGCATATTATATTATAGCACTGGAAAAAGCATAGCAGAAAAGGGCAACTAGAATGATTAAAGGTTCGACTGCGGGGTGACATGGTAGAGGTTTACAAGATTATGCATGGGATGGAGAAGGTAGAGAAAGAAGTACTTTTCTCCCTTTGTCACAATACAAGAAATCGTGGGCATTCAATGAAATTGCTGAGCAGTAAGATTAAAACGGATAAAAGGAAGTCCTTCTTCACTCAAAGGGTGATTAACATGCGGAATTCACTGCCACAGGAGGTGGTGGCAGCTACAAGCATAGACAGCTTCAAGAGGGGATTGGATAAAAATATGGAGCAGAGGTCCATCAGTGGCTATTAGCCACAGTGTGTGTGTGTATATATACCGTACATATATATATTGGCCACTGTGTGATACAGAGTGTTGGACTGGATGGGCCACTGGCCTGATCCAACATGGCTTCTCTTATGTGACACAGAGTGTTGGACTGGATGGGTCATTGGCCTGATCCAACATGGCTTCTCTTATGTTCTTATGTGGCACAGAGTGTTGGACTGGATGGGCCATTGGCCTGATCCAACATGGCTTCTCTTATGTTCTTATGTGACACAGAGTGTTGGACTGGATGGGCCACTGGCCTGATCCAACATGGCTTCTCTTATGTTCTTATGTGACATAGAGGGACTGGATGGGCCATTGGCTTGATCCAACATGGCTTCTCTTATGTGACACAGAGTGTTGGACTGGATGGGCCATTGGCCTGATCCAACATGGCTTCTCTTATGTTCTTATGGGTGTTGCAGGGTGAATGTTCTGGGGCTGGCCAGAAGGTAGTGGAGTCTTTGTAAGATTCTAGGGGTATGAAACTGTCCAGCTTGCCCATTAGGATGGCCTTTCCCTGAGCTTTTTTTTTGTAGCAGGAACTCCTTTGCCTATTAGGCCACACACCCTGATGTAACCAATCCGCTTGGAGCTTACAGTAGGCCCTGTACTAAGAGCCCTATAAGCTCCAGGAGGATTGGCTACATCAGGGGTGTGGCCTAATAGGCAAAGGAGTTCCTGCTACAAAAAAAAGCCCTGGTCTTCCCAAGCACTGTTCTCCATGCTCCTGGTGCCAGAGGTCATGCAGGGGGCAACCAGAGATAGGGCTTTTTCGGTGGTGGCACCCTGCCTGTGGAGTGCCTTCCCCCTTGAGGTTTGCCTGGTTTCCTGCCTCCCTTGCTCTTTTTCAGGTACCAAACAAAAACATTTCTTTCCTTTTTTTAAACTCAGATTTTTAATGGAGGGTTTCATCTTTTTAAAGCTGTTTTTAATGGTCTGTTTTTTGCCTGATCACTGTTTTAAAACATACTCTTTTTTTTTAATATTGGCAGTTCTGTTGCTGTCCTCCTTTTGGGTATGCTTAGGGTCCCCCCTGTGCAACTGGCCAGAGGTGGTACTGCAGTTCTAGAATTGTGGGGACTTTGGGGGTGGAGCCAAAAGACATTGGGGGTGGAGCCAGCAGACATTAGGGGTGGAGCCAAGGTCAAGGCCATGACAAGCATAATTGGGAGTTCTGGCCATCACATTTAAAGGGACGGCACACCTTTTCAATGCCTTCCTTCCATAGGAAATAATGAAGGATAAGGGCACCTTCTTTTGGAGCTCATAGAATTGGACACTCTGGTCCAATCTTTTTGAAACTTGGGGGGTATTTTGAGGAGAGGCACTGGATGCTATACTGAAAATTTGGTGCCTCTAACCCAAAAAACAGCTCACTCAGAGCCACAGATACCCGCGGATCAATTCTCCATGATTTTTTATGGGAATAAATCTCTATAGGGAATAATAGAGTTCCCAGCAGACATTTCCCTCCCCTCCCCCTGCTTTCTGATCACCCTGAAGCAGGGGGAGGGTCTCCAAACAGGGGGATCCCCTGCCCCCATCTGGGGATTGACAACCCCATGTGACACAAAAAGGGCAAAAGGCCATAGAAACACTGAAGACTCAGGCTGCCTAAAAAACCGAGTCCTTTTCACACTGGGTGGGCTTGTGTGCCATTTGCTGTGGGGGAGATGTTATAGCTCAGTAGTAAAATGCATAGGTTCTGTACAGAAGTCCTCAGGTTCAATCCCCAACATCTCCAGTTGAAGAAAAAAACCCACATCTGGAGAATTCCTTTGTCTGAGACTTTAGAGGGCCACTGCCTTTCAGAATGGACAATTCCGGGCTACCCAAAGCAGAAATCTGAGATGGTACAGGACAGCCCTGTGTGCTGGTGAGCTGTTTTGCCTCTGACGATATGCTCAGGAGGTCGTAACGTTCAGCCTCCCAACATCTGTTGGCCATCCCCGGCCAAAGATACGCCCGCCTCGCCTCAGCTAGGGCCAGGGCTTTTTCAATCCTGGCCCCAACCTTCTCGGTCTTGGCCCCGACCTGGTGGAATCAGCTCCCTATTGAGATCCGGGCCCTACCTGGCTTATAAGGCTTCCATAGGGCCTGTAAAACAGAGCTGTTCGGCCAGGCTTATGGCTGAGGCTGCGGGCGTCTATCCTTGATCTGGTTGGCCTCCCCGGCCAGCACTGTCGTCTGTGCTAGTTTGGAGAGCCAGTTTGGTGTAGTGGTTAAGTAGGCAGACTCTTATCTGGGAGAACCGGGTTTGATTCCCCACTCCTCCACTTGCACCTGCTGGAATGGCCTTGGGTCAGCCAGAGCTCTGGCAGAGGTTGTCCTTGAAAGGGCAGCTGCTGTGAGAGCCCTCTCCAGCCCCACCCACCTCACAGGGTGTCTGTTGTGGGGGAGGAAGGTAAAGGAGGTTGTGAGCCGCTCTGAGACTCTTCGGAGTGGAGGGCGGGATATAAATCCAATATCTTCATCTACCTCACAGGGTGTCTGTTGTGGGGGAGGAAGGTAAAGGAGGTTGTGAGCCGCTCTGACACTCTTCGGAGTGGAAGGCGGGATATAAGAACATAAGAACATAAGAGAAGCCATGTTGGATCAGGCCAACGGCCCATCAAGTCCAACACTCTGTGTCACACAGTGGCAAAAAAAAATTTATATACACACATACACTGTGGCTAATAGCCACTGATGGACCTGTGCTCCATATTTTTATCTAAACCCCTCTTGAAGGTGGCTATACTTGTGGCCGTCACCACCTCCTGTGGCAGTGAATTCCACATGTTAATCACCCTTTGGGTGAAGAAGTACTTCCTTTTATCCGTTTTAACCTTTCTGCTCAGCAATTTCATCGAATGCCCACGAGTTCTTGTATTGTGAGAAAGGGAGAAAAGTACTTCTTTCTCTACTTTCTCCATCCCATGCATTATCTTGTAAACCTCTATCATGTCACCCCGCAGTCGACGTTTCTCCAAGCTAAAGAGTCCCAAGCGTTTCAACCTTTCTTCATAGGGAAAGTGCTCCAGCCCTTTAATCATTCTAGTTGCCCTTCTCTGGACTTTCTCCAATGCTATAATATCCTTTTTGAGGTGCGGCGACCAGAACTGCACACAGTACTCCAAATGAGACCGCACCATCGATTTATACAGGGGCATTATGATACTGGCTGATTTGTTTTCAATCCCCTTCCTAATAATTCCCAGCATGGCGTTGGCCTTTTTTATTGCAGACGCACACTGTCTTGACATTTTCAGTGAGTTATCTACCACGACCCCAAGATCTCTCTCTTGGTCACTCTCTGCCAGTTCACACCCCATCAACTTGTATTTGTAGCTGGGATTCTTGGCCCCAATGTGCATTACTTTGCACTTGGCCACATTGAACCACATCTGCCACGTTGATCCAATATCCAATATCCAATATCTTCATCTACCTCACAGGGTGTCTGTTGTGGGGGAGGAAGGGAAAGGAGATTGTGAGCTGCTCTGAGACTCTTCGGAGTGGAGGGCGGGTTATAAATCCAATATCTTCATCTACCTCACAGGGTGTCTGTTGTGGGGGAGGAAGGGAAAGGAGATTGTGTGCCGCTCTGAGTCTCTTCGGAGGGGAGGGCGGGATATAAATCCAATATCTTCATCTACCTCACAGGGTGTCTGTTGTGGGGGGAGAAGGGAAAGGAGATTGTGAGCCGCTCTGAGACTCTTCGGAGTGGAGGACGGGATATAAATCCAATATCTTCATCTACCTCACAGGGTGTCTGTTGTGGGGGAGGAAGGTAAAGGAGGTTGTGAGCCGCTCTGAGACTCTTCGGAGTGGAGGGCGGGATATAAATCCAATATCTTCTTCTTCTGCTAGGAAATGGAATAAAAACTGCCATCCCTATGAGGTATCATGATGTGAGACGGCTAAGCTGGGCAAGATGTTGTGAGGTCATGGTAATTGGAGTGCTGTTGAGTTGTCTGTTTATAAAATGTTTTTATTGTCTTTTATTGTTTTATCATATGTTGTACTCCACCCTGAGCCGTTCAGGGAATGGGTGGAATAGAAATTAACTAAAATAAAAAAAATTTTAAAAAAACAATGCTATTTCTTCTGACGTTAAAAAAGCTAAAAACGGGAACTGCTATTTTAATTGGGGCGCTGCACGTTATTCCTTCTAGCTTAATCCCTCTCCTGTTGATGGCTCCTGTGTTTGGTCTCGGCAACCACAACGAATGTTACCAGAACTTCACTGAAGAACACAAGTAAGTGTGTTGTACCAGAGTAAGTGTGTTGTACCGGAGAGCCAGTTTGGTGTAGTGGTTAAGTGTGCGGACTCTTATCTGGGAGAACCGGGTTTGATTCCCCACTCCTGCACTTGCACCTGCTGGAATGGCCTTGGGTCAGCCATAGCTCTGGCAGAAGTTGTCCTTGAAAGGGCAGCTGCTGTGAGAGCCCTCTCAGCCCCACCCACCTCACAGGGTGTCTGTTGTGGGGGAGGAAGGTAAAGGAGATTGTGAGCCGCTCTGAGACTCTTCGGAGTGGAGGGCGGGATATAAATCCAATATCTTCTTCATCTTCTTATATCTCGGTGGGCAAATTCTACTCGTCCTGAGGCTTTTGCTGATCCCAGTTGTCGGGGGTTGGAATTCCAGCAGGAGCTCTTTTGCATATTAGGCCACATCGCCTGATGTAGCCAATCCTCCAAAAGCTTACAAGACTTTTTTTGTAAGCTCTTGGAGGATTGGCTACATCAAGGGGTGTGGCCTAATATGCAAAGGAGCTCCTGCTGGACTTCCAACCCTGGGCTGAACAAAGTAAACAGATAAACAAGGGAGCGTTGGTGGACAGACTACGTGGGTAGCTGAGGAAAAGCACTGAGCTTTCTGTCTTGGCAGAAGACAAGAACTCACCCAGACTTCCAAAAAGGTCCCCTTCTCTGGGTGGGCATGGGGCACCAAGGAGCCCATCCTGGCTGGAGCTTTGGGGGGCTTTACAGTTGGCTGGGCAGGATACCAAATGGGGCAAATTCCTTTCTTTCAGCAACAGGGGTGGTCAGAGCTGTGCCACCAGATAGGACCAAAGTCAATGTCCAAGCATTATAGACAGAAAAATCACCACGAGCTAAATACTGACCTAGAAGAAGGTATTGGATTTGTATCCCACCCTCCACTCAGAGCAGCTCACAATCTCCTTTACCTTCCCCTCCCCCACAACAGACACCCTGTGAGGAAGCTGGGGCTGAGAGAGTTCTCACAGAAGCTGCCATTTCAAGGACAACACTGCCAGAGCTATGGCTGACCCAAGGCCATTCCAGCAGCTGCAAGCGGAGGAGTGGGGAATGAAACCCGGTTCTCCCAGATAAGAGAGCTATGGCTGACCCAAGGCCCTTCCAGTGGAGGAGTGGGGAATCAAGCCTGGTTCTCCCAGATAGGAGTCCTTTTACCTTGCTCTTTTTACCTTTCTCTGCCACAACAGACACCTTGTGAGGTGGGTGTGGCTGAGAGAGTTCAGACAGAAGCTGCCCTTTCAAGGACAACTCCTGCGAGAGCTATGGCTGACCCAAGGCCATTCCAGCAGCTGCAAGTGGAGGAGTAGGGAATGAAATCCGGTTCTCCCAGATAAGAGATCTATGGCTGACCCAAGGCCATTCCAGCAGGTGCAAGTGGAGGAGTGGGGAATCAAACCCGGTTCTCCCAGATAAGAGTCCATGCACTTAACCACTACACCAACACTGGCTCTGCCTGCCTCCCCCAACATAACGTTAAGGGCCAACCCAAACTGTATTCCAGTCCGTCCCCTCCTGGTTTGCTCTCCCTCTGAGACTTCACATGGCCCAAATGGCCTTCCTCACCTTCTTCCCTCTTCTTGGACTACAGGTGCCTTCTGATGCACACAGAAACACACCTGTTGCCTGCCAGCCATGAGCAGCTCACCTGTGTGGTGATCTATTTCTACAGCATCGGAGTCTTCCTCCTCTTCTGTTTGGCCAGCTTCGTAGCCATCCTGGTAAGAGACAGGACACCCTTTGGGTTTGGGTTTGTTTTTTAAGTGGCACTCCTGGTCTTAAGATTGTAGCCAGTAAGGATGGCGCCACCTAGTGTGGGATCTTGGGTTGGCCAAGGAGAGCCACAGGTGAGCGAGGCCTGCTTGGGCTGGCTGGATCAATAGCCAGCCCAAGCAGGCCTTGCTCGTCCGGGGCTCTCCTTTCTTACGTCGGGTTACTTTTGGCTGGGGGGGGGAGGCAGCATATGCTAATGAGTTATGCTAATGAGCTCCGCTACATATTTTTCGGCAAAACGGCCACTGCCCCTCCCATTCGCTAGAGAGAAAAATGAGAAATCTGCAACGAATGTTTTACTTGCTGGGCATCCAAAATGAACACTGTAAAATAAAAACCAAGATGAGCAATGTAAAATAAAAACTGAATAAGCTCTTCGACAGCCCCCCCACATTTCATCATGGCTGCTAGACAAGACCAGATACGGAGATTCTCGAGGCCAGTCAACACCAAGCTTACCTTCCAGCCTTTTTAGCGCCCCTCAAAATCTGGCAAGGTAGGCAGTTGCCTCGGTTTGCCTAGCGATCAGGCTCAGCCCTGGTCATCTTTTGGAACAATCTTCCGAGGTAGATTTTCCTGAGAGAGTTTGTGACGTCAGCCAGAAAGCTGTTTAGCTGATCGGGGACTTGAACTCAGAATTCCCCTTTCCAAGTTGAGTGCCCCAGTCCACCATGCCACAACATCACTGCTGAGGCTGCTCTCGGAACATCTTTGACAACTACTCTTTTGTGTTTTTTCCCCCCCACGCCCCACTCCGTCCGACATGTTGCAGGTCCTGCTTCTCCAAGCCAGAGCCTTGTACAAGAGATCGGTCAACTCGACGGGTTACCTGGGCGACCGGCAGTGGGCCATGATCAAGATGGTCGAGCAGCGCGTGGTTCTGTACCCCGTCGCGTTCTTCTGCTGCTGGGGGCCAGGCAAGAAGCACTCTGTAGAAAAAATGATTCTGGAGCATGACTGTATTGGAGGGAACAGTGGCTCTCCAGATGTTTTTTGCCTACAACTCCCATCAAACTGGAGAGCCAGTTCGGTGTAGTGGTGAAGTGTGCGGACTCTTATCTGGGAGAACCGGGTTTGACTCCTCACTCCTCCACTTGCACCTGCTGGAATGGCCTTGAGTCAGCCATAGCTCTGGCAGAGGTTGTCCTTGAAAGGGCAGCTTCTGGGAGAGCCCTCTCCAGCCCCACCCACCTCACAGGGTGTCTGTTGTGGGGGAGGAAGGGAAAGGAGATTGTGAGCCGCTCTGAGACTCTTCGGAGTGGAGGGCGGGATATAAATCCAATCTCTTCATCTACCTCACAGGGTGTCTGTTGTGGGGGAGGAAGGGAAAGGAGATTGTGAGCCGCTCTGAGACTCTTCGGAGTGGAGGGCGGGATATACATCCAATATCTTCATCTACCTCACAGGGTGTCTGTTGTGAGGGAGGGAGATAAAGGAGATTGTGAGCCGCTCTGAGACTCTTCGGAGTGGAGGGCGGGATATAAATCCAATATCTTCTTCTTCTTCATCAGCCCCAGCCAGCATGGCCAATGGCTGGGGCTGATGGGAGTTGTAGGCAAAAAAACATCTGGAGAGCCACTGTTCCCTATCCCTGGATTAAACAAACTGACTCTGGGTCTGGCTTCTTTTGCACGATTTATTCAGAGGGGAAGTCCTCCTTAGTCCCTTTCCTCCTTGCTAGATGAAAGCACCTGTGCTCTTTGGGCTTTTCCACCTTCTTATATCTCTTGCTTGTGCGTTCCTCTGCGTTCTTCGTAGGACTTGGTCTCCAGACCCCTTACCATACATTTATTCCCAGCATAAAAACCTGTGGTTTAAATCTGCAGGGACATAAACTGATGTTATGTTGAAACACCACCACCGCACCCTGAAACAACAGAAACATACAAGTGAGGGAAAATGAGAGTGTGGGAAAGCTCTTTATCTTCATTTTGTATGTAAACACCAAGTCAACACCAAGCTTACCTTCCAGCCTTTTTAGTGCCCCTCAAAATCTGGCAAGGTAGGCAGTTGTCTCGGTTTGCATAACGATCAGGCTCAGCCTAGACTTCCTTCCTAAAGACGGTACAATAGTAATTTTAAAATAGGAGGGCCTTGCTGACAGGATCTTAAAACCAACAGATTTATTTTTCATCCCCTGGCAGGAACATATGTGAAAAGACAGGCCTTCAGGTTGTAATGTCTTTTGTCCAGTCATCATATTTTCCAGGCACACTTTATGAATTTTTATATTTCTCGCCTCCTCTCAACTTGTTGTGATGAAACCACCTTTAAGGTGGTCAAATTCTGCACCTTGGTATACTCTACAAAAAAGCTGCTGGTGGTTTTTTAAATTAAATAATGTCTTCACTGCCCAAATCAGCCTGTTATGCAGCTCCAGATTTTTAGAGATCAGCTGACTGACTGCTCTGTCTGTGTGTCAATCTTGGCTGATCTGTGAGCACCACAAATAAAGATTGACTGAGGCTGAGTCCAGCCCAGCTCCTTAAGCTGACACAGGGATGGCTTCCAGATGGATTAAAGAATCAAGTCCAGCCAAGCACATCTGCCCCCCTTCCCACTTCTGTCCTCACCCTGTCCTTAGGTGTCTCTGAGATGGCTCAAAAAGTTACTACTTCTGAAGTGGTAACCAATATTTGCTCTACACGCCATCCACCTTTCTGGTGTCTGAACGCTGGAGCACACAAGTGAGGTGGATTGGCTGTGTGAACCCACCAGGCCGCTCCAAGCCACTTCCAGCCTTTAAAAAAAATACATTGCTTCCAAGCACATGGGTGCATATGCGCATGACCGATAAATGGATGCGGGGGGGGGGGGGGGGAAGAAACCCAAACCAAGCTATAGGAATGGTATGTGACAGCCGTCTGACCCCGCCAAAGCATGCCCCACGTGGGATACGGGTACTTTGCGGGGGAGTGTATGGATGGGCGTCTGCCGCTCCATTTTGAGATGGCACAATCTGGGACGCCTCCCATGCGCTCCAAACTGCTGGTCTGGACCCAGCCTAACTGATTCTCTAGTGCAGGGATGTCAACCTGTGGCCCGAGGGCCAAATCAGGCCCACGGAGTGCTGCTATCAGGCCCCCAAGCAACTGGCTGTCATCTGCTTCCTTCTTCCTCTCTCTTGCTTCCTTTGGCATGACAGCTTGCTTTGCCAGGCTTGCTCAATTGCACAGGAGCTACAGAGCAAAAACCTCTATTTTCTCCATTGGCTGAGGCTCCTCCCTTGGGGAAGAAGGGGAGGAGGGACAGCTTGCTTTGCAGACTCTCACACAGCAGAGCTACTGAGCCAAGCCTCTCTTCCTTCTATTGGCTGAGGCTCCTCCCCTTCCTCATCCCCTGGGGAAGAAAGGAAAGAGCTGGAGCTTCCTTGGCCCAGCTCCCTAGATCCCATGGGAGAAATACAAAGAGAGCACCTTTGTGACCAACAAGTGCTAATGTTCTAAGGGTTTTTTTTAAAAAAAACTTTGTGTTTGTCTGTGTCCTTTATAAAGTTTATATCTCTGCTACTTAATCTTAAATAGGTGCACACAAGGGTCGAACCAACATGGTCTCATTTATGTCAGATTCGGCCCTCATAACAAATGAGTTTGGCACCCCTACTCCTGTGAATCATGAGAGTCAGAGAAATAACAGGGCATAACAATAACATATTTTTAAATCTCCTCTCTCCCCCCTCCTTTTTTCCACAGCCTTTATCCTTGGAATAGTCAAACTGACCCCTTTGAAAAACACAAATAGCCTCTATATGGCGCTTTATGTTTTAGAGGTAAGTATTAAACAGTGATAAACTGATACCTCTCAGGGCTAAAAAGTCTTCAAATAAATCTTTTTGACTCTTTTCATTCACGTAAGCTTTGTGGGACAGCAGTGATCTTGAGAGTTTTGTTCCTCATGTCCAGGAACTGCCCCCCAAGGGCTTTATGGCCTCATTACGTTTAGTTCTTGTGAGGAAACAGGAATAGAGCATGCTGGGCCTGATGCACAGCTCATGTACAAGTAAACACTCTTGTGATTTGAGTCGCCAATTCCCCCGCCGTCTCCAGCAGGGGACTTTCTTTGTGTGCACGGTGAGATGATGTCACCCAGAAATGACGTGATCATGCTGGCAACACCGCGCAGCAGCCGCTCTAGGCATTTCCGGGAAAACTCTATGGTTTTCCCAGACGCTCTAGCAATTTGGGCAGGAAAAATTCTACGGTGCCTGTTGTATCATAGAGTTTTCCCTCCCACATTCCTAGAGCGTCTGGGAAAACCATAGAGTTTTCCTATAAACACCTAGAGCAGTCAGCACGATGACATCACTTCCAGGTGATGTTCTCGCACTGGTGACATTAAAAATACATATATATATATAAAATCAGTTACATAAAAAAAATTACAAGCCCTGGTGGCGTCTTTAAAGTGCTCTTATTCAGTCATTACATCACATCAGGGGTGGGCGGATCCCCCCAAGAGGGGGTGGGGAGAAGAAGGTGCGAAAGATCCCGCAAAGCCCTGATGTATTCTGGCAGAGCGTTCCACCAAGTTGGGGCCAGGCCTGAAAGAGCCTCGGCCCTTGCTGAGGACTACCGGATCTCTTTCGAACCAGGGATCACCAGCAGATTTATTTTTTTTCAGTGTTAATATTTATTTATTTTAAAAAAGAAAAAGAAATAACAGATAACAGACATTACATACAGTACATACATACTAAAACACACAGTAACATCAACACACATACAGGTAAAGGGAACAGTGATACCTTATAATCTTTAAAAAAATTAATATTAATATCAAGAATTAATTGCTATCACTTCGTTAGCATACCCATCATTTACTCATATTCTGGCAAAAGCAGTTGTCTTCCTAGTTTTTATCAACATTATCCCATCGTCAACCATTCATAGAATAAATTCCAGTTTTTTCCCCACATATTCCCTAGGTTTTGATCTTAACAAGCTAGATCACTAGCAGATTTCGACCAGTGGAGCGTAATGCCCTTCCAGGGACATAGTGGAGGAGGCGGTCCCGTAGATAAGTCGGTCCCAGACCACTCAAGACCTTAAAGGTCATAACCAAAATCTTGAATCTAACCCGGCAACCAGTATAGCTGGCGCAGCACAGGTAGAATATGTGCCATCCATGGTTCTCTTGCATCTTCTTGCAGAGAAGACGCTGTGTGGTAACAATGGCCCTGCTTGAACCCAACAGAACCGGAGGGGGGTGGTGGTCATGACATGTACTCCTCCACCATTAAGACCTTTTTTTGCCTCAGCAAAGTCTGAGGTTTTTTTTTTTTTTTAAAGCCAGGTTTTAAAATCTGTATTGTCTCAAGCTTCCATATAAAGAATGCCAGGGGTCTTTTTCAAATAGAAGTAATTCTAGTTAAAAAACCACTGAAGGGGTTTTGGTGCCCCCCTTCTAGAGAAAAACAAAGAAGGGAAAGAAACTTAACCCAAAAACTGGAGTAAGAAACCTAAAAGGCTAATATGCAATGAAAAGGCCGAACGTTAAAAACAAATTGTGTAAAAAAATAATAAATCAACATACATGTATTTATCGCTGAAAGCTAAAACCATTTAAGGGCCCATCATAAGCCTCTATCCTATGTAAAATCATAAAACCTCCATGGGAACCCACTCAACTTGACCTGACGCGTTTCGACCTAAATTGGTCTTCTTCAGAGGTCGGAAAGGTAAGTACACATATTGGCTCATAATACAGAACAGAATAAAACAATAGAACAATGTTGGACCACAAGGAAAAGACAAAGGCTTAGAGATATTCTTGCGGCCTCTTGTTCTATAGTCAGCGTATTTGCCATACTGCACACAACTCTTGGCGCATAGGCTCTGACGTTACTTGATCAATTCTGGACCACGTGGCATACAAAAAAACACTGGATGCTATAGGTATGCTCTTGATTAAGACATAAGGCTATAGAACAAGAGGCCTCAAGAATATCTCTAAGCCTTTGTCACTTCACTAAATTTCCTTGTGGTTCAGCATTGTTCTGTTGTTTTATTCTGTTCTGGAAGAATCGCACTGCTACAGCACCAATCCTAAATCAGACTTTTCCCTGCAGCCACTGTGGCTGGACCTGCCTGTCCCGCATTGGTCTTGTCAGCCACCAGCGAGCCTGCAGCAGACGTGGACTATTGCACCCTTCTTAAATCTTCGTTCGCGAAGCCAAGCCGAGAGAGAGAGAGAGAGAGAGAGAGAGAGAGAGAGAGAGAGAGAGAGAGATTGTGAGCCAATAGGTATACTCGCCTTTCTGGCCTCTGAAGACGACCAATTTAGGTCAAAACGCGTCAGGTCAAGTTGAGTGGGTTCCCATTGAGGTTTTATGATTTTACATAAGATAGAGGCTTATGATGGGCCCTTAAATGGTTTTAGCTTTCAAAAGGGTTGCCAATCCCCAGGTGGGGGCAGGGGATCCCCCGGTTTGGAGGCCCTCCCCCCGCTTCAGGGCCGTCTGAAAGCGGGGGGAGGGGAGGGAAATGTCTGCTGGGAACTCTGTTATTCCCTATGGAGATTTAGTCCCATAGAAAATCATGGAGAATTGATCCGCGGGTATCTGGGGCTCTGGGGGGCTGTTTTTTGGGGTAGAGGCACCAAATTTTCCGTATAGCATCTAGTGCCTCTCCCCAAAATACCCCCCAAGTTTCAAAAAGATTGGACCAGGGGGTCCAATTCTATGAGCCTCAAAAGAAGGTGCCCCTATCCTTTATTATTTCCTATGGAAGGAAGGAATTAAAAATGTGTGCCATCCCTTTAAATTTGATGGCCAGAACTCCCTTTGGAGTTCAATTATGCTTGTCATAGCCTTGATCTTGGCTCCACCCCTAATGTCTCCTGGCTCCACTCCCAAAGTCTCCTGGCTTCACCCCCAAAGTCCCCAGATATTTCTTGAATTGGACTTGGCAACCCTAGCTTTCAACGATAAATACATGTATGTTGATTTATGATTTTTTTACACTTCATTTTTAATGTTTGGCCCTTTAATTGCATATTAACCTTTTAGGTTTCTTGCCCCCCCCCCCCCTTCTAGAGCCTGTTTGGTGTAGTGGTTAAGTGCATGGACTCTTATATGAGAGAACCGGGTTTGATTCCCCACTCCTCCACTTGCAGCTGTTGGAATGGCTTTGGGTCAGCCATAACTCTTGCAGAGCTGTCTTTGAAAGGGCAGCTGCTGGGAGAGCCCTCTCAGCCCCACCTACCTCACTGGGCATCTGTTGTGGGAGAGGAAAATAAAGGAGATTGTAAGCTGCTCTGAGACTCTGAGATTCAGAGTGAAGGGCGGAGTATAAATCCAATATCTTTTTCTTAAATGTTATGGCAATTTACATGTGACCCATTGAGGTCTGTGGTTGCCAGTCTCCAGGTGGTGGCTGGAGATCTCCTGGAATTACAACTGATCTCCAGGCGAAAGAGCTCAGTTCACCTGGAGAAAAGAGCCGTTTTGGAAGGTGGCTTCTATGACATTGTGTCCTGTTGATGCCCCTCCCCGACCCAAACCTAGCTGCTGACCTTGTTTCCCTCTTCCAGGCCCTCACCGCCTCTTCCCAGGGCCTGCTGAACTGTGTCATTTACGGCTGGACCCAGCACATGTTCCGCTGCATGAAACGGAAAGCCTGCAGAGACGTTGACACGCAGACGCCGCTGCTGCGCTCCCAGAAGAGGTTCTACGCCAGCACGCACCCGACCCACACCCGAGAAGCGGCCACGTCCCCCTGCACGGGGTTCTAAGCAAAAGAAAACATTGGGAAACTGAGCTGCCAGCCCTCTCCTTCCTTCCACCGCTGTGACCCTCACCCCCTTCTCTGCTGCTCGCATTGGGCTGTTGCCACCTGGTTCTGCCCCCCAACGACCCTGAGTTCGGGCATGGGTGTGATGCTGAAGCCGGCCACCAGGAGGCGCTGCAAGAAGCAGATGTGTGACGTGGGGCAGTGATTCCCGCCAGATGACGCTTTGTAACTGGACCAGAATGGAGATGAACTGTTTCTCCCTCTCTTTCTGGGTTTTTTTTTTAATCAACTATCGTTATTTATTTGATAAAAATAATATTGCAGTCTCTTTTAATCCTATAATAATTCTCAGGGCTGGCACTAGACTGTCTGGCACCCTAGGCGAGACTAACTTCTGGCGCTCCCCCTACACTGAGAATGTCACCCAATCACTGGGAGCTAGGGTTGCCAATCCTCAGGTGGGGGCAGGGGATCCCCCAGCTTGGAGGCCCTCCCCCCGCTTCAGGGTCGTTAGAAAGCGGGGGAGGGGAGGGAAATGCCAGCTGGGAACTCTGTGATTCCCTATGGAGATTTATTCCCATAGAAAATCATGGAGAATTGATCTGCTGGTATCTGGGGCTCTGGGAGGGCTGTTTTTTGGGGGTAGATGCACCAAATTTTCAGTATAGCATCTAGTGCCTCTCCCCAAAATACCTCCCAAGTTTCAAAAAGATTGGACCAGGGGGGGCAATTCTATGAGCCCCAAAAGAAGGTGCCCCTATCCTTCATTATTTCCTATGGAAGGAAGGAAGTGAAAAGGTGTGCCGTCCCTTTAAATGTGATGGCCAGAACTCCCTTTGGAATTCAATTATGCTTGTCACAGCCTTGATCTTGGCTCCACCCCTAATGTCTCCTGTCTCCACCCCCAAAGTCCCCAGATATTTCTTGAATTGGACTTGGCAACCCTACTGGGAGCACACAATTTGGGGACCTCAGTACGGTCGCCAATCCCCAGGTGGGGGTATGGGATCCAGCAGTTTGGAGGCCCTCCCCCCCCCACTTCAGGGTCATCAAAAAGTGTGTGGGTGGGAAATATCTGCTGGGCACTCCATTATTCCCTATGGAGACTGATTCCCATAGGGTATAATGAAGAATTGATCCATGGGTATCTGAGGTTCTTGGGGGGCTTTGTTTTGAGGCAGAGGCACCAAATTTGCAGTATAGCATCCAATGCCTCTCCTCAAAAGACCCTCCAAGTTTCAAAAAGATTGGATCAGAGGGTCCAATTCTATGAGCCCTCAAAGAAGGTGCCCCTATCCTTCATTATTTCCAACGGAGGGAAGGAAGGCATTTAAAAGGCGTGTGGTCCTTCTAAATATGATGGCCAGAATTCCTTCTGGTGTTCAATTATGCTTGTCACAACCTTTCTCCTGGTACCGTCACCAAAGTCCCCTGGCTCCACCCCCAAAGTCTCCTTGCTCCACCCCCAAAGTCCCCAGATATTTCTTAAATTGGACTTGGCAACCCTAGACCTCAGACAGCTGGTGCCCCAACCCTTTTGAGCCTGTGGGCACCTTAAAAATTCTGATCCAGTATGGTGGGTACAGCCTCAAAATGGCTGCCGGAGGTGGCCACAAAATGGCTGGCACAGCTTACCTTCAGTCACCCAGTGAAGATCCTTGAAGAGCCTCGTTTGCCTAGCAGAAGGAATGGCCCTGATCATTCCCCTCTGAGAATGTGTCCAGGAACTGCTGGGCCACTCCGCACTTTCTTGACAACTTGGGGGACTGGAGTGGGGGGAGCCTTTTTTTACCTCAACAAAGGTAAAAAATCGTGTCATCGAATGTCGCATCTACCGGTAAAACAAGGAGTGCACGGTTGTCAGTGAGCTTCCTCTACCTTAAGGCCGAGGGTGCAAACAAATTATTTTATTACTTTGTTTTGTGAATTTATAGTCCGCCCTTTCCCATCATGGGCTCAGGGCGGATTGCAGCGTAGTAAAACAGTTAAAATCCAACAGTAAAACAATTGAGACGATTGGATAAAAACAGCGTGGATGATGCAAACACATTATACAAATTAGGACACAGGTGTCCTAGATGTCAGAAATGTCAAAAAATATACAGGGCTTTTTTGGTAGAAAAAGCCCAGCAGCAATTCATTTGCATCTTAGGCCACACTTCCTGGTGACTAGCCAGTCAGAACTGCGTTCCTGTGTTCCTGCTAAAAAAGAGCCCTGAAAATATATTTATCGGCTCGATTTCCAGCAATCAGGATGGTAAATCAGTGTAGATTAGATTAGATGGTATAATCATGTAATGTACTGAAGTCAGAGACGTTCAGATGGCAACTTGCTTTATTAGCGAGTACATCACAAAGAGAACGTGGCGGGGCTGGATCCCCCGTTATATACATTGCCCAGAACAACCTTCTTCCTAGTCGGGTCCAATCCTGGCCAGTTAAACTTCCTGCCCCTGATCGTCATAGGTGGGCTGCGTTCGTCCCTTCCAGGCATCGCCCACAGGTGCACTGCGCTGTACTTTCTGGGACGAACGCCAGACACAACAAATCAGTAGGGCAAGGACAAAAGGAAAATGCAATTTTGGGCTGTATTAACAGAAGTATATGAACATATGAAGCTGCCTTATACTGAATCAGACCCTTGGTCCATCAAAGTCAGTATTGTCTTCTCAGACTGGCAGCGGCTCTCCGGGGTCTCAAGCTGAGGATTTTCATGCCTACTTGCCTGGACCCTTTTTGGAGATGCCAGGGATTGAACCTGGGACCTTCTGCTTACCAAGCAGATGCTCTACCACTGAGCCACCGTCCCTCCAGATCACATGATGTGATGGTATCACTTTACTCTGCTCTGGTAAGACCTCACCTAGAGTATTGTGTTCAGTTTTGGGCACCACATTTTAAGAAGGATCTAGACAAGCTGGAACGGGTCCAGAGGAGGGCGAGGAAGATGGTGAGGGGTCTGAAGACCAAGTCCTATGAGGAAAGGTTGAAGGAGCTGGGGATGTTTAGCCTGGAGAGGAGGCGGCTGAGAGGTGATATGATCACCATCTTCAAGTATTTGAAGGGCTGTCCTATAGAGGATGGGGTGAAATTGTTTTCTGTGGCCCCGGAAGGTAGGACCAGAACCAATGGGTTGAAATCAAATCAAAAGAGTTTCCGGCTCAATGTTAGGAAGAACTTCCTGACCGTTAGAGCGATTCCTCAGTGGAACAAGCTTCCTCCTTGGGAGGTGGTGGGCTCTCCTTCCTTGGATGTTTTTCAACGAGGCTAGATGGCCATCTGACAGCAATGAAGATCCTGTGAATTTAGGGGGAGGTGTTTGTGAGTTTCCTGCATTGTGTAGGGGGTTGGACTAGATGACCCTAGAGATCCCTTCCAACTATAATTCTATGATTGCCTCAGCTAAAAGCCTGGCAGAAGAGCTTCGTTTTACAGTCCCTACGGAATGGTAGTAAATCCAGACATAACCGCTAAGCATGACTAACCAGGACAAACTATGGATTTTCCCTCCTCCCAGCTGTGCTAATTAGAAGAAAGGAGAGAGGAGATGAACACGTGTGAAGCTGCCTTACACTGAACCAGACCGTTGGTCCAATGGTTGCCAAGTCCAATTCAAGAAATATTTGGGGACTTTGGGGGTGGAGACAGGAGACATTAGGGGTGGAGCCAAGATCAAGGCCATGACAGGCATAATTGAACTCCAAAGGGAGTTCTGGCCATCACATTTAAAGGAACGGCACACCTTTTCAATGCCTTCCTTCCATAGGAAATAATGAAGGATAGGGGCACCTTCTTTTGGGGCTCATAGAATTGGACCCCCTGGTCCAATCTTTTTGAAACTTGGGGGGTGTTTTGGGGAGAGGCACTGGATGCTATACTGAAAATTTGATGCCCGCTCCCCCAGAGCCCCAGATACCCGCGGATCAATTCTCCATGATTTTATATGAGAATAAATCTCCATAGGGAATAATAGAATGCCCAGCAGACATTTCCCTCCCCTCCACCCGCTTTCTGATGACCCTGAAGTGGGGGGAGGGCCTCCAAACCGGGGGATTCCCTGCCCCCACCTGGGGATTGGCAACCCTATGGTCCATCGAAGTCAATACTGTGTTCTCAAACTTGGTCTCAGGCAGAGGTCTTTCACATCACCTGCTATTTGGAGATGCATAGGATTGAGCAGGGGACCTTCTTCATACCAAGCAGATGCTCTACCACTGAGCCATGGCCCTACCCATAATAAATGATCTGCCCAATCATGAATCAGATCACTGGTCCATCCAGGTCAGCTGCCCAATAATGAATCAGATCAAGGGAGAGCCAGTTTGGTGTAGTGGTTAAGTGGGCAGACTCCTATCTGGGAGAACCAGGTTGGATTCCCCACTCCTCCACTTGCACCTGCTGGCATGGCCTTGGGTCAGCCAGAGCTCTCTTACCTGGGAGAACCGGGTTTGATTCCCCGCTCCTCCACTTGCAGCTGCTGGGATGGCCTTGGGTCAGCCATAGCTCTCTTATCTGGGAGAACCGGGTTTGATTCCCCACTCCTCCACTTGCAGCTGCAGGGATGGCCTTGGGTCAGCCAGAGCTCTCTTATCTGGGAGAACCGGGTTTGATTCCCCACTCCTGCACTTGCACCTGCTGGAATGGCCTTGGGTCAGCCAGAGCTCTCTTATCTGGGAGAACCGGGTTTGATTCCCCACTCCTCCACTTGCACCTGCTGGCATGGCCTTGGGTCAGCCATAGCTCTCTTATCTGGGAGAACCGGGTTTGATTCCCCACTCCTCCACTTGCAGCTGCTGGGATGGCCTTGGGTCAGCCAGAGCTCTCTTATCTGGGAGAACCGGGTTTGATTCCCCACTCCTGCACTTGCACCTGCTGGAATGGCCTTGTGTCAGCCAGAGCTCTCTTATCTGGGAGAACCGGGTTTGATTCCCCACTCCTCCACTTGCAGCTGCTGGGATGGCCTTGGGTCAGCCAGAGCTCTCTTATCTGGGAGAACCGGGTTTGATTCCCCGCTCCTCCACTTGCAGCTGCTGGGATGGCCTTGGGTCAGCCAGAGCTCTCTTATCTGGGAGAACCGGGTTTGATTCCCCACTCCTCCACTTGCAGCTGCTGGGATGGCCTTGGGTCAGCCAGAGCTCTCTTATCTGGGAGAACCGGGTTTGATTCCCCACTCCTCCACTTGCAGCTGCTGGGATGGCCTTGGGTCAGCCAGAGCTCTCTTATCTGGGAGAACCGGGTTTGATTCCCCGCTCCTCCACTTGCAGCTGCTGGGATGGCCTTGGGTCAGCCATAGCTCTGGCAGAGGTTTTCCTTGAAAGGGCAGCTTCTGGGAGAGCTCTCTCAGCCCCACCTACCTCACAGGGTGTCTGTTGTGGGAGAGGAAGATTGTGAGCCGCTCTCAGACTCAGATTCACAGTGAAGCGCAGGATATAAATTCAATATCATTATCATCTTCTCTACTCAGACTGGCAGTGGCTCTGCAGGGTCTCAGGCAGGTGGAGGTCTTAGACCTCACCTTCAACCTGGTCCTTTCAACTGGAAATGTTGGGGACTGAACCTGGGACCTTCTGCGTGCAAAGCAGATGCTCCATCACCCAGCTACAGCTCTTCAACCAAGTGAGAACAGGACCCATCTTCTTACCAATGTAATTAAGTCTCTCCTTCCAAACTTGTTTCAAGGAAATCTGGTTCCTCTCGTACAAACATTTAGGCCTTCAAATCAGGGCTTTTTTCGTAGCAGGAACTCCTTTGCATATTAGGTCACACACCCCTTATGTAGCCAATCCTCCAAGACTCTTTTTTGTAAGCAATTGGAGGATTGGCTCCATCAAGAGGGTGTGGCCTAATATGTAAAGGAGCTCCTGCTAGAATTCCACTACTGCCTGTAGGAGGATCTCTCTAGATCGAGTGAGTGTGCAACAACATGGCAAATGGAGTTTGATGTTGATACCATACAGTCATGCACATTGGAGCAAAATAAATCCTGGTTTTAAGTAGATGCTGATGGGGTCTGAACTGGTTGAGACTAAGATAGAAAGATCTTAAGTTCGTAGCGGATAGTGCCAGGGCCTGTTTTGTAGAAAAAGCCCAGAAGGAACACATTTGCATATTAGACCACAACCCTTGACACCAAGCCAGCTGGAACTGGCTTTTCTCCCTTTCTCACAATACAAGAACTTGCGGACATTCAATGAAATTGCTGAGCGGTCGGGTTAGAATGGATAAAAGGAAGTCCTTCTTCACCCAAAGGGTGATTAACTTATGGAATTCACTGCCACAGGAGGTGGCGGCGGCTACAAGCATAGCCAGCTTCAAGAGGGGATTGGATAAACATGGAGCAGAGGTCCATCAGTGGCTATTAACCACAGCATATTGTTGGAACTCTCTGTCTGGGGCAGTGATGCTCTGTATTCTTGGTGCTTGGGTGAGGGGCACAGTGGAAGGACTTCTAGCCCTTGTGGACCTCCTGAGGGCACTTGGGGGGGGGGGGCGGTTTGTGATCACTGTGTGACACAGAGTGTTGGACTGGATGGGCCATTGGCCTGATCCAACATGGCTTCTCTGATGTTCTTATGTGACACAGAGTGTTGGACTGGATGGGCTATTGGCCTGATTCAACATGGCTTCTCTTATGTTCTTATGAACTGCATTGCTGCTCAAAAAAAGCCCTGGATAGTGCAATGAAAATGTCAAAATGAAATAAAATAAAATAAAAACTCAGTGTTCTGCAGTGAAGAAAAAGGCAAACTCTATTCTGGGGATTATCTGAGAGCCAGTTTGGTGTAGTGGTTAAGTGTGCGGACTCTTATCTTGGAGAACCAAGTTTGATTCCCCACTCCTCCACTCATAGCTCCTGGAATGGCCTTGGGTCAGCCATAGCTCTCGTAGGAGTTGTCCTTGAAAGGGCAGCTTCTGTGAGAGCTCTTTCAGCCCCATCTATTTATTTATTTATTTATTTATTTATTTCTACCTCACAGGTTGTCTGTTGTCGGGGAGGAAGGTAAAGGAGATTGTGACTGCTCTGAGATTCAGAGTATAGGGTGGGATATAAATCCAATATCATCATTATTAGGAAAGAGACTGAAAATACGACAACCGATATTATAATGCCCCTGTATAGGTCTCCACTTGGAATATTGTGTACAATTCTGGTTGTTGTATCTCAGAAAGGATATTGCAGTGCTGGAAAAAGTACCAAGAGGGCCAACCAAGATGTTTAGGGAAAGGCTGATAAATCTCAGAGAAAGATGAAGAATTGCAAATTTATACCCCGCTCTTCTCTCTGAATCAGAGACTCGGAGTAGCTTACAATCTCCTTTATCTTCTTCCCCCACAACAGACACCCTGTGAGGTGGGTGGGGCTGAGAGGGCTCTCACAGCAACTGCCCTCTCAAGGACAACCTCTGCCAGAGCTATGGCTAACCGAAGACCATTTCAGCAGGTGAAAGTGGAGGTGTGGGGAATCAAACCCGGTTCTCCCAGATAAGAGTCCATGCACTTAACCACTACACCAAACTGGCTCTCACAACGATGGGATGGGGGACATGATAGAAGATAACACTGTGTACGGAGTGGACACAGGGAACTTGGGAGCACCCAACGAAGTTGATAGACAAGAAATTCGGGGGAACAACAGGAAATACTAATTCATTCAATCAGTAATTAAATTGTGGCATTCACCACCGGTGAATGTATTGATCACCGCCAACACAGATAGCTTTAACATGGTATTTGACAGATTCATAAAGGATAGGTCCATCGATTGCCTAATGGTGACTAAAAGGAACCCCCATATAGAGAGGCAGTGTACCCCGTTGGGAGAGAGCCAGTATACCCCGTTGGGTGGCAGGGACAAAGCCCACTGAGGTCCCTGTCACCCCCAAGCTCCACACACAAATCTCCAGATGTTTCCCAACCTGGATCCGGCAATCTTACCTCCCTTCCATCCCCTTCTCGTGGCCAGGGGCAACCTGGCAACTCTACCAGCGGGTAGCTGGCAAGTTGCATGCCCAGGAACAGACAGAGCCTTCCTGCTGGGCTCTGGCCCAGGCTTGCCTGCTACATGACTCATCCTAAAACCTCCCCCCAAAAAACACCCTAGGCACCCCAATTTGTCCTACTGGAGGCAAAACCTACTCTATCCAGGTGCCATTAGGAGGTCCACCAGGGTGGTCAGAATTCCAGAAGCCCTCCCGTTGTTGCCCCCCAAGTGCCAAGAATACAGAGCATCACTGCCCCAGACAGAGTGTCCCATCTAAACCTTAAGAGAACATAAGAGAAGCCATGTTGGATCAGGCCAGTGGCCCATCCAGTCCAGCACTCTGGGTCACACAGGGGCCAAAAAACCAGGTGCCGTCAGGAGGTCTGTCAATGGGGCCAGGACACTAGAAGCCCTCCCACCGTTGGCGCTATATTGTGATACTGTAGAAGAACAGCAAGCAACCAGCTCTTTGTACCTGTTGTGTACGCGGACTCAATAGAGGACGGATTTGGGTTTCCTGCCTGGCTCATTGGAGCAAGAAGAAGAAGATATTGGATTTATATCCGCCCTCCACTCCGAAGAGTCTCAGAGCGGCTCACAATCTCCTTTACCTTCCTCCCCCACAACAGACACCCTGTGAGGTGGGTGAGGCTAAGAGGGCTCTCCCAGAAGCTGCTCTTTCAAGGACAACCTCTGCCAGAGCTCTGGCTGACCCAAGACCATTCCAGCAGGTGCAAGTGGAGGAGTGGGGAATCAAACCCGGTCCGCACACTTCACCACTACACCAAAGTGGCTCTCAGAAGAAGGCTGTAGATTAATACCCCACCCTTCTCTCTGAATCAGACTCAGAGCAGCTTACAATCTCCTCTACATTCCTCCCCCACAGCAGACACCCTGTGAGGTAGGTGGGGCTGAGAGAACTCTGACAGAAGCTGACCTTTCAAGGACAACTCCTATGAGAGCTATGGCTGACCCAAGGCCATGCTAGCAGGTGCAAGTGGAGGAGTGGGGAATCAAACCTGGTTCTCCCAGATAAGAGTCTGCACACTTAACCACTACACCAAACTGGCTCTCCAGTTTGGGACTCGGGAACAATGGGCAGCAAGATCCAAATCCCTACTGCCCTACACCAATCACAAGCCCCTGCTGGTTTGAATGACCCAATAAATGGATATGAGATCCTGGTACTGTATTAAAGAATAGGAAATGAGGTTTGCAGATTATGCACTTTATTGAATATATCTGCACTTAGTAAGAGAGTGCATATGAACATCATGAATTTTGTATCCTAGAGGTTGTCGTTATTAATTCACGGTTTATTTCTCTGCCTTGCCTTCACTCAACGCTAGCCTGAGGTTCTCCGTCTGCATCGGTTAAACAACAATCTCAGTCTGGAGCGAAGAAGGATGGCAACCACCACTCCCAACAGCAATACAGGAATCACGACCGCTAAAGCCAAAGTGAACACGTATATCGTGGAAGCTTTCATGGGAGACCCACTATCTACGCTCCCCCCTGTACCGACGGTCCGGCAATCTGGAGGGGCCCAGCCACGATTACAGTGGCAGTTGTTGCGATTATTGCAGACGCCTTTGCCGTGACACTTCCCCGCTGCGTCACACTCTGATTTCAAAATGGACACAGGGACGCATGTCTGGTTCATGCATATTTTGTCTCTGCCGCACACCGTCCCATCCGGCAGCAATCCTTTGTCTCTAGGGCCTTGGTACTTGGTGCTCCAGCAAGGCACACCATTGATCAAGGTCCGAACGATGTAATTCAACAGACTGGGTTGCTCTTTGACGTTGGAGCAGTGCAGTCGCCCGCACAGAACGTTCTCCTCTTTGCATTTCACGAATTCTCTTGTTTTTCCATCAATGCCACAGTTACCTATCCGATTTCCAACCATGTTGAGGGCTCTGAAACAGCTCAGAGGAGCAACTCCAGCTTTTGTGCCAAAGGCCTCGGTGCACTGAAGATGGTGAGTGGGACATTTATTTGCATAACAGTAAGCACCCTTGCCACATGACGTCCCATCTTGTCTATACACATCTGCTGGGCACTGTGTAGATCCCCCAGGACAATATTCAGGCAAGTCACACTGGCTAGCGCTAGGCCGACAGAGTGTTCCCTTTGGGGCGAATTGACAGTTTTGGCAGCAAGCCTCGTGGGCACAAACTGCCTTTGCCTTGAGGGTGCAGTTGGGATGGCAACAAGGGTCCCGTTTGCATTGCTGTTCATCGCCACAATCGCACTGTTCTCCGACATCCACCTCTTTATTGCCACAGTACCTAAACCAGTATTTGACGTCATGCAGGCAAGCCAGCTCTTCCCCCTTTTTTAGTTCTGACAAAGATGCTACGCTGCAGTCACTGAACAAGGCAAGCTTAGTGTGAGAAGCATGCATGATACAATTTGTTTGTCCGTCGCACAAACAGTTGGGTCCGTCATCATCCATGCCAAGGTTGTGACCCAACATATGAGAGACGATATAGGAGAATTCAACCAGATCCTTGGTTAGGTAGGGCTCTATCCCTATTGAAAAACCTGGCTTGCAGATGCCTCCTCGGTATGTCTTCCAAGGTTCGTCGTCAAATCTCTGATGGACAAACAAGTGGGTGGTGTCATGTTTTGCTGCATTGACAGCTTCATTCTTCCATTTACGGAAATCAGCAACAAGCTTTGCGCTGTCTTTGGAAATTTTAATTTGGTTGCGTTCTGTCCAGACCTCTAGACCCGCCAGAATGACTTCCGTTTTCAGGGAAACATAATATGTGTGCACCATATTAATTATATTTAAAACTAGATGCGTAACTCTGGTCTCATTGCCACCTTCGTAGTGAAACATCATGTTATCCGCTACAATATACATCCTAACATACAACAGACTCTGCACAAACACAGAATCAATCTTCCCTCCCGACGCTTCTTCTGCCTGGTGATTTCGATAGTCAGCTCTTATGCCAGAGACTGGGGAATTGAAGCCATGTTTATTGGTCAGGTGGAGGACATGCTGAAATGTCTGCGAACCCGCTAAAGGCTCAATGCCGTAATATTGATCTCCGATTTTTAGGAATCCTGTAAGGCCAAAGCAAGTGCTGAGAGCGACCAGGGAATCAGCCGTGCCTTCCACGTACCCTCTATAGTAGCATCCAGTAGGAATGTAGGGATGGCTTGTCACCCTCTTACCCTCAGAATTGTAGGTAAAGACTGGCAGGTTTTCAACCAGAAAGTTGTTGGTTTGATTCAGCCGAATGATGTGTTCCTTCCCAGCTGCCTTGATGATGTATGAACGTTCTGCCTTCTTGCCATTTCCTGTCTCTGGTTCTAACCGCCTGGGAATAATTATTTCATAGGAAATGTATGGAATAGGTGAGTCAGAGTGCATGGTGGGAAAGATGCATTCCACCACTGTAACACAGAATAAGAAACACAGCCAGTCCCTTCGTCCTTTGTCACAGCTGGCCATGATTTAACGCAGACTGAGCTGGTTCCAAATAATGGTCGCAGGTTTTGAGCCGCCTGGAATGGAAAAGAGAGACTCGATTGAACACGCTAAGCGGCTTTAAAACGAGTCAGACCCTCGGTCCATCAAAGTCAGCACTGCTTGCTCTGACTGGCAGTTGCTCTCCGGGGTCTTTCACACCACCCACGGACCTGATTCGTTCAACTGAGGGGTTGAACCTGGGACCTTCAGCACACAAACCGGGTACTTTCTCACTCCAGCATAGGCCCTCTTCACAAACGGGGATGCTAAACACAGAGAGCAGTCGTGAATTTTATATCGGAGGACTTTACAGAATTCCTCATGAAAACGGCAGGCAGCCATCTGAAGTACACCAGATCTCTTTCTAACACACGGGCCTGCCTGGTCTACTTTGTACTGCTGATCTTTTTTGACTGTTGATCCCACTGTCCTGCCGCCGCCACCCCCCCCCCCCCCGGTGATCTAACCACTTTCCCAGCATCACCTGTAGCCTGACTGGTCCCACTAGAGGTGCCTTTAGCAACAGCGAGAAGTCATTGCTTTGTTGTGACCAAGCTATATATTTGAATAAGAACATAAGAGAAGCCATGTTGGATCAGGCCAATGGCCCATCCAGTCCAACACTCTGTGTCACACAGTGGCAAAAAATTTTATATATACACACACACTGTGGCTAATAGCCACTGATGGACCTGTGCTCCATATTTTTATCTAAACCCCTCTTGAAGGTGGCTATGCTTGTGGCCGCCACCACCTCCTGTGGCAGTGAATTCCACATGTTAATCACCCTTTGGGTGAAGAAGTACTTCCTTTTATCTGTTTTAACCTGGCTGCTCAGCGATTTCATCGAATGCCCACGAGTTCTTGTATTGTGAGAAAGGGAGAAAAGTACTTCTTTCTCTACTTTCTCCATCCCATGCATTATCTTGTAAACCTCTATAATGATAATGGGATGGAGAAAGTAGAGAAAGAAGTACTTTTCTCCCTTTCTCACAATACAAGAACTCGTGGGCATTCGATGAAATTGCTGAGCAGCCAGGTTATAACTCCCCCTGCGTGATCCCCACCCCACCCCGTCACACTTCTCAGCCGACATCCTCCACATCGCTTTTCTTCAGCCACTTTTGATTCCTGTTTTTAGCATTATGGCCCCCCACCCTCTCTCTGACTCTCATTCCCATCATGCAGTGCTTCCCCCCTCTCCCAGCTTCCTTTCTCCTTTCCCTTCAGGAATGGCTGTGATCATGCTGGGTGGTCTTCTCCCTTGATTCTTGAATGGCTTGCCACCTCCAGCTGAGAAATGCTAAGTGTTGGTATATATCAGGGGTGGCTAAACTCGCTTAATGTAAGAGCCACATAGAATAAACATCCGATGTTTGAGAGCTGTTTACTGTGTATTTTGATATTGCACGAGAGGTGTCTCTTTAATATTGGCCTGTATACTACTACATGGTAAAGAATTAGTGAAGACTTTAATGTATTATTTACTGGAGGTTTCCTTAGGTTGTTTTCGATTACCCCCAGGACCCCTTGTGTTTGCTGATTTCTTGTTGTCGTTCAGTCGCACAGAAAAAGTCCAGAAAATGGCAACTAGAATGATTAAAGGTTTGGAACACTTTCCCTATGAAGAAAGGTTGAAACGCTTGGGACTCTTTAGCTTGGAGAAACGTCGACTGCGGGGTGACATGATGGAGGTCAACAAGATAATGCATGGGATGGAGAAAGCAGAGAAAGAAGTACTTTTCTCCCTTTCTCACAATACAAGAACTCGTGGACATTCAATGAAATTGCTGAGCAGTCGGGTTAGAACGGATAAAAGGAAGTACTTCTTCACCCAAAGGGTGATTAACATGTGGAATTCACTGCCACAGGAGGTGGTGGCAGCTGCAAGCATGGCCATCTTCAAGAGGGGATTGGACCATCAGTGGCTATTAGCCACAGTATATATATATATGTGTGTGTGTGTGTGTGCATTGGCCACTGTGTGACACAGTGTTGGACTGGATGGGCCATTGGCCTGATCCAACATGGCTTCTCTTATGTTCTTGTCGAGTCCGACTCTTTGTGACCCCATGGACAAAGTCACGCCAGGCCCTCCTGTCTTCCACCATCCTCCGAAGTCTGCCCAAATTCGTGTTTGTTACATCAGTAACGCTGTCCAGCCATCTCATCTTTTGCCATCCCCTTCTTCTTTTGCCTTCTGTCTTTCCTAGCATCAGGATCTTCTCCAGGGAGTGCTCCCTTATCATTTGGTGGCCAAGGTATTTGAGCTTCAGCTTCAGCATCTGACCTTTCAGTGAACAGTCTGGGTTGATTTCCCTTAGGACTGACTGATTTGATCTTCTTGCAGTCCAAGGGACTCTCAAGAGTCTTCTCCAGCACCATATCTCAAAAGCATCTATTCTTCTGCGTCGGCCTTCCTTATGGTCCAGCTCTCACAGCCATACATTACTACTGGGAATACCATCGCTTTGACTACACGGACTTTTGTTGGCAGGCTGATGTCTCTACTTTTTATTATACTGCCTAGGCTTGACATAACTGTCCTCCCAAGGAGCAAACGTCTTTTAATTTCATGGCTACCTTCACCATCTGCAGTGATCTTGGATCCCAGGAATGTGAAGTCTGTCACTACTTCCATGACTTCCCCTTCTATTTGCCAAGGTGTGATGGGGCCAGATGCCATGATCTTAGTTTTTTTGATGCTGAGTTTCAAGCCTATTTTTGTGCTCTCTTCTTTCACCCTCAACAAGAGGTTCTTTAGGTTCTCCTCACTTTCTGCCATTAGAGTAGTAACCTGCATATCTGAGGTTATTGATGTTTTTCCCAGCAATCTTAATTCCAACTTGTGCTTCATCCAGGCCAGCATTCCACCTGATGCACTCTGCATATAAATTAAATAAGCAGGGTGACAATATACATCCTTGTCGAACTTCTTTTCCTATTCTAAACAAATCAGTTGTTCCATATCCCGTTCTGACAGTTGCTTCTTGACCCTTACACAGGTTTCTCAGGAGACATGTGAGGTGGTCTGGTACTCTCATCTCTTTAAGGCCTTGCCACAGATTAGCAGATTCTATAGGGGGCATCACCCCTGTACCCCCCACACTGTTGCTATAGCCCTGCATAGTCATGGATCCTGGTTTTGCACCAAAATCAGCCAATAGCAGACTTCCTCTAATGGCAGCCAGGAACATAAGAATGAGATCCCCAGTCCCACCTGGAGGCTGGCAGCCTTAAGCGGGAGCCCACTGGGTGACCCTTGGGCCAGTCACACTCCCTCACCTGATCCTAAATTGCAAGGTTGTTGCTGTTAAGATAAAATAAAGGACAGAAAAAGATGTTGTAAACTGCTTCAGGTCCCTATTAGGAAAGATAGGCAAGGTTTAAATATCCTAATAAATTAATTACTTCAAAGCCGATTACATCCTCAGATTAATGGTGTTGCGATGGAAACCCAGCCTAGCTCCACAATATGCCAACATATTAATGGCTGATGTATGGCTGTGAGAGCTGGACCATAAGGAAGGCCAAGCTCAGAAGAATAGATGCTTTTGAGTTGTGGTGCTGGAGAAGACTCTTGAGAGTCCCTTGGACTGCAAGAAGATCAAATCAGTCAGTCCTAAGGGAAATCAATCCAGACTGTTCGCTGGAAGGTCAGATGCTGAAGCTGAAACTCCAATACTTTGGCCACCAAATGAGAAGGGAGCACTCGCTGGAGAAGACCCTGATGCTGGGAAAGACAGAAGGCAAAAGAAGAAGGGGACGGAAAAAGATGAGATGGCTGGACAGCGTTACTGATGTAACAAACACGAATTTGGGCAGACTTCGGAGGATGGTGGAAGACAGGAGGGCCTGGCGTGACTTGGTCCATGAGGTTGCAGAGTCGGACTCAACTGTGCAACTGAACAACAACAAGAAATGGGCTTCCTCAGCTTCTGTCCCAAACAAATTTCTGTTACTGGAGAAGCATTTATTGTGGTTTTTTTTTAAAAAAATATTTTTTAAAAAATTATTAGAAAAAAAAATCAGAGATTTCACCAGAACTCCAACAATGTCCACTCTGCTACCAGCCAGAACCTGGATAAGTTTATTTATTAAAACATTATACCCTCTATTTTCTCTCCCATATGCATCTAATGGGCAGCAGACCCCCAAAAGCTGGTGTTCCAATCAACCTGTTACTCTTACGGGGCCGCAAGAATTTGTTTTAACCGTGTGTAACTCTTGCTACAACCAATACCAAAAACGGCATTTAGTTCTTTGCTGGCATTCCAGTTGATTGAGTCAAAATAACAAAAGACTATTGAGTCCTTTATTTTATTTTGAGTCAAAATAACCGTTGAGACCAAATTACAAAAGACGTCGCAAAGGCGTCTCAACATTGGGGCACTGCCTCTCAACGCTTTGGCCTATAACCTGTCACATCAATATGTAGTTTTGCCTTTTCATTCTTGATACGAATGGGGTTTTTTTTTATAAATTATTGCTTTTCTGAACAGAGGTATTAGGTTTTGCAGCATAGGATCTCTCACCGATTTGGACCTCGGATCGGAAGAAATTACAGGTCTAAGAAGGCAGCCATTTTAGGGGACCAAGAGAGCTCCTGTGAAGGGTTGCCTGGCAACAGGGAGAGCCTCTGTGAAAAGTTGCCTAGCGACAAGAGGAGCAGGCCAAAGTGGCAGCAGAGCGACCAAAAGCTTTATGAGCACATCACTGCCTTTGCAGGATCACCCCAAAGTCCTCCTGTTTTTTTCAGTGACTAACCAGATGACCCCCAAAGAAGCCCATAGGAATGGAGCAGAAACCCAACCCCCCCACACACTTTACGGCAAGGGCTTGTGTTGGCTTGGGGCCTTTCTATGGGTGCTAAGCCCTAAGTAGAGACTTGGCCTTAGTTGTGGCAGGTTTTACGGGGTTTATGGCACCAGGCGGCCTGGGGAGGACCGGTTAGCCTCCCCCTTTTGGGGAGTTAGGGGTCTGGCAGGATCAACCTTTGGTGTGGCCCGAGGTATGTGAATGCAGACCGTCCTGGAGACTCGATTGGATGGGTGCCTTTCGCTGAGACTCGCGTCTGGTGTTTGGGCCCTCCGGTCCGAGCCTCCCTGCTGGGCCTGCCTAACGGGAGCTGTGGCTCACAGCTCCGGCTGGGGGGCCGGGTCTCTCGCCCACTGAAAAAGGCAGGGGAGCGGTCTGAGAAGACCCCTGGCCCTGACCTGGCCGCAGTTCGGTTGCCCTTGCCGTTGCTGGTTATTTTAATAAAAGTGGCCCATAGTTTCACCAATCTAATTGTGTCCGTCTCTTTATTCCGACTTGGGGGGGCAAATACACTGCCTCTAAACATGATGATGATATTTGGATTTATATCCTGCCCTCCACTCCGAATCTCAGAGCAGTCACAATCTCCTTTACCTCTCCCCCCCCCTGCCCACATCAGGCACCCTGTGAGATGGGTGGGGCTGAGATGACTCTCATAGCAGCTGCCTTTTTTTTTTTTTGTATAAACAATTTTATTAGTAACATATGGTAGTAGAACTATTTCTACAGCTTATAAAAAAAAGCCTTAAGATGAAAGCATCATTCTACCTCACATCTTACTTTCCTCCCACCCCACCCCCCAATAATTGACCCCCGCCAGTGTTATTTTTTAGAAAACAGATATTAAAGGTACCTTTAACTATCAAGAAAAAACAAAAATTGATTAAGAAAGAAAGAAAAAAAAACCTTCAAAAGTTATATTCTTGTCTTAAAGGTCTTAATCTTCAAAAATTGTCCAGTGTCCTTTTATTTTCCACTCTTTTTCTACATATCTTCTGAATTTCTTCCACTCCCGATTAAAGAGTTCTAAATCGCAGTCTCTTAATTTTCTTGTTAGCTTATCCATTTCACTCCATGACATAACTTTTAAAGTCCAGTTCCATTTTTCTGGTATTTTTTCTTGCTTCCACAACTGCGCATACAATGTCCTAGCAGCTTAGAGCAAGTACCATATTAAAGTTCTATCTTCTTTTGGAAAATTCTCCATTTGTAATCCCAGCAAAAATGTCTCTGCTTCTTTTTTAAATTCATATCCTAGGATCTTAGATATCTCTTGTTGAATCATCTGCCAAAACATTTTAGCTCTTTCACAAGTCCACCACATATGGTAGAAAGAGCCTTCATGCTTTTTACATTTCCAACACCTATCTGGCATCTTATTGTTCATCTTTGCTAATTTTTTTGGAGTCATGTACCATACAGCAGCTGCCTTTTCAAGGACAGCTCTGTGAGAGCTATGGCTGACCCAAGGCCATTCCAGCACCTGCAGGTGGAGGAGCGGGGAATCAAATCTAGTTCTCCCAGAGAAAGGTCTGCACACTTAACCACTACACCAAACTGGCTCTCTGGAGCCAATGGAACAAAGAGGTTCCATTGAACCATCCTAATAGCCATTGATGCCCTCAGAAGTCTTGGCTTCCTGATGCACCAAAAAGACATGGTGGAATCCTTAACGGAATCATATTTAGAGTGCAAATGTAAGGGTGCCATTTGGGTGCTCCTCTTACAACAATCCCCACCCCCTTCTCTTGCTCAGTCTCTGTTATTTGGGAAGGGCTGTCAGTGCAGGACAGGGATATATATTGAAAGGAATCCACCAAAGGAATTGAACATAGTCAATCCACCTTTCACTTACCCTTTCTCCTCATAGATTCAGGTGGGTAGCCATAAGAAAAGCTGGTTTAGATATATTTAGATGAAGGTGGAGTTAAAATTGGTGGAAGGGAGATTAACAGTTTGAGATATGCCGATGACACCACATTACTGGCAGAAAATAGACTTGAAATGACTACAGCTGAAGGTTAAAGCAGAAAGTGCCAGCTCTCCTGAGGTCATTCTCTTCTTTGCCCTCAGACCCACATGGCTTCATCTCCTTTACTCTCTTCACATCCCTCCTTCTCAGGCACCAAATAACTTTTCTCCTTCAAACTCCAACAGAAAGCCAAGCCCACATGAGTTACACTTCTTATATAACCTAGAAATACTTAATATTGAGTGGGCAGTGGCCTAAAAATAGCACCTATATAGCTAAAAATACATTTCATAACCAACAGGTTCAGCATACTTAATATTGGGTGGGCTGTGGCCTAAAAATAACACATATAAAGCTAAAAAGTACACTTCATAACCAACAGGTTCAGTAACTGAGACCACAAGAAGATAAATGCCACATTCAAAACCATAACGTTAAGAACCTGACACCCAAAACGTGAAATATGGCACAGACAAAAACACACACAGTGCAGTGAGGACAACTTCTCAAAATGCAGTCTACTGGTCTAACTAGAGCTCTGTTGGCAAATTAACTAACTAACTAACTAACAACAACAACAAGAAGACAGTTCCCACCAGATTTTAGCACCACACAGAAGCAGAAACTTTAAGCGCCATGTGCTCCAGCCCAGTCAACCATAAATAATTCAACATTGAAGGAGCCCATCTCCAGCGCCCCCTGCCTCTGTGCCCCCCAAAGCAACCCCACCACCCACTTTGGGAAGGGATTCGTAGGAGACGTTATTTAGGAAGGGCTGTCAGTGCAGGACAGTGATAGATATTGAAAGGAATCCACCAAAGGAATTGAACATAGTCAATCCATCTTTCACTTACCCTTTCTCCTCATAGATTCAGGTGGGGTAGCCATGTTGGTCTGAAGCAACAGACCAAAAGTTTGAGTCCAGTAGCACCTTTAAGCCCAACAAGATGATGAAGAAGAAGATATTGGATTTATATCCCGCCCTCCACTCCGAAGAGTCTCAGAGCGGCTCACAATCTTCTTTCCCTTCCTCCCCCACAACAGACACCTTGTGACATGGGTGGGGCTGGAGAGGGCTCTCACAGCAGCTGCCCTTTCAAGGACAACCTCTGCCAGAGCTATGGCTGACCCAAGGCCATTCCAGCAGGTGCAAGTGGAAGAGTGGGGAATCAAACCCGGCTCTCCCAGATAAGAGTCCGCACACTTAACCACTACACCAAACTGGATCTCCTTACACTACAGCCTTCCAAAGTTTTATTCTGAATTAATTATATTAAAGTTTGAATTCAAAGTTTAATTCGACTTTTAGTTTAACTTTGAATTAAAAATTCTTTAAAAAGAACTAAACATTGTCAGTCTTCAAGGTGCCACTGGACTCAAACTTTGTTCCTTTCTCCTGGTGTATTTGGTCCGTGATTTGGTCCATGAAACTGTTGACCCAAGTTGTAGCACATGCAAAGGTAGCTTCTAGTAAAACATCACTAGTGGTCCTTCCAGTACCAAAATATTTACTATCCAGGATTTATTGTGTCTCCTCAGGGATGGTTCCCCACATTGTGGGATGACTTTCCTGAATATTTCAGAAGGACACCTGCTCTTTTATGTGTAAAGAAACATGTAAGACAAAGCGGATTTAGAGGGTGTTTAGTTAAGATTTTTTGTGTAGCGCCTGGCAGTGGACACCATTTTTAATTTGTTCTTTAAGTAGCATGTGTTCACATTTTTTTAAAAAATCTATCATTGCCAGTTGCCAACATCTATAGAAGTAATATAGGAATGTTTTAAGTGATGAACTATCTTGTTAACTGTCTTATTAAACGCAGCCTATTGCCGTCGCTAATTACAGCTTTGGATTTAATTTCAGACAGTAGCCATGTTGGTCTGGAGTAAAACGGTTAGATCTGAATCCAGGGCTGCAAACATACACACTGATTTATTTATTTATATTTCGATTTACATCCCGCCCTTCCCACCGAAGCGGCTCAGGGCGGCTTACAACATATAAAATCTAACATAGGTTTAACTTTAAAAAACATCGATTTACAACAATTTAAAACAGTAAGAATAAAACATATAAAACAGCGATCTGTCGAAATTACACTACAGCCTTCCAAAGTTTCCAGTGTCAGTTAGTTATAAGCCAGCCGGAAGAGGACTGTCTTGCAGGCCCTGCGGAACTGCCCAAGGTCCCGCAGGGCCCTCACCTCTTCTGGCAGCTGGTTCCACCAGCAAGGCGCTGTTACTGAAAAGGCCCGGTCCCTGGTAGATTTCAGGCGGGCCTCCTTTGGCCCGGGGATTACAAGCAGGTTTTGAGAACCCGATCTCAATACTCTCTGGGGAACATGTGGGGAGAGACGGTCCCTAAGGTAGGCAGGTCCTAGGCCATATAGGGCTTTAAAGGTGATAACCAGCACCTTGTACTGGACTCGGTATATTATTGGCAGCCAGTGCAGATCCCAAAGCCCCGGCCGAATGTGCTCCCATCTTGGGAGCCCTAATAACAGCCGGGCAGCGGCATTCTGCACTAACTGCAACTTCCGGGTTCGGCACAGGGGCAGCCCCATGTAGAGGGCATTACTGTAGTCCAACCTCGAGGTGACCGTGGCGTGAATCACCGTTGCTAGATCGTCGTGCTCCAGGAAAGGAGCCAACTGCCTCGCCCGCCTAAGATGAAAAAATGCAGACTTGGCAGTGGCTGCTATCTGAGCCTCCATTGTCAGTGAAGGCTCCAATAGTACCCCCAAACTCTTGACCTTGTGCGCCGCTGTCAATGGCACCCCGTCAAAAACTGGCAGAGGGATTTCCCCTCCCGGGCCACGACGACCCAAGCAAAGGACCTCTGTCTTCGCTGGATTCAGCTTCAATCCACTCAGCCTAAGCCACCTAGCCACCGCCTGTAACGCCTGGTCCAGATTTTCTGGGGCACAGTCAGGCTGGCCGTCCATAAGTAGATAGAGCTGGGTGTCATCAGCGTACTGATGGCAACCCAGCCCATACCTTCGGGCAATCTGGGCAAGGGGGCGCATATAGATGTTAAACAACATCGGGGAAAGCACCGCCCCTTGAGGCACTCCGCAATCAAGCATGTGTCTCCGGGACAGTTCATCCCCAATTGCCACCCTTTGTCCCCGACCCTCAAGGAAAGAGGAAAGCCATTGTAGGGCCAACCCCTGAATCCCTGTGTCGGCGAGGCGGCAGGCCAGCAACCGATGGTCGACTGTATCGAACGCTGCCGATAGGTCTAACAACATCAGCACCGCCGAGCCGCCTTGATCCAGATGCTGTTGAAGGTCATCCACCAGGGCAACCAGCACCGTCTCCATCCCCGGGCGGAAGCCAGACTGGTGGGGATCAAGGACGGAAGTATCCTCCAGGAAACCCTGTAGCTGCAACGCCACTGCCCTCTCGATAAGTTTGCCCAAGAAGGGCAAATTCGAGACTGGCCGATAATGTGCTAATTCAGTTGGGTCTAACGTTTTTTCAAGAGGGGATGGACCACCGCCTCTTTAAGCGATGATGGAAAATGCCCTTCCGTCAGGGATCTATTTATGATATCCCATATAGGATATCTGAGCTCCCTCTGGCAGGTTTTAATAAGCCAGGAGGGGCACGGGTCCAGATTGCAAGTTGTTGGGCATGCAGATAAGAGGATCCTGTCAACTTCCTCCAGGCTGAGAGCACCGAAACCATCCGGAACACGATCCGAAGACAGGCACGGAGCCTCGGATTCGCTAACTGTATCTAATATGGCAGGGAAGTCGCAGCGGAGCGACGCGATTTCATCCGCAAAAAAGTTCGCAAAAGCCTCACAGCCAATCTCCAATTCATTAGAATTTGGTCTGCCTTGTGGCAGCGTTGTAAGAGTCCGAATTATGTTGTGCCGGGCGCGAAGTTGCAGACGCAATCTCAGCCGCAAAGTATATTTTCTTTGCGGCTTTGACTGCCATCTCATAGGACTTCATAAACTCTCTATAAGATGTTCTAATCGCTTCGTCTTGAGTATGCTGCCATTGCCTCTCTAGTCATCTGAGTCCCTGTTTTAATTGCCACAACTCTTGGTTATACCAAGGTGTCGGCTTTAAACAAGGGTGCAGAGGACGCTTAGGTGCGATCTCATCGATGGCTCTGGAAAGCCTATCATTCCAGGACTCCACCAGGTCATCTAAGGAATCGCCAGGGGTCCAGGGATCCCGCAGTGTCATCAGGAACTGTTCCGAGTCCATCAGGCTCCGCAGGCGAGCTAAAATACGCTCACCGCCTAAACAGGCTTGAGGTGGGACATCCACACGAGCCTTGAGGGCATAGTGATCCAACCATGGCACTGCTATAGCAGCAAGATCGTTCACTAAAACTCCCGCCGCGAAGACCAAGTCTAACATGTGCCCCACCTGGTGAGTGGGTGTTGTAACAATTTAGGAGAGTCCTAGTGTCGCCATGGAAGACACCAGGTCCATCGCCCAATTGGAGGTCGCGTCATCGGCATGAACATTGAAGTCACCCAGGATCAAAAGCCTCGGGTGCTCCAATGCCCAGCCTGCTGTGGCCTCCATCAGGGATGGTAAGGCGCTAGCCAGTGTGTTAGGCGGTCGGTACACCAGCCAGATCGCCAACCCCTCCCCAACGTCCCACGCCAGACTGGCACATTCAATGCCCTTGATCTCCGGGGCTGGGAGAGCCCGGAAGGTGTAAGCCTCTCGTATGAACAAGGCCACCCCTCCTCCCGCCCGCTAGTCCGTGACTGGTGAAAGACCAAGTATCCTGGGGAGCCATCTGGGAGAGAGCTACGGTCTCCCCATCGCACACCCAGGTCTTGGTCACGCATGCCAGGTCCATGTCCTGCTCAAGCAGGAATTCCCAAAGGATGGAGGTCTTGTTATTAATGTACCTGGCATTACATAACACCAGTGACGGAGGTGAGTAGTTTCGCCTGGCCCCACTACCTGTCACCGTTGGGATGGGACGCAGACTGGAGGGTGGTCGGGCACTATCATGTCTCAGCCTCCTTCCCTTACAATTCCGCCTGTTCCCACCGTCATACCTTCCCCTCCCCAGGAGTACCGGGATCCCCAGGCCAATCATCTCTTACTGGTATCCACCAGCCCTTCAACCGACAGAATAGCTAAACCTATTCCCTCCTCAGCCCTCCCAACTCCAACCGACCTATCAATAAATTACCTGCCAATATTCTAATAGTTATTTAATTTAAATCCCTCCCTAGCACGATTCCTAATTCATTAGCTAATAATAATTAAATTATTCAATCCATTGGCTCCTTAAATATAAAAACCTTCCCCAATCAGTATCCCTCTAATTAATTTGCCATAAATATGTGTCCTCCAATTAGCTAATCAATAAACAATCAATTTAAATAATGTACTTTCAATACACTTTCCAATTGGATTTTGCCAGTTTACAAAATTAAAATTCAGTTGGAAAGTGCATTGGAAGTGGATTGAAAGTGCATTATTTAGCGTGTGTGATTGCAGCCCGGGAGCACCTTAAGAAACTCAACAAGATTTCAGGGTTTGAGCTTTCAAGACTCCTTTTGTCAGACACCAGTAGGAATGGAGATCTCTGAGTCTTTTCATCACAGTCAGAAGGTGGGAGGGGTGTGATAGGGGAAAAAAAAAAGGATTGTAACGTATGTAGGTACCAGGCATATTGGAATTGGCTTGACTAGAGCAGAGAACAGGAATAGATCCCACCCTGAAAAGATGCAATTCCATCCCCCACTGCCCCCCAGGGCCCGGGGAACTGACCTCCATAGTTGAGAGATGTTGTAATTCCAAGTCTGGCAATCCGAGTTCCACGAGTTTATTCTATTTTCAATCTGTATCAGTCTAGAAAAACAGACTTGTTTGAATGGGAGATGTGTAAGAAAGCAAGCCTTGAGACCCACACAGGTCATCACCTAGTACTTCTGAATACCAAATCCCAATTCAGTTTAATTGATCCAAGTCCAACCTTGAACTGAAACTAAGCCCCAGTGTTTTATGCAAAGTTTACAAGGAATAAGGAACCATACACTCACTCTCTTTCACACATATATTCTCATAGCTTGGGCTGCCAGCTCTAGATTGGGAAATACCTGACGATATGGGGGTGGAGCGTGAGGAAGGCAGAGTTTGCGGGGGAGGGACTTCAAATGGTGTACAATGCTGCAGAATCCACCTTCCAAACTGAACTGATCTCTGTTGCCTGGCGATCAATTGTAATACTAGGAGATCTCCAGTCACCACTTGGAGGTTGGCACCCTAACACAGTCCAGAATGGCAGTTTTTCACGTTTTTATATCACTTAACTCTTATGCATTGTACTGTCGGAAGTCTGGCCTGCTGTAGATGTTGGGCTGTTTAATTGGGATGGTAAAGCCGATCCACTGAAAAAGCCCAGTAAATACTAGATGAAATGTTGGCAGAGCAATTAACAGAGCAACGGTGCACATTGTGCGTAAAGGTTTATTTTGGAATCAACATACTTGATAGGAAAGAGGAGAGACAGAGAGAGGTTCCTCACTGCATCTCTAGAACAAAACAAGAGTCAAGTATCACCTTTAAGACCAACAAAGTTTTATTCAGAATGGAAGCTTTCGTGTGCTAGAAGCACATTTTATCAGACAATAGTATGGAACGGCAAGCGGTCCTAAATATAATGCGGGCAGTGAGTTAGTATGCAGTCATGGAAATGTTTTTTAGCAGATTAAAAGAGTCACAAGTTGGGGTCTGGTGTTTGTTAGTTTATGTTAACTGGACTGAAACAACGAAGGGTAATTAAGTTGGAATAGCAGATTGATGTCCATGTACTAAACCCATTAAGTATCCTGGGTGGGAAGCGCAATAAATGAGAGTCTGTTGTAATGTTAGCTCTGGGTTCAAATGAGGGCATAGGCTTCTCAGAGGTTTGATTTAAGCGTGTAACACACATATAAACATAATTCTAGTTTGCCGTTGGGAAAAAAATACA